>NC_134600.1:15295060-15642560 GCF_037038515.1 Microtus pennsylvanicus | reverse complement strand
AGTCTGACATTCTGACAGTATTCCAAGGAATTCCCAACTTAGTTCTCACTGAAACTCCAATGCAGTTGGGTGTGTCCTTATCCCTGCCAGTCAGATCTAGTTGGTGAAACAGATGAACTGGCCGCACCATTATTTCTTGTTGACTCAACAACAGGACTCCTTAAAGCAGGAATCACCCGTTTACCACTAACACTCTCTTATATCCTGCAAGGGCTGACTCTGCAGTTTTGGATGCTTATCACCTCTCTTCTGGGACATGCATATTGCTACAGATGGAAAACGATGGTTTCCTTGTAAAGATGGTTTACACAAAAATGAATGAAAATATATAATATGTTACAACATATAAATGAGAGACTTATCGCACCCTCTCTACAGTTCAAGAACACTGCAGAAAAGGGGTAGAAAGAGCCAGAAGTCAGGGAGGCCCTCTGAAGTCACATGATCATAGGTGCTTACAGGTGGGACTCCTGTGTTGTGTCTGTGCGGCCACTGACTGGAAGGATGAGAACGAATCTCATGTAAAGATGGTTGGAGAGCAGTCTGTGGAACCGAGGTAATAGAAAAGCTCATTAACTTCTCCTTCCAACGTGGTAATAAAAATGTCAAGAACTGCTGAGAATACTAGAGAATCTCCATATAGATAAATGCCACATGACTGGTAAGCTCTGGAGAGCAAGCATTTGCTCTGGGCCCAGCCCTAAATAGAAACTCATGCCACCTCCTCTGAAGCTCAGGGAAGATTCCAGAAGGGGTCAGGAAGTGTGTGAGATGAACGATAGGGTGAGGGGGTCACACAATAGCATCCTCCTGACTCACATAGCTGATGGAGGAAGGTCATTGGTTAATAAAGAAACTGCCTTGGGCCTTTTGATAGGACAGCAGCTTAGTTAGGCGGAGTAGACAGAACAGAATGCTGGGAGACAGAAGCTGAGCCAGTCGCCATGATTCTCCCACCGGACACAGATGCAGGTTAAGATCTTTCCTGGTAAGCCACACCTCATGGGGCTACACAGATTATTAAAAATGGATTAATGAGATGTGAGAGTTAGCCAATAAGAGGCTGGAACTAATGGGCCAGGCAGTGTTCCAAAGAATACAGTTTCCGTGTAATTTTTTCAGGTAAAGCTAGCCGCGTGGAGCTGGGTGGGAACGCAGCCCAACGCAGCTCCTACTACACACAGCCCCTGCAACTATTAACTCACAGCTGTAGTTATCTATACCAGACCTGCACAAAACCACACAGGACCAGCTCTATCAATAATTAGTCAAAGAAGGCAGAAGGGACATAGGGTTGTCCACACTATCAGAATGAAAGACTCTTTTTTTTTTTTTTTTTTTTTGAGACAGGGTTTCTCTGTGGTTTTGGAGCCTGTCCTGGAACTAGCTCTTGTAGACCAGGCTGGTCTCGAACTCACAGAGATCCGCCTGCCTCTGCCTCCCGAGTGCTGGGATTAAAGGCATGCGCCACCACCGCCCGGCGAAAGACTCTTGTAGAGCGGAAAATTGCTGTCTTTGGTTGTGTGTCCAGAGCTGAGCCCACCAGACTCTAATGGTCTACACACGAGGTCACACAGATGGTCCTGGATAATCTCAGTGGGTCATGGAACAAAACTGAGGTAGATGTAATGGAAAGAACTGTGAGAGACAGGGGAGGGTAGACAGGGTGACAGGATTGTGGGAGATGAGAATTGTATGCATCTGTGATAGTGTGGGAAACGGAATGATATAAAAACGATAAGCCTCCCTCTGTTTCTTCAGTGCTTCAGAGTGAGGGCACATGACATACTAAGCTCCATGAAGGAGTCCTTCCTTCCACCTTGTTTTCAACACACAGCTCTAAATTCAAAGACATGGAAGCCATTCTGGGGGGACGTATTCCACATAGACATTATCACTTGAAAGCACTCACGGTCTTCGTCCGTCTGCACGATGAGTTCCTGACTCTCCTTGCGGCCCTCGGGGTTCATGAGGATGAGCTTGACGCTGACGTTGGTGTACGGGGACAGGTTGGTGATGGTATGCTGGGGGTGGGAGTTATCCGTATCCCAGCTCACTTCCTCTCGCACCTGCTCCTGTCCTCCCACCTGGTAACAGTAGTGTACCGTGAGGTTGTAACTATGGCAACGGGTTACATTGTATCCAAATGGCTCCCAGCGGATGGTGATTTGCCGAGACTTGACTTCGACAACTTCCAGTTTTCTCGGGCCACGCATGGGATCTAGTTTGAAAAAGAAGAAAAACACACGGGAAAAGAATGAATAAGGTGGAGCCTGTGCAACCTAGAAACTCTAAACACATGCAAGAAATACGTGTGTTCTGAATAATATGAGGTAAAACATACAGAAAAGGAGTAAGCTTGTTTTGGAAATGATGGCACTAAGACAAACCATATCCCCATTACTGAACATACTATGGGCCCTGCCATGTTGCAAGGGTGGCCCTTTCAGGGTTAGGCAAAGACCAAGCTAGAATGCTCTGCGTCAAGCTAGAATCTGCTACAGCCACGGTTCATTGATAATTTCAAATTTTATTTCCCTTTAAGCGTGGTTGCCATAGTGAATTCAAGAGAATAACAATTGATAAAGAAAACAGAAACTTAAGAAACGATAGTTAGGCTTCACCAGGCACTTAAAACAATTCTGTGGACTGGATGCTTCCATTCCCAAAGCATAAATCTCGGCTCTGTGGCCGAGTCTTGCTCGGCGACTTAGTCAGAGTCAAGGCCGGACTGTGGCTAAGATTCTGAAGGGACAAGGAAACGGCGCTCGTGTTAGTAATGCTTTCTCAACGTCATGGAAGACCGCGATGTATAACAGCATGTGTTTCGTTTTGTGACGGGGTGCTAGGAAGACAACTCCCCTTTTACTTCCTAACCAGTGGCGGAAGAGGCCAGTGCAGTCTCCTGTAGCTATATGCGACAAAAACCATCCTCACCGGAGCAAACCAGAAATGTGTCTGCCTTATGTCTGCAGATCGCGTTTAACTTCCATGGGCTTCTGCCTCTGGTGCATCTGTTTCTAACAGCGATCTCATGATGCTTTCTCGACAGAACTTAGGGACCAAGCACAAGAAGACCAACATGGCCTCTGGTAATACCGAGTGGCATTCTTATGGAATATTCTTTATGGATGAACTATTTTTTTAAATTTAAATTAGGGGACTTATAAAGCAACTTTTTAAAATTACAGACGCTCGGAAAATATTATAAATACGGTACTTAGAAATAACACCAAGGCTTCGTCCAGGTTGGCAACGTTTTATTATGTAACGGAAATGCTGCAGTGTATTTAATGTTTCATTACTCAAATGTTTATGAAAACTTTCAGGAAAGCCAACATCTCTTACAGATCAGGAGGCATCTCTCCATTGTCTTCCTACAGAATCACATCTCCACAGGACAGTCCTAACGTGCTTCCCCGAGGTTTTCATCACTGCACTAACTGACTGACTGTCCAGCAGTGTCGTCTAGCTTGCCTTCAATGGAAAACTATCATACACAGCATACGCTATGCCTTTCCCAAGAAAATACATGTTTGCACAAGGCCTCGGGACTACAAAGTTAAGTGTTTTTGTCCGTCTGTGGTAGAGTTCTCACAGAACGCATGCTTCTTTTTTCTTAGTTAGCACCCTTGGGAATTCCTCCGAGGCAAAATGAAGTTTCAAGCTTTTCATTCATCTGCCGAGGAAACAGGTACACTGGCAGAAATTGAACATCTCCATGACCAAGGACTTAAAACCATACTGTCATGAGAGCCATAACTAACAGCTGATAGGTGTATGGACCCAACTCCTGGATGCAGAAGCTGGGTCTGTCTAGCATCCTCAAGTGCCAGATTAATCAAATACAAAGCTACTGTACACAAGCATCTAAACAGAATGGACTGTCCCTGACTAGGTATGTCCCTCATCTCCTGGTAGACCAAAAACACTCCAGAGAGGACCAACACCTAGAAGTATATGAGCAAAAAAGATGGGCTTCAGTTATTAAAATATTGTTATTGCTATTTAAAAATAACAGAAAAGAGGATATAAAGTTGGGAGGACATGAGGAGTAGGAATGGATCTGGAAGGAGTTGAAGGAAAGAGTCAATATGATCAAAACGCAGAATACCTGGCATGAAATCTTAAAAATAAATAAATAAATAAAACAAAAAACCCAATAAAAATGTTTTAAAAAAGAACTCTGTTCTTACGTTTTTTTAATTTCACATTGAAACAAAAGCAGACACACATTATAGAGAAACTGCATTTGTAGTCTTGGTCCTTTCCTAGGGTACCTGCAGAACAACCAAGCAAAGCTCCCAGTCAGCGCAGTGGCCAGAATGGGATCCCACAGATACTCCATAGGATGCTGTTGCTAACATATGTGCTTAGCAGGCTGGATGGATTCAGTGACGTTTCAGCTTATGGAGAAGCAAGTCTATCAGAAGTCATGACACATCTATTTCCTTGGGCATTCTCTGTAGGCTTCTGTCAATGGTAAGCAGTTCTGTTGTCTCTACAGAAACGTTGATAGCAATGTGGCAAGGTCAATGCCAAGAGAGGTAGCTATGGATCGTATCAACAGGGCCTCATTATAAAAGTCATTTTGACTCTATTTCCTGGCCACTTGTCCTACTTGTTAAAAGCTGGATACAGAATTTGAATCAACAAATTAATGGCAGAATGGTCTACTGCTGGTGGATACTTTACTGTTTTCTCTTGCTAGGGCCCAGAGGCAAAGTTAAGTGAGCATTGTAGTTAATCTGACAAAAACAAAACAAAACAAAAAAAACAAAAAACAACCAACCAAACAAAATACTAACATGGCAGCAGCTGTGAATGGAGTCAAACATACACATCTGAGGTTCTGACGGCAATCTCAAAAAAAAACAAAACAAAACAAAAAACAAAAAACAAACAAACAAAAAATCCACCCAAACATGAACAATGAATGTTAAAAGACAGCTACACCCCAAGGGTAGCAATATTTCATTTGTATTTTAATAAATAAAGCTTGCCTGAAGTTTAGAGAGTACAACAGCCTCACTGGTCAGTCTTACAGACCAGGCAATGGTGACACACACCTTTAATCCCAGTAGTCACACCAATTTGCCATAGAAACTGGGTGGTAGTGATGCACGCCTTTAATCCCAGCTCTAGAGAGGAATAAAAAATGGGAGGAGACAGCTCTCAGTCAGTCTCATTCTGAGAATTCCCGGAGGCAGGATCACCGTTTTGGACTGAGGTAGAGGTACGAGCCAGTGGCTGGCTGCTTTGCTTTTCTGACCTTCAGGTTGAAATCCAGTACCAGTCTCTGGGTTTTCATTAATTGTGCTACACCCCAGAATGTAAGGTAGTCCCTGTGCTGCCATGTACCTGTGACAACTGTCTCTCTTTAACGATACTGTGGCTAGATCAAGCCCAGTGACTAAGCCTTTCCCAATTCATCCCAAGGAATCTTCTTTCTCTTTTCGTCTTCCAGCCTGCAAACTTTCATCTGAAACAGCAATGGCTCTAAAAGGCTTGCATCATCTTAAGTGAGCCTTTTACGATAGCTTCAGCTTCAAGGTTTCTGCAGAAATATTTGCTAACTGTGAACACGCCATTCCAGGGGGACACGGACGCCAGTGAGTTACACTGATGATCACTCAAGACTCTGAAGGGCATAGTTGTAGAAACAGATCACACAGGAGCAATTCCATAACCAGAAACGTGGGGCCTCGGCAGGGCTAATTGGAACATACACTACATCCCTAAGAGTACAATACACACATCACCCTCGCCCACCAAGTTCCCCCAGCATGCCATTAGTGCCGTTCTATGGGAGCAATATAGATCTCCTCTCGTTAGGTAACAGGCCAATAAACTATATACACAAGACTAGTAGTTACCGGGTATTTGCTCCTCATTCCTCATGGATCCCAAAGACGGGGCTGAGAATGGGAATCGATTCTGAGCCCATTTCTCGTTGCATTCCCACCCTCAGGACACACTGACACACCCTGACTTCTTGAGAGGGGCATCAGGATAAGCTCCATTGGTGTGAATCATGAGGCCAACTGGTCTACCTTGAGATCACTGGCTAGAATAGAGCCCCTGGGGAGCACCAAGTGGCCACTGCAGGAAACTTAGTCAGGAAACTCCAGTGACGCCCACTCTGGCCCAGGGCATTTTTCATTTCCTTCTCTTTCTGCCAGATTGAGCCAGGCTTCCAGCAGAGAAGCCTGACAGTTACATTCTTGACCCGAGGGACCAACAAGCCCAGTTCTAGCCTCCAGCTCTTAGTCTCCTATTTAATCAGCCACCCTCCTCCAGCTCTGTCATCCCTCCTTCTCTCAGAATAAGGGCAGAAGCTGACTGATAGGATCAATTTCCATTGCAGGCTCAATTCGCAGCTCATTTCTCTGGGAACTCTGCACTTTACCTCCTATTACTTCTGCAGTGCTTTTTCAGAAACTCAATTTCAGAACCGGTGAGAGATATTTGGGTGTAATTTTAGGATCCTGTCATCGATAATCAAAAACATAGATTACAACCAACGCTCTCGCTAACAGGTTTCGCTATTACAATACCAGGAATAACACTGAGATGTGATGGCGGCCCCGTTAGGACCTCCGGCTCTTTTATTTCTGCTTATGAGTCTCACAAAGGAGAGCACCAACATAATAAAGCCGTCACTTCATTTCCTCCACTATTCAGTTAAATCAGAGCAAAGCCCCCATTACCCCATGGTACTCTGGCCTAACCAGGGATTCAGTATTCCTGAGCAGCCACGATTCCGGGCCACGGCATGAGTTGCAGGTGGCATGGCTGTGATTGTGGAATCAGTCAAAGCGCTCTAAGGTTCAAAATGCATCTTTAGCAGCCAAGCTGAAAATTCTGAAATACATTAACTTTACGTTCCCCGATAGACATCTGTAGGCCTTGGATGACTTGGCTCTCCCAAGCTTGTTTTACACTTACACCCAGCACAACCTTTTCAGCCAGATTTTATTTATAGATGCCACATTAAAACCCGCTACAGTTCAGCATAACCGGAACCCTGACGGCACCTGTGGGGTTGAGGCAGAAGAGCCTCTGCTCAGGGTCAGCCAAAAGTGAACAACGAAATAAAGCAACAGCAAGAAGACATGCCCCTGAAATGAAGTCTTTAAAAAAATATGTGAACATTCTACTAATTCCATTTTCTAAAGAACAAACCGAGCTTAAAATATACTAACTGAGGTCCAGCCTGGGTAGGCAGGCCTGCCATTTTAGGTGCTTGGGAGGCTGGGGCAAGTGGGATCTCAAATTCAAAGCCTGCTAGGATACAGAGCAAGGTGGACACTGAACAGCTCAACATCAGGAAGAACTGTCTGCAGGGGTAACCCAGTGAAAGGACCCATGGGGTCAAATATTGTTCTGTTTGTTTGGGCACTGCCTAAACATCCACAGCTGAACTATTAGGGGATTAGTCTCCTCGCCTGGGGTGCTGGCCACATGTTAGTCTCTTTAGCCATCTTCATTTCAACTGCAATAGAGATCTGGGATTTTTTTACTCACATTTATTAAACACTTGAAGAATTATCTTACGTAGCAGTATGATTAGGATGTACCCTTCTGGCGGGCACATAGACTTTCTTAGATAAGTGGCTAAACACTGCATAAGAACTTCAAATATTAGCCCCCAAGTGAAGCCTCTAGGACCTTTTCCAGTAGAGTTGGGTGACCCTGAGGGAAGAGTGTTTGGCTTGGGTTGGGGTTTAGGCTCAATGTTTAAAGTACAGAATACAACTTGGGTCTTGGGCAATGTTTACTACATGTCCTATGGTAAATTCTTTAAGCTCTCTTTTGCTTTTAGGGTTACTTATTGTAAGTAATGGGTTTGAGGAAGAGAAGTTAGAAAAGAAAGAGGAAATAAAATGTATCATTGACAGTTTTTCAAAGAAAGAAGATGTGGGCACCGATGGCAGACTGAATCCTGAGAACATTCTCTAGTCATACTTCACTTGTATTTTAAACTAAGTTTGCCTGACGTTCAGAGAGTGCAACAGCCCCACTGGCGAGCCTTACAGACCAGGCCGTGGTAGCACACACCTTTTTTTTTTTTTTTTTTTTTTTTGGTTTTTCGAGACAGGGTTTCTCTGTGGTTTTGGAGCCTGTCCTGGAACTAGCTCTTGTAGACCAGGCTGGTCTCGAACTCACAGAGATCTGCCTGTCTCTGCCTCCCAAGTGCTGGGATTAAAGGCGTGAGCCACCACCACCCGGCAGCAAACACCTTTAATCCCAGTAGCCAAACTAGTTTGCCATAGAAACCGGGTGGTAGTGGTACCGCCTTTAACCCCAGCACTAGAGAGGAATATAAGCCAGGAGAAAACAGTTCTCACTCACAATCTCATTCTAAGATTCCTAGAGGCAGGATCGCCATTTCAGACTGAGGTAAGAACCAGTGGCTGGTTGTTTTGCTTTTCTGACCTTCAGGATGAACCCCAATTTCTGTCTCTGAGTTTTTATTAATCATGTTACAATATTCACAAGATTTTATTCTGCCCAAATAAAGCTGAACAGTTGGAAGAAGTTTTTCTTTTAAACATAAAGTCTTCCTCTGTGTTTGTTTTTGTTTTTGAGAGACAGGGTTTCTCTGTAAGTTTGGAGCCTGTCCTGGAACTAGCTCTTGTAGATCAGGCTGGCCTCAAACTCACAGAGATCTGCCTGCCTCTTCCTCCTGAGATCTGGGATTAAAGGTGTGCGCCAGCACTGCTTGGATCCTTTGTGATTTTTAAATAAAGTTTTAAAAAATTTAAGTAAGAAGCCTTTAGAGCACATTGCAATACATGAACTAAAATCAATCAACTAGGCATGTACTGTATCTATTAAAATCAAGTATTAATAATTTTAAATAAAGAAATAAAATAAAATATTATGGGCTGGGTGTAGTGACTCATGGATGAAATACCACATTCAGGCTGCAAACAGAGGGATCTGGAGTTCAAGGACAGCCTAGGCTCCATGAGACCCACAAGAAACGAACCAAAATGAAGTACATACTACCTTCTCTCTTTGCTGTGTTATCTAGAATTCTTAAAAATTTGTACAAATATTACCATTACAACTTGAGGTTCCAACATAAAATAGAAACCGGGATTAATTAATGGATAACGTCCCTAAAGTAACAGTTACAATTTTTGATGGCCATATCTTTTGCCTGAAGTAACCTCTCAGTTGGAAAACACTAGTGGAATGTAAGCAGGGATAGTGGTGTGTCTCCAATATACTTTATAATGGGACTCTAGGGTAAAAGAAAGTGAAAACTGAAACGGCCAACTGCCTCTAAAACAAAGCATTGGGTCCCAGCAGCACAAGAGAACCTAAATACAGTCTTATAGCTTGTGGTCCCCGCCTACTGGGGCGTGGCTTCTTATACTAGACTGGTCTAAGGCCAATTTCATACATCTATCAGCACCTAAAGCATTCATTAACAGTACTGAGTCTTGTGACAGACACACACACACACACACACACACACTCACTCACACCACACGGGAGTGGGAGGACAGGGAATAAGTTAATGAACTAGAGGTAGATAGGATGAAATTATACAGAAGGTGGCAAAGAATAACAAAGGAGATCTAAATCTGACATTCCAGAGAGAATATAAAGGAGTCATATTATGTCCTAAATGAGGGAAGGAAAAGAAGCCAATCACGAGATTTGTCTTAGTTATGGTTTGCTGAAGCAAAACACCATGACCAAAAATGGGGGAGGAAAGGGTTTTTTTTTTTTGTTGTTGTTGTTGTTGTTTTTTTTTTTGGCTTACAGAGTCCATCTTTGGAGAAAGTCAGAACAGGAACTCCAGCAGGGCAAGAGAGCAGGAGCTGATGCAGAGGAGGGAGATGGGACTGGGGTACCAAGAGGAGTTGGGAGAAAGTAATGCAAGGGATAGAGATGGCCAAAATACATTATGCATTTTCAAAGAAGAAATAAAAATATCATTAAAAAAAGAAACAATGATCCAGTAGGAGAAAACCACACAACACAAAAACAAAATGCTAACCGAAAACATATCGTTTCACTCTTACGCATTCACTGATGGTTTTAGCTGGCTGAGATCAACATGACCTCAGAGACCCATATCAAGTGCATTTGCTATCGGTGTGATGGATTACAAAAGGACAAAAGGCAGAGAGTGAAATGGTGTCAGAAGGTGGGTTTCAGATGTTGGGAGAGAAGGAGCACAGAGTTAGCTATTTTGTAGTTGTTGAATACTATCAACGTACAACTGAGAACCTTTTGGCAGTAATAACATACAATCAGACTACTGACAAGAATACATATAAGTAAGCAGGGCAGTGTGCAAAGCTCAGATGGCACAGACTCCCATCGAAGAGAAGAGGGGTTTAACATGCCAGGTGTAGACTCCTGAAGCATGCGCAGTCATCTTTCCAGGTGACCACTATCAATAAAGACAGGAGGCGAGTCATTCCATTGTACCAGTCTAAACAACAGTCTATAGGAATAAAACCATATCTTCTGTCAAAGGCCATGGGAAGAATAGAGGCCACATAGGGGCAAGGTGAAACTCAAGGAACGTATTCCAGGCTATTTCAATGGCTGATAAACTAGACCTTAAACTAGAACAAACCAGAAGAGGCATGGAAGGATGTACTCATTAAAGGAAAAATCCACTAAGAGGATACTGTGATTCTAAACTTTTAAAAACTGAATGCAAGGGCCCCCAACTTTATAACTGAAACATTACTACGGTATAAATCACATATTGGCCCTTACACATTGATAGTGGAAGACTTCAATACCCCAACTCTTGCCAATAGACAGGTCATCGAGACAAAAACTAAACAGAAATGCTGGCCCTAACTGGCAATATAAATCAAGTGGACCTAACAGATATTTATAGAACATTCTACCGAAGCACTAAAGAATACACCTTCTCTTAAATAACACCTGGAACTTTCTCCAAAATTGACCACACATAAGAGAATGGAAAGCCAGTCTTAAAATAGGGGAGTATAAAAATAATGGAAATCTAGAAAATGTAATTAAAAATTAATCTATGTTAGTGATGACAATTTAGTAGATACATTTTTGTCCCAAAGATCCATATGCAAAATCAATATAAAATCGATATCTTGACACTGTGTTCACAGAGAATACATTTCAACCATAGGTAAACAGAAAGTTGAAAGAAAATATTAAGTGAAAGAAACACCAAGTAACTACAGTTGGTACATGAAGACGAAAGTATGGATTCATCAAGTCATGGCACTGGTAATTCTTATGAATATAATAACACAGTGTTAGATTCTCTCAAGTAAGTGACTATCTTTTAAAAATATTTCATTTTTTTATTTTATGCGCATGAGTGTTTACCTGCATGCATGTTGGAATACCATGTGGATGCATGGACAGGAGAGAGATTCGCTGGAACTGGAGTTACAGACGGTCTCTATGACCTGACCCCATGAACAGCCATGTGGGTGCTGAGAACCCAACCTGTATCCTCTGCGGGAGCATCCACTGCTCTTAAACACTGAATCATCTCCCAGCCCCACGGAACTGATAATCTTCATACCCTAACCATAAACGAATGACTGTGGGGATAACACACTTCATTCTCCAGCACAGACATTAACACATAATATTCAGATCCATCCTTAACACATGAAACAGCACACGGTAAAAGTAATTGCAAAGACTCGCCATTTAAAAAAATCTATTAGTGGAATCCATCACACCATTCAACTGGTTCAGAAAGAGTATTTGTTAAAATGTTAATAATTTAAAAGGTTTTAGAAAATTAAGAAAAAAATGTACTTTCCCAACCATGATGAGCAAGCATTGTTCTTTGTATTAACAAGTTGGGCTGCAATGCAAGCTGAACAGCCCACTGTTTATATGCTACGCTTCCCTGTGATACCACTCTGTAAATAGTAGAAGGCATAGGAATGAAAGGCAACTTTGCATCTGCAGGACTACACAATATATAGGCAGTGTTGTGTGTGTTTTAGTGCACATAGGAGCTCGACAAATTATAACAAGCGGCCAGTTTTGAGCAAGGTGACCAAATATGAGATTCTTCTCCCAGTTCGCTGCATTTGGACATATTAATAACAAACAGAAATTTAAAGTTTCTTTTCCTTTACTACAGGAACAAATGATATAAAGTGCGAGCATAGGCTGTTCCAGAGACCAGCGGACAAGTGAAGCAAACATGAATCCAACATCACAGAGTGCTAAATAAAAACTGCAAGCCCCCAGAGACAAGTAAGATGCAATTTTTTTTTCAAAACTGAAAATACACAGAAGGGAATTAGCATAAACATACCCAATACAATAAAACAGATACTCTAAGGCAGGAGCGAGGACTATATGAGAACTCAGGATACTGGAGGATCAGCCAGGAGGCAGAGATTAGAATGGGGGAATACACACGGATCATACAAAGGCTCTAGAGATACGAGTTTTTAAAGTCAACTATTGTGCTCCCAAGTTATGTAGGTTACAGCTATTATTTTGTTTGTATCTATTATCACTTTGTACAATATTAGTTGGTTCTTATTACAGAAAGGTGTGGTTATGTGAGAGGCATAGTTGACTCTTGAACACATCACATTAATTCCTGTTAGAGATGGATGTTGGCTCCTCCTAGGAAGAGAGGAGGCATGCTCACAGGCCACAGAAGCCACAGTGCTCTGGGATGGAGCCATAAGTTCGGATGCTCTGACTTGGAACTCTCTGTGTGGTACAGCGTTTCATACACACAGACTTCTCATCCCTGCATCCAAAGATTGAGCCATGAAAGCATAGACTCAGGCCTGGGCAGAACTCAGCTCTAATGCTTAGAGACAGATGAGGGAATCTCATTATCTTTTGAGGTACTTAGGGCTGACTACAAAGGGAACTCCGGAAGGAGAAACAACTAAACAGGTAACTGCCTAAGACAATGATTAGTCCACATGGTATCTTTGTGCCAATTAGCGATCCCACTCCACCAATAAAAAAAGCTCACTTCCTTGAATCCCTGCTTTGTTTCACCCATTAGGAGCCTATCATGAAAGGCATACACATATGAAGTCTGTGGTATAATGGGCATTGTATGTTTGCTGTATTTATGTCATGTATAACATGCACATCTGAATATAATATGAACCAGTGTGTACAGGTGGTATATATCTATATGCTTTAAAAATGTGTAAATTACATGATCAAAGCTACACATTGATAAGTATGAATATATATCTGTGCATATATATATATATGTATATATTACATACTTCAGTCTTTAGAGACTGCTTCTACATCATCAAAGGACTCCTAATTGAAATTGTTTTTATCATATGAACCAAATTTTCATAAAAGTTTCCATGAGAATGCTATAGAAACTAAGCAATCATATAATCCTGCTTGTCTCTCACACCAGTCAGGAAAACTGTCTGCTGGGTTTGAGCACAGCTTTTTCTGGAAAATTCCCACCTTTAATCAAGAAATAACAGCCTTCACTTCCATACCAGCTTCTAGCTGATGACTGGGAACTAGAGCTATCCATATGCTCACATGGTCCAAAGCTCAGAGTGAGTAAGTTGACCATGATTCTATATACACTTCATTGTTTTGAAAACCATCAAGTTGTACACATCACTCCCCAGCTAAAAGCAGTGTCATCCTCCAAAGCACCTATCTTAGTCAACTGAAATGTTTTTCAAAAAAGCATCAACACAGAATATAACAATGACTATATCGCTGCTATTTTGTTTTAATGAGTTAATGCTGGAAAAACTTTAATTCATTCACATTTACCATTTTCACTTTTGCTGCCTGTCTCTTCATCGATAGAATGTCTAGCTGTAAACACATAGCTGAGGCCGATCAAAGTAGCTTAGGCTGGCTTCCGGTTTGTGGTCCTTCTGTCTCAACCTTCCGAGGGCTTGGATTACAGCTGCATGCCACCACACCCCTCCCCGACCTATACCCCAAAGAACTTAAATCACCTTATTAAAGACCCATCTGCACTCCCTTGCTCTTTGAGGCACTATTTGCAATAGGCAAAATTGGGGATTTTAAAAAAAGATAATTATTATTGTATGTGAGTTGTTTGTATGCAAGAGTGAGCATGTGTGTTCTATGAACAGCACCGAGCTTGGAAGTCAGAGGAAAACTACCAGAAGTCGGTTCTCTGATTAACCTTTAAGAGGCAGGGTCTCTTATTTTTGATGAGCTGCACTCCACGCTAACTGGCTCATGAGCTTCTCAATGACTCTTTTGTGTCTCCCTGCAGTGGCATTTCGTTTGTATTTTGATAAATAAAACTTGCCTGAGGATCAGAAAAGTAAAGCAGTCACAATGGCCAGCCTTCCAAACCAGGCAGCAATAACACACACCTTTAATCCCAGTAGCCACACTAGCTTGTCATAGAAACTAGGCGGTAGTGGTGCATGAGTTTAGTCCCAGAACTAGAGAGGACTGTAAGATGGGAGGGGACAGTTCTTAAGTCAGTCTCATTCTGAGATACCTGGAGGCAGGTTTGTCATCTCGGACTGAGGTCGAGGTAAGAGCCACTGGCTGGCTGGCTGGCTTTTCTAACCTTCAGGGTGAACTCCGATTTCTGTCTCTGAGATTTATTAATCGTGCTTCATGTACCATCCATCTTGCCACCACAGTATTAGGGTTACAGGTGCATGTCACTGCCTCTTGCTTTGGATGTGGGGTCTGGAGAGTGAACTCAGGTTATCAGGGGCTTGTACAACAAGCACCTTCACAGGCTGAGACATCTAGTCCGCTCCCCCGCCCCAATACGGAAGTCATGGAAGAGTCCGCTGACTCGCTGATGGGCAGATAACTGAGATGTGGAACATACGAGTTAGCCATAGAAACAATGTGTTCCCATCACTGGCGGCAGCAAAGATAGAGTCTGGAGTGTTTTCTACTTCCTGTGTTGTGCCTCCCAGCTCTGTGCTGCTAAGTGCTTTGAAGGGGTGATCCAGGCACTATAAACATGGCCCCAACGACGCACAACTTCATCTTGCCTTAGCCTCCCTGACGACATTACCAAAGTCTACATTCACAGGAAAGAAAGAAGAGCTGAAATTCTACTCAATGGCAATCTTGAATTGTTCCGGTGTGACGGGGTATTTCATCCTATAGATAAACTTTACATGGAAACTGGTGTGTGAAATAAAGCAGGCCTCAGTAAAAGACTTCCCGGGTATTTATTTCAGACTATATAACACAGGAGGAGGTAAAATGATTTTCAGAACTGTCAGAAATTGGTTCGGAATAGGTTTTGACCCTTTCTAACCTTCATAAAGCTGTGGTGCCGACAGAAAACCTTAGAAGTTTGGAACTGATATTTAGCCTGTGGCAAAGGAGGACCAAAAATACTCGTGTTTGTGGATTCAAGTCAGTGTGAATAGTGACAGAGAAAAGACAATCAAAGGCATCCTTTCTGGTTACTTCTAAACAAATACATGCTATGTAAAACCTTCCCATGTTCAGGGTCTCCTGTGTTGGTATTTAAAACCTGTTTATGATCACACACAGCTTTCTGTTTGAAGTTGTTTACAATTCTGGACAAATGGAATTTCACAACAAACCACACTCAAGTCTGATAGAATGACGGCTGTACCGTAATTAGTCCTCTGTGTTTCCATCAACAGCTTGTTTTAAAAAGATGTCCTCGTTTTTAAACAGAAAATAACTAATACAATGGTTCTTAGGTGAAACCCTGGTCTGAGGGCTGGGCCTACATCTTCGTGGTAGAGTATGGGATTAGCACACTCCACAAGCTCAGTTCGATCTTCAGTACCTCACCCTCAAAAGACAAGAATCCGCTAACCAAGCCTGTCTGTTCTGCCTCAGTCATCTCTCAGAGGAGATTGAGAATGTGGGGTAAGACAGGGAGCACCCAGCTGGGCCCTCTTCTCAGGAAGCTGGTACCAGGGATGACTCTGAGGTAAAGGAAGGCTCTCTTCTTCAAATGTTGAGAAAAGGGGCAACGGGAAATGACTCTGCCTCTTCCAACCCTCATAACCCCTCAAGCTCACCCCTCTTAAAGACTAGCTGACTGTTCTAGCATGGTCTCTATCATTTCCTGTCACTCTCCATCCTGAAGGGATCCTGTGTTTGGTGTCAACTCAGCCCACCAAAGACAGCAGAACCAGGCCCTGCTGCTGTGCTCTTGGAACATGAAGCTGAAGTGTGATGTGAGACACTTCAATTTCCTGACTGGATCTTAGAAAGGCAATGGGAAATTTTTGCCAGTTGTTTCCTCAGAACCCCAGAACGCCGTTATTTACCTAAGAAGAGTTTCTGGTTCACGGTCATTGACTCCATGTAGGTGCTTGTCTTCTGTTCCATAACCTTCCAGAATGGCCTCTTCCGTTTCCTTATGAATGGCTGCCCAACCTTTTCCTTTGAATAAAAGCTCATCTGATCTTATAAACTCCATGGGGAAAGGCTCTAGACTGTCTTCGTCTCATATCCCAGAAGCAAGAAGAAGGCACCAAGTCATATGACCATTAAGAGTCCCTTGTCTTGCCACCCAGATACCTTTTAAGTCCCACCCCCATATCCTGGAATTCAGCAGTTGTAACTGCAGGAGAGATACATTGCTGGAGGTCTCCTAATGCACAGGGGTGTCTGACACTGGAGATACCCCCCCCCAACCCCGACAGGCTCCCTGCTCCAGAGGACATGCAAGCTGTGACTAACAGCCTGGCCACTTTTGCTCTTGTGTGGTGTTTTCTTTGACAATCTTGCCGCACTTTCACCTTCATAAGCCAAACACCAACGAACCTGCCACGCAGAGGGGCCATTGCAAAGCTAGTTCCTAGCTGGACTACTGTGCCTCATCAGTGTGCGCTCCTTTTGTTCATCAATTCTGCTAATTTGGAAGTAGCTGAAGTCTGTATAATACACCATGCGGTGTAACAATCACTTGGTGACAACTGCTTAAAACAGTAATTCATGCAACACCAAACAGTTTAAATGTTCACGAATAGCCACAGACAACAATCGTATTGGGGTGCTGATACCAGGTAACGACCAAATATTTTCCCTAACAATGTGGCTGTTTTCCTCCTTTGTGTTCTGTTCTCTGTGAAGATGTGGCCTTCCCATCTTTCCTCTGTAGTGTGGGTAGAATGAATCTGCAGACACTGACTGTAGAGTTGGGGGTGGAGGTTTGTGGGCATCTGGGTTGAGGAGTGCCTGTGCCAGGACAGACATGAAAAGGGGGTGCTGCTTAGCTTTGACCCCGCTGCCTAGGAGCAGGGATGTACAGAGCACCGATAAGTATGGTCAGACTTATCTTTCTAATGGTCTCACTGATCGAAACCTCACCCACACTGTGAATATTGGAAGACGTGTGGGTGTGGGAAGAAGAGAGATGAAATGTTGGTTTTAGTCAAGGACAATAGACTCATGTAAAGAAACCACATCCAGGTGGGTGCATTGGACCAACAGTCTCAGGGGGCTAGGGGAGGAAGATGGGGATAAATAACCCGCTTTATCCCAAACAGATGCCTTCCTTAAGTTGGGGATAACTAATAAAAATAAACACAACTGTGCTCATATACACAGGAGAGAAAATAAATGCAAGATAGATGAAAATCAAGGAAGTACTATTAGCTCTGTCCCAATAGGAGGAGATTTCAGCACACTGAGAAATGGCCTGCTTCTCGCCTAAGAGTGGTTAGCACCGGGTCAGAATGTGTGGCCCTCAGAATTGCCACCTGTCTTAGTTGGATTGTCATTGCTAGGAAGAGACATCATGACCACACAACTCTTATAATATTTAGTTGAGGTGGTTCGCTTACAGTTTCAGAGGTTCAGTCTGGTATCATGGCAGGGAGCATGGTGGTGTGCAGTCAGATACGGTACTGGAGAAGTGGCTGAGAGTCCTACGTCTTGCAGGAAACAGGACATCAATGGGGACACTGGGCAGTATCCTGAGCACAGGAAACCTCAAAGCTTGCCCCCACGGTGACACACTTCCTCCAACAAATCCATACCCACTCCAACAAAACCTCATTGCTTAACAGTGCCACTCCCTTTGAGACTATGGGGGCCAGTTACATTCAAACCAGCACACCACCGACAAAGGTGAATGAAGAAAGCGAGGCTTTGGTCTGTGGAAGCTTCCTATTACAGTCATTTTCTATTTTTACAGATTTATATCCTTTTCCAGATCACTTTGGGTTGGAATTCATACACCGCGAAACCCACCCTCTTCAAGTACAGAATGTGGTCGTGCTTGGTCCATTAACCAACTCACTCGTCCATCACCAAATGTGTTCTAAGTTTAAAACACTTAAAGCACTCAGAGAAAGACTCCACATCTCCCATTTTCCAGGGCCGCCCTCGCCCCCAACCCCCAGGCCTTGACAACCACTAATTTATTTCCCTTTCCCATAGACTTCCCTGAGCAGAACGGCTCCTAAACTGGAGTCACACAGTAAGTGGGCTGCTGTGACTTCCTTCCATAGATTTAGCATATTTCTGCGCTTATCCTGTTGCAGCGATCTCTGTCCCCACTCTCGTTCACTGCCGGATAATACTGTGCTGATTATACACGCTACATGGCTTTGTTTCATCCATTCTTCAGTACATAGGGACGCAGAGTTCTTCCTAGTCTTGGCTTTTGTCAACAGTACTGATGGGAACGTTCATGTGTAAGCTTTGTGTAGATATGTTTTCATAAGTTGTGGGCAAATTCTTAGCAATACATACTTGAAGTGCAATTATTATACGTTTTAGCCATTTGTTTTTCAAATCGGTGATACTATTTTATATTCCCACCAACCATGTATAAGTGATCCAATTTCTCCAATCCTTGCCACCTCTGTTACTTTCTGTTTCTTATTTTCCCTGTCTTTTAGAAGCATAAATCCTCCTTTTCTAATAGACATGATGCGAAGATTCCTGCTGCTGTATTTAATAAGTCATTCCTGTATCTACTACAGAAAAGTGTCTGCTCAAATCCTTTGTCCTTCACTGAATTGTCTTTATTATTAGAAGGTTCTTCATATAACGCTGGCTATCAGCTATTTGCCAAATATATCATCTGGATGTTTCTTCTGTTCTTTGGCTTGGATTGCAACACTCCAAATTTAGTTACATTCAATTTGTCTGTAATTCTGTCAATTGTGTTTTTGGTGTCTTATCTGGAAAGTGTTGCCCAATCAAAGATCACAAAGATTTATGCCGAAATTTTCCTGAGATAAGTGTATACTCATAGCTCTTGCCTTTAGCTCTTATTTTCATTCTGAGTTTGGGTCTACACGTGGTATGGGATAGGGGTTCAACTTATTGTCACCATTTTTTTTTTTCGTAAGACCATTTTTTTTCCCAGTCAAAGGTTTTGACATCCTCAGTGAAAATCAATTGGCCAAAATGTAACAAAAATTAACTTCTAAAATTTCAAGTCTCTGGCACAGATTTACATATCTACCCCCAATGCCAGTATCACAGAGTCTTGACTACTGCATCTGGACAGTGAACCTTCTATTTACTGGGAGAACTGATCATTCCCTGCTTCTTCTTCAGGCAGATCGGTATGCCTGGGACACAGAAAAGAGCATTGGTAGTTTTGATGCAGTGCCCAGAAGATAGTAAAATCCTTCCCATTTATTCCTCAGATGCCATCAGTTCAGAGCCACTGCCTTTCTCTTGGGAAGGAGAGAGTGTTGAGGAAGATGTCCTCCAATACCACATTCTACCAGGCTCCTTTGGGGGCTCTCTAGATGGGGTCTCAGCTTTGACCTATAGAGACTTGAATAAATGCTGGGTTGGTTTATAATAGCTCAAGGCTATTTCTCTGATATGATCCTAACATCCCTTAGCTTCCTTTCTGGAAACAGTGAAAGCTATCAAGAGTTTGCTGTCTATCTCCCAAGTTAATAGCTGGCCAGGGAATGAGAGGCAGGGGCTGGAATGGGACTCTTCCTTTCTGCAGACACCTAAGTGTAGGAAAAGCATTCCTCTTAACATGGATAAAGAGAAAAAGAGCACTCAAAATATTCTCACCTAACTAGTATAACTAAAAAAAAAAGTATTAGTGCATACCAACTTTTCCCTAATGCCAACTCAGCAAAGAGAGAAAGAATTCTAATGTTCCTACCCACACGATCAAATACTAGGAAGAGTGGGAGACTAGCTAGGTTTGAAGACTACACCAGAGACGACAACAGCAGTGATCGCATTGCACATCTGTACAGCAGGTTACAACAGCAAAGTTTAACACCGTGGTATTTTAGCAGTGACTGCCCAGGTCTGGGGACAGACTGACATCTAAGGCAAACCTGAGGCACATGACAAAAGGAGATGGCTAGTTACTACAAGACCAGCACCTGGTTGCACGTCAGGTTGCTTGGTATAGGGATCAACTGGGTTCTGATCTATTCATCAATTTCTGGGTTATAGATCTTCACTAAATATCTCCAGTCTGAGGTCACTAAAAGGCTGAAGATGGCATGAGAGTAAGCATATATGGAAAGAAAGCCACAGGAAGAAGAAAATGTCGGAAGATCTAGGGAAATAGCTCCAGAGGCAGAGAAGGAGTGGGGATCAAAAGGGAAGGCTGGCTGCTCTCCTAGTTAAGACTTTTCTGGCAAAGGGAGATGGAGTCTGAGTCAGGGCAGTGGCAACATGGAACACTGTTCTGAAACAGACACCAGAGGATTGTTGGATGGTGTGAGGGTGTGAGGAATATGAATCAGGAAAAAGACAATAAGACTCCAAGTCATGCCGAAGGCAGCATTGTCAAGACAATGAAACGGGACGAGGTTAGCAGAGATGGATCCAAGTCATGCCTGGGAGAAACCATGGCATCCATGTCCAGACCCAACATACCATTTATTTGACCCACCCAAAAGTACAGGTGTGACAATGTTTCGGGCCTTCTACAAAGGTGACATTTCCCAGAAAGCCACCAAGAAAGGGGAAGGGGGAACAATAGCAGGGCTTTCTGAGCTATACCATGTTAGTTTTTAGTTTGGATTTTGTTTCTTTTAAGATTCTTGAAGGTGTCTGGCCCTCTCATGAAGCCGAGAATAGCAGTGTATTAAGAGTTAAAATTTTGAGTCATTCCTTCTTTGCTATATCCCACTTTCAATATATTATTTTCCAATAGGTCTTTACCTGAATTCTAAAAGAAAACACATAAATTTTAAATCAAGTGCAGGGCTTTCCACTCTGAAGTAAAGGCAACTGGTATTCATATTTTATATCTGGTATGTACGTACTGGTGGCATACTTCACAGAATGCCTCATTTAAATTATAATGTATTTTAATAAGGAATGAAAGAAAATATCACCCAGTATATTTTTTTTCTTAAATTACCTCTAGTGCTTGATTACTCCTCCACAATCAAAATCACGTCTTAAATATGAATGATACAAAACAAGACTACAGACTGCCTGTCTAGTAGAGAGACTTCGGCTGCTTGTTTAAAATGACATACCTAGCTATTCGGTAATCACTTTATAATAACCCCCTTCATTTCCAAATCTACTTAGCCATCAGGCAGCAGTGAGGAAGGAGCTGGCAGCAGTTCCTACAACTGCACATTAGTTTTACAATTCATGACAAGCTAATTCTAGAGAGTTCTAAAGAGAGACAAGCATGGGTCCTTGTGATTTTCTTCCCTTTGCATGAAAGGAGTGTGTGTCTTCGCTGATAACTGCAGGATAAAAAGAACACAGGCATACACTTTTCACTTCATCCTGTGTCAGTGACAGATGGCCCGGATTGCACCCCAGGTGACACAGAACACCACCAAGTCAAGAGAAGTCTCACCATTCCTCCTCAGCAGCAAGCCGAGGACCTTATTGCAGGCTGTGGAGTCCACAACTGACTCTCCATCAGAAGCCCCTGGACTAACTGGGATCGGACATAATGCAGGGGCTGGAGATTCCATGGCTCATAAGGCAGGAGATCCCACTGGGCTACACAGGAAATGACAAACACACTTGGGCCTTTTCCTTGTCCTTTCATTTAAGTGCATTTCAGTGGAGAGGGACTCAAGATCAGGCCTTTAATGATGCAGCCAATCCAATCCCAAACCTCAAGAGGTGCCAAGCGCATGCCCATTTAGCACCCAGGACTGGAAAGAGTGAAGCAGTGAAGGCCTTCCTGAACCCCGCCCATGATGTGCACCTGAGAAACCCTGATGTAGGAGGGTCATCTGTCTACGTGTTACGTCCATTGGTTAATAAAGAAATTGCCTTGGCCTTTGATAGGCCAGCCCTTAGGTGGGTGGAGTAGACAGAACTGAATTCTGGGAGGAAGAAGGCAATGAGGCAGTCGCCATGATTCTCCGACCTGAGAAGGACATAGGCTAGAATCTTTCCCGGTAAGCCACCACCCTGTGGTGCTACACAGATTATTAGAAATGGGTTAAGCAAGGTATGAGAGTTAGCCAAGAAGAGGCTACATATAATGGGCCAGGCAATGTTTAAATGAATACAATTTGTGTGTTGTTATTTTGGGTGTAAAGCTAGCCATGCGGGAGCCGGGTGGGATGAAAAGCAAGCCTACTCGCCTCATCACTACAAAACCCTTCATGGTTCTGGTGGGAGCTTGGAAGACTGCCCTGAGAATCACCCAATAAAGTGAAAAAGCATTGGCCTGAAACTTCACAGAGCTCGGCAGCCCTGTCTTTGCCAGGAGAGCACAGGCACCGATGTTGTTCCTACTGTCACCCAGAAATCAATGGGGACTTTGATACATCTGTCAGAAGAAGATGGGATGGGACTTTCATGCCATCGCTGCAGTCCAACCTCCTGACAAACTGCATTAATGCAAGATCACCATCAGCGACATCAGCTGACGCACGGATCAAGATAAGGCTGCCGGCTCCTATCGATCCGCACCAAGGAAATAGCACCAGCAAATGCAACATAGCTAAACAGCGAAGTTAATTTTTCCTTCTAAATGGCTGGATTTGGATAAATGTAATCGGCCTGAGCCAGGACGCAAAATGAAAACCCATTTTGGCGAATTAACTCCGGGGTGCAGGAACTGATCAGTGAACAGCATTCTGCAGACTTGTAAAAAAAATGGTCTCTTAACTGTGCCATGCATGCAGGACTGGGGTGGATGGAAGCTGTTCTTTTTTCCCATGCAGCTACATAATTAACTGCTTCTAATAGCTGGCATCAAGCTGGAAAAGATTACGGATGTGAACAGCCAGAGTATGTGATTAAACAGCAATAGAGGCACAAATATTTCAAATTCGCATTTGCCTAAACCTTCCTTTTCTAATCCCCCACATGAAAT
This sequence comes from Microtus pennsylvanicus, assembly GCF_037038515.1. Classification (NCBI taxonomy): domain Eukaryota; kingdom Metazoa; phylum Chordata; class Mammalia; order Rodentia; family Cricetidae; genus Microtus; species Microtus pennsylvanicus. Next base: position 15,619,303 of record NC_134600.1, on the reverse strand, counting down.
ACATACCACGAGTCTCCAACCATCCTGGGATTCTTTTTCCTTAACCCTACCACAAGGACTGGGAGCTGAATCTTTAATGTTGCATCTGTATTAAGTGAACATTGGCTGCCTTGCTACATGACACGGATAGGGGTGCGCATACCACTAGGCCAATATCATTAACCCTTCCTTTTACTCAACCCTGTTACAGGAAGGTGGATGAGCAGGCACCAGAGCCTGAGTGATGGCTCGCCTATGGAGACACGAATGAATGAGAGAATCACCCGGGAGAGAATAAGGGCTTGCAGTATCAAATCACACAGTACAGAGCTGGTCCATGTAACTCAGCGGTAGAGCATTCACCTAGCCTGTTGGCGATCACAGGTTCGATCCTCAATACCACCGAACAAAAAATTCATACTAAAAAGTGCCAAACAGGCGGTCTGTGCACAGAGAAAGCATGTCACCCAGCACCTGCCCACTTCTCCACAGGTGGTAACACACTGCTCTCAGCTGCTGCAGAAACTGGAGGTTTGGAGCAGGTCCCTCTTGATCCAGACACAGGCACTGGCAGTAAGTAGTAAGGACGTCAAGGGCATCGCCACTCACTGAGGGTCCAAAGACGTGTGTCTGGGGTGGGAGTGGGAACTGAGCAGAGAGGTGCCAGAGCCATGGTGGCTGCTCGCCAGGTAGGAGAAGCTCTGGGCTGTACTCATCGAATCCGCCTCCAGTGATTTCATCTACTTCATAAAAAATGATCCCCTTTCAGTAAAGCCAAGAGTTTAATGGTGGACCCCAACTTTTCCTATCCAGTAACTGTAGTTTATGATATAGTAGAAAGAGTGTTTGCTTTCTTTGCCCAGTTGTTTGGTTTTGCAGTCTAGAAAAGACTGAATCTAGGCCTACACCAGTGCTGGCCAAGGACACTACTACCAAGCCATACCCAAGTTTTTTTTTTTTTTTTTTTGGTTTTTCGAGACAGGGTTTCTCTGTAGCTTTGGAGCCTGTCCTGGAACTCCCTTGGTAGACCAGGCTGGCCTCGAACTCACAGAGATCGGCCTGTCTCTGCCTCCCAAGTGCTGGGATTACAGGAGTGCGCCATCACCGCCCGGCTTACACCCAAGTTTAAATGTTTAGTTTGTTTGTTTTCAGGTTGAGCCCCATTAAGGCACCCTAGACTGGCCTTCAACTCCAGGGCTCTTTGTGATCCTCCTGCCTCAACCTCTTGCGTACCTGAGACCATAACCAGGTGACTCAATGCCTAGTTTCCATTTTAAAAAATGCATTTTGTTTATTTATTGTGCATACATGCATGTGTGCAGGTGTGCCACAAGGCAGGTGCAGAGGTCAGAGGTCAAGTGTCAGGGGTCAGTTCTCTCTACCATCTGAGTTCTGGATATTGCACTCAGATTATCCAGCTTGGCAGAGGGCAGGTGCTTCACTCACTGAGCCATCTCGCCAGCCTGCTACCTGCTGTTCATTTGGGAACTTCAATTAAAAAAAGTAAGAGGGCAAACTGAATAATATGTCTCACTATGTATTAAGAACTTAAATAACACTATAGATAGTATTATTTATGAATACTCATATAGCAAGGGCCATATATATGTGCATGCACACACAATAACACATACATTATATGCTTACACAGAGCTAAATACTAAGCATAAAAGTAATTATTCTAAAATTACAGCAAGAGCTTCCTTTAAGTTGGGCACTGGGGTCCTTGCCTCCTTGCACGTGGGAGGCAAAGACAAGAACACTAAGTTCAAGGGCAGCCCGAGCTACATAAGGAAAACTTGTTCAAAAACTCTTACGTTGAAGATGGAGCCTCCTTTCATGGTTCAGTGAATCAGTATTTTGTGGTGGCCGTGATGGACCCCAGGCCCCGTGCACACCAAACACATGCTGTCTACTCCTAGGCCTCAGTTCTCCTTCACTTTGAAAGGGAGCAGAAACTAAACAGGTATCATACGGCTGAGGAGAAGCGCAGCAAGCTGAAAGTTCTCAGGGCTTCAGAGGTTCTACTTCCTGTGTGTATACACAACGCTAGGCCTTGCAGGCTTTGCAACACAGACAGCTGTGTTTATTAAATTCCGAGGCTGATTTCTAGACCATAAATCTAGTGGATTCTAATAACGGAGGTATCAGAAATCAACCGCATAGAGAATTAGGAATCTGGAAACACTTCCGAGCTGTATCAGATTATACCATGTAGCAGGGCTTTGCTAACAGACAGAAAAAAAAACCTAGGAGTACTTAGGTACTTAGAAATACAGAGACTTGTTCAAGAGTCAAAGACATGCTTCCCCGTAGATGTTTCTAGAACTAATCTTATCAGATATCCTACCTCTAGCTATGAGAACAACACTGGGCATTTTGAAATTTCCCAGGATTGAAGTGGGAGGAGACAGAGACTCGAATAATAAAAATCAAGAAGCTAAGGGATCACTGGAAATGTTACATTATTGCCAAGTATAATATGATATAGTGCTGGCCAAAACCTCAAGGCACTCACTGAAAACCACATTCCAGAAAGCTGGGGGCTATTTTTAAAACCACGTGGATCCTTATTTCCTCCCATCTTCTCAGCTGTTTGCTTCCTGCTGAACCCAAAGAAATCCTGATTAGTGTGACAACTGATTTCACTCTCCAATCGCCATGATATGTTCTCTCTCAAAGTGAGTCTAAAACACACTCCAGCTGCAACACGGAAATAATACCAAAGCCCAATGGTCATCTAAGTGCTGATCCTAGCAAGGAATATAAATAGGAAAAACTGCAGCTTGGAGCTTGTTGACATCCTACATAAAAAAAAAAAAAACTCCAAAGGGGAATCAGTTTGAGGTCTGATGAAGGTGCATAGAGAGGAAGAGAGAAAGAAAAATACTAACAGAGAAATGTCAGTGAGCAGGAATGGGCACACCAACACACCGTTCACACCTCCACACCCTGCAAGCGGTTGGGAGTGTGCGTTCCTCTTCTGCCTTGGAGTAGAACACACAGTGCAATTAAAACCAGTCTCCAAAGAATGTCTCAGTACTAACTTAAGGAAACTGCTAACGGCTTGATCTAGGACGTCCCTCAAATTCCATCAAAGCTTAGTCCTTATGGCTGAGGCACTCTGGGGAGGTGGTGGGACCTTACAAGGTGGAACCTACTGGGAGGAAGCTGGGTAGCTGGCAGTGTGTCAAGGAGGAACTACCAGACTTAGATCCTGTCCTTGCTTCTTTCCTTGCTTCTTGGTGGTCATAAGGTGAGCAGCATTGCTGTCACATGGTCCCTGCTATGTGATATCCTGTCTTGTCACGGGCCCTAAGGAACAGAGCCAAGCAGACATGGACAGACATTTCTGGAACCATGAGTCCCAGCCCATCTAGGTTTACCCAATGTTCTTTTTCTCACAGATGAATGGCCAAGTAACATACCACTTCCAAGTGTCAGAAATGTGAGTTGGGTGTGAAAAGTAAAAAAAAAAAAAAACACAGAGATTTGGAACTTAGAGTAGTGAAGCCACAACAAGGATGGGGGACTCACGTTATTTTTTTCACATAGACATTCAATTCGTATCTCAAGACGAGACACTGAGTTCCTCAAGAGTAACGGGTATTTTTCAATAATTGCATTTCACTAAATATAGGCTTCTCAAACTTCAGATGTTGGATCAGCATTAGAAAAAAAACCAGACATTTGCTGCCTCAGAAATTAAAAAGTAAAATCAGGAGCTGAAAAGCAAAGAGGGAACTTTTCAAACATCTAAAGAAGCCATTATCTAAGGCACGGAATATTTTTCTTAATAAGTACATTTCTGAGAGCTGGGGAAATTAGTAAAGATGTAAGAAATTTCCTTCCTATGAAGTAGATGAGACAAGATGTGATAATTCCGACTAATGAAGGTATCAAACGGGCGAGCATACGGGGCTCCCGGAATACAAAGCACATGGACTGCGTTAGATGGAGCCTGTGTTCCAGGAAGATAGTCCTGAAGAAGGGGCGCTCTCTCTTGTCCAAATGTTTTATTATTTGCATAATACTTTCATATTTTGTTCAGATTATTAATTTGGCTGAAAGTTTTGTTCTTTTTTATATTTATTTTCTGTGTTTATATAAATAATATCACACTCAGAAGGTGGTACTGGTCCCCTGGAACTGGAGCTAGGGACAGCTATGTGCCACTGTGTGGGTGACAGAAACAAATTTACATCATCTGCAAGAGCAGTAAGTGCTCCTAACCTCAGGGCCATCGCTCTAGCTCCAAGTCTATTTATTTATTTATTATTTTGGTTTTTCCAGACACGGTTTCTCTGTAGCATTAGAGCTGGAGAGATGGCTCAGTGGTTAAGAGCATAGCCTGCTCTTCCAATGGTCCTGAGTTCAATTCCCGGCAACCACATGGTGGCTCACAACCCCATCTGTAATGAGATCTGGTGCCCTCTTCTGGCCTGCAGGCATACAAGCATTAGAGTCTATCCTGGAACTAGATCTTATAAATCAGACTGGCCTCAAATTCACAGCAATCTGCCTGCCTCTTCCTCCCGAGTGCTGAGATTAAAGGTGTACGCCACCACTGCCCAGATAAGTCTCATTCTTTTTACGGCAGGGTATTTTCCTAAAACTGGTGCGGGGTTAGGGAGGATATAGACCTAGTTCTTTAAAATACAGACCATTCTTCAAATACAAGTCGTAGCCAGCAAGGAACTGTTCTTGTAACTTGGAATTGTCACACTTCAGGATAACATCATCTCTATACTGTCCATACAATAAGGCAATACCTGATTATAACATTTATACAGTTCATCCTAAGTTTATTCAAGTAGTGAGAACAATCTTCCCATGCTCTGGAGCCCCGGTAACAGTGGAGGAAATAAGCCACAGTCTGATGGTATCAAAGAGGAAGCCTAGCCACCATCACCAAAATGTCTGAGAGGCAAGGCAAGTCCATGTAAACTGGAGGTGAGGGTCAGCACTCAGAGTCTGTCCACAGAAGCCACCCCGGGATGGACTTAGAGCCACAAAATCCAACAAATATTACTCATTTGCTTTTTCTTTGTTAACTTTGCACCCAAGTGTATCTCCTTCTCCTTAAGGAATAAAACAAACAAAGAAACAAAAAACCAAACCAAACCAACCAACCAAACACAAAGAACTGATTCCTATGAATACAGAAACTAAATGTCAAGGCAAAGTCTTCAGCTGAGAGCTTGGATTGCCTCTGTTTTGATAAGAGAAGGGGTGAGGGAGACTAGGGCCAACTTGGTACAATCTACCTAAGCCATAAGTCTCCCCTAAAAGTCTCTAGAAGGTTCTATGACCTCAGGCAGCCAGTTTCTGTTTGCTGAAAGTCTAAAATTTAGAACATTCTTTTTCCTTATTGCTTCACAACACCCTCATGAAATCAACCCACTTTCCCTCCGAGGCTTTTATTCCTCTGCATCCCGGCATGAGGAATCTTGACATGTACTAAGGACTACCTTTCTCTTCCTCACAAATTCTATCATTCTTGAGGCCAAAGCCTCCTGGGTTAATGCGGTCTTCAGCTGATGTGGCTAGATGACCTCATTTTGTTTTTAGCATGATTTCAGTAATAGTTGAATAATTCATCCCACTAGACATCTCATTTTCATTAAGTCATGGATACCTCCTCAGTTACCCAGCAGGATGAACACTGAGGGGGATAAACAGACCAAGAGGCTAAAACCCTCTTGAAGACCTTAGCCATCCACTTACCGCGAACATCTTGAGTTATAACTGAGGTGCAAAAACAGCACATTTTACAAGATTTGATAAACTTGAGTGTATGCAGATATGCGAGTCCATCTTTTACCTCCCAAAAAAGTCTCTGTATTCATTTTTTTTTGTGCCCTCCCTATTTGTTGGAGGAGGGGGGAATACCTGAGCACACTCAGCATGAAAATACTTTGCATGTGTATTTTTCTCTGCACGACTCGCAGGTGCTTTTCTTTAATAAAGCAATTGAAGAGTCTGACTCCTTTATTGTTCCTTAAGTTTTCATTTTTTTTGTTTTGATATTTCTGTTTATCCCAGGTTGGGACTCACATGCTTGTGTTCGTAAAACTATTTCTTTTAGTGCTCCTATTTTAAAGAAAATAAGGCAAATCCCTCTCCCAGGAGAATTCCACTAAGAAAGATCTAATTATTTGTCAGCATCTTTAGGTTTCCTGCTCCTAAATTTTAAAATTCCCTAAATGTTAAATGGCACAGTACAGTGTCTTGCATGATAATTGATACATGTCTATAGCATGTGAAGATCATACGAGGGCAACTGGCATTTCTATGTTTTTAAACATTGATCATTTCTCAATACCTAGAGCTCAGACTCCCTGTCTTCTAGCTCTCTATAACATATACAATAAGCTGTAAACCTTATACATCTGATTGTGCTATAGTATGTAAGAATTAATTCCTGTTTTACTAGATTCTGACACCCATTGTATTCAAGTCCTCTATTCATCTCTGCTACTTACTATTGTTCTGTGACCAAATAATCTTCAGAAGGACAGAAGTGACTTAAGGAGAACTTGCAGTCACCTTTCGGAGGGTTGAACCTATGGTCCCATTAGCTTGTGAAGACAGCATGCGATGAAGATCTGTGTGGATGGCCACGCAACTATGTATCCAGGGGTTGTTAGTTGATCACAGGGTGGTTCTACATCTAATGCTTAGAGGGACTTCACGCGGTTCATGTCGGTGACAGTTAATCTCGATTGTCAACTGGTCCACATCTGGGAACAACTTAGAGCAAGATGCTGGCCTCAGGTGTGAAGGGTTTTCTTCATTAGCTTATGTGATATTGGAAGACCTGTAGGAGGCATATGGGTGCCTGTACTCAAGAATAAGCTCTAGGGAAACCAGGGATGTTGGACACGCAGGGTATCTCTTCAAAAAGAGAAATGCAGAACCTGTTTTCAATCCAAATGGCTGAGAACAGGTGTGACCTCTGTACTATCTGCATAGTCCGGCCATACTGGCTCTACCAGATTCTTACGTTTATATTGGTCAATCTGTAGTGATAGCCTCCCTGAGACCCTTATCATGAGCATTGATTACCTGAAGCCCGCTTACTCAGTTAATCTATAGAACCTGTCTTTATGGAAGATGTTATCTGGACTTTACAAGAGTTTCAATGTAATCACGACTTAAGCTTTGTTGGACACACGGGACTGGTGTAATTACCACCAGAAAACTTTTTTTCCAAATCGTGCTGTGCTTAAATACATCTAAAATAAACTACTTGGGGTGGAACTCTCAAAGTTTAAATCAATACCGGCTACTAAGTCATGTTGGACCGAATTTCTTTCTCATCTCTCTTAGACAGACACTGCTGACCATATTGTTTGCAGAGAGCCCCCCCCACCCCCAAACACCCATTATAAATATGTCCAGTACTTTTAAGTGGCAACCAAGATAAAAAAAAAAAAGAAGGCAGAAGGAAGCTTTGATTTTGCCCGCTTGCCTTCATGTTATGCTCACTAGTTCACCTATTCTTTTGGCATCTTGCTGTGGCTAATCCTACCTTTCTTTGCTGACACGATGACCTGGCTTTTTTTGAGCCAAGGAACAGTGGCTCTCCATGAATCCTCCAGACCTTGAGCTTCAGCATGTGACCGTAGAGGCATTTGGACTCTTGTGGACTGCATCAAGGGAGCCATAATCCTCTAGAGAACCCGACAGAAGGAACTGCCAATTGGGACGCAGAGCACAGGAAATGCTGGCTCTGAGTTGGTATTCTTTCTTTCCTCTTTTTCTTCTGTCTCAATCCCAGGCCACGGGATGCTACAGATGTTCAGGAAGGATCACTCCCCACAGACACCTCAGTAAAAGCTCTTTTGGAATTTCTATCACACACACACACGATGTGTACCACCAATTTTCACAGTGTTACTAGATGGGCTCAAGCCTATGATGAAGATTATCTAACCTTGCAGCATCTCCTGGCTCTAGGGATGCCTCCTCTAACATCTACATCTGTGAAATCAATGTTTTTGGCTGCCACAAGTAAGTGAAAATATGTTATCTTTGCGGTTTCTATGTTTGGCTTTCCCTACCCACTTAACACACTGTCCTTCTGTTGTATTCTCGATGCTAAAAAAAAATGACAAGGTTTCTTACATTTCTGTCATTGAATAATCTCCTATTGTTACATAAGTCACATGGTGAATCCATGTCTTGTGACCAGGAATGATGCAGAAGTAAACAAAGGGCTGATTCTTTCAGGATGCTTTCTTAGGGTGAAGGCATTTTTGCATACAGAAGGATCATGAGTGCTTTAGGGCTACCCTGTGGGCTCTGTGACCCCAAAGATGCCTGTATCTCTATCTCAGACTGACAAAAGTGATAGGACTTAGAAGAACAGGCATCCCAGACATAATTAACTTAAAATTCTAAAGAGATCACCTTAGATTATATGGGAATCGGTTAAATCCAGTAACCTGTGCCTTTCTAGAATGTGCAGAGACCTGAAGTGAGGAAAGGGACACGTGAAGACAGAGTAGAATGATGTGGGAGTGATTTCTTATTAATAAAGAAACTGCCTAGACCCATTTGATAGGCCAACCCTTAGGTAGGCGGAGTAAACAGAATGGAATGCTGGGAGAAAGAAGCTGAGTCAAGGAGTCGCCATGGTTCTCCCACTCCAGACAGACGCAGGTTAAGATCATTCCTGGTAAGCCAGCTTGTGGGCTACACAGATTAATAGAAATGGGTTAGATCAATATGTAAAAGCTAGCCAATAAGAAACTGAAACTAATGGGTCAGGCAGTGTTTAAAAGAATACAGTTTCCGTGTAATTATTTCGGGTAAAGCTAGCCGTTCAGGGGGCTGGGTGCGGGGACAGCCCGCCGCTCCTACTACTACAGTAGAAGATTCAAATAACGTTACAAGCCAAGGAATGCCGACAGTCTTAGACGAAGCTTAAAGATGAAGAATAAAATTCTCTCCCGGGGTCTCTGACGGAAACACAGCCATGCTAATGTCTTGACTTCAGACTTTTGGTCCTGGGTTGTAAGAGAATAACATCCTATTGCATAAACATACGTATTTACGTGTGTATTCATACGTATATGACCATGTATGTGGGCGTATCCATGGATCCAAAAGAGGGCACTGGGTCCCTTGGAACTGACATTACAGGTATTTCTGAGCCATTGCATAGAAGTTAAGAACAGAATTCATGTCCTCGTGACTTAGCAGCAAGCGATCTTAATGGTTTAGTCGTCTCTTTAGCCTCCCTCCCAATTTGTCTGAAATAAATGTAGACATAAGGAAGTTGAAGATCTAACTGCATTCTTTCCAAGTGATAATTTTACCACCCTCAAGCTCTTTATTAAGGAATACATTTTTGTGTCTCTAGATTTGAAGTACTCTTTATATATATGCTCTAATTTCTTTCTTCTTTACAGAATAACTACGTGACATGCTGAAATACATGTTAGGGAATAAACACTCTCTTCTGAATACTTCTGTTTCAATTTCTAAATTAGTTTTATATTATTATCATCTTCAAACACAGTTTATAAGTATTCAGTGTTACTGAAATTTTAATGGAAATTATTTTACATTTATAGAAAATGTCTGGGAGAACTGACATCTTTGTTTTATTTGTCTTTTTCTTTAAATTGTTTTATTGCGCTATATATTTTTCTTTACTCCCCTCCATTTCTCTCCCCCCCTTCTAACCTCTTTCATGGTCCCCATGCTTCCAATTTACTCGGGAGATCTTGTCTTTTTCTACTTCCCATGTAGATAGATCCATGTATGTCTCTCTTTGTTGTCTAGGTTCTCTGGGATTGTAAATTGTAGGCTGGTTTTCCTTTGCTTCCTGTCTAAAAGCCACTTATGAGTGAGTACATATGATCTTTGTCTTTCTGGGTCTGGGTTACCTCACTCAATATGATGCATTCTAGATCCATCCATTTGCCTGCAAATTTCAAGATGTCGTTATTTTTTTCTGCTGTGTAGTACTCCATTATATAAAAGTACCACATTTTCCTTATCCATTCTTTGGTCAAGGGGCATTTAGGTTGTTTCCAGGTTCTGGCTATAATAAATAATGCTGCTACAAACATAGTTGGATATATGTCCTTGTGGTATGATTGAGCATTCTTTGGGTGTATACTCAAAAGTAGTGTTGCTGAATCTTGAGGTAGGTTGTTTAATATTTTTCTGAGAAATCGTCAGAGTGATTTCCAAAGTAGCTGTACCAGTTTGTACTCCCACCAGCAATGCGGAAGTGTTCCCTTTCCCCCACATCCTCTCCATCATAAGTTGTCATCAGTATTGTTTATCTTGGCCATTCTGACAGGTGTTAAGATGGAATCTCAGAATTGTTTCGATTTGCATGAGAACCGACACCTTTAAAGTGTGGAGATTGCCATCATTTATTGCACCAAAACTTATAGTGTTTTGTCAAAAGTATGTACTTTTAGTATCAATTTAAGTGGAATTTTCTTCATTTTATATGAAGGTATAGGAAAACCAGAAATAACAACAGTTAGGCCAAGCACCTATAATGTGCTTCGTTTGTTGTCCTTGCTATGTAGTTTGTACTTTTGAAAGTGACTTTGCATAGAGTAACTTAGTTTACTCCCATTATACAGATGATGAAACTGAGGCACAAGTGTGGGTGGACTTGTCCAAGTTCAGACAGTTAGTGGACAGGCAATAGAGCCATAATTGGAATCCACGCAATCCAAGCATTGTGGCTTCAGCACTGTTGATTGTATATATTTTAGTTTGTATCTATGCGTGTCTCTAGGGCTTCATAACAATGTTAATTTCCTTCCAGTGCCTTCTTCCAGGAAGAGAATGCCATGAAAATTTTTGCTGACCTTCCTCAATATTATATTTACGTTCCCGCTAACTTCTTGAATTGGCAATGAGTTCCCTATCACGGATTAATTGAGAATCCATTTTTTTTTTTTACTTTAGAATATAGATAGAATGTTTTTCTCTTAAGTGTTCTGCAAGACATATACGTGGTTTTGGCCATGTTTCCAGTTTGAGTCACAGAATCGTTATACCGCTCTACACATCCCCATGTCCCTTCCAGGCCCTTGGTGGAGTCCCCTTCACCCTTGGTCTGTGGCCTCCTCCTATCAGACAGGACAGTGTGGCAAACACAACTTTACTGTATCTGTACTGTACGGTCTTCCTGAAAGACACCCACTTGTGATGCAAGAGGAAGAAAGGCTTCATCCTGGGCTTTAATTTTATCTATCTATCTATCTATCTATCTATCTATCTATCTATCTATCTACCTACCTACCTACCTACCTACCTACCTACCTACCTACCTATCTATCTATCTATCTATCTATCTATTTTGAACCGGCTCGCTGTCCAAGCTGCTTTGTTTCTGGCATTTTCATTAATTCTCCACATATTACATCTGGCAGCGTTACCGCGGCTTCTTGACAGGACCCTCCGGCCTCCAGACATCAAGTGCATGATGTCCCTATCAGACCTGACATCTGTTTTTCATTCCCAGGCATTGATTTTCCACTCACTAGCCAGCATATTTCAAGGAAGAAAAAAAAACTGTTAGCACTATCTGCAAAGTATTGATTGGAGGAACACCAAATTCCCTCCTGAAATTTTATAGCCTTAATTTCCTTAGGTTCTGTCACTGATCTTCCAAGTGGGCAAAGATTTAAGAGACTGATCCCTATGTGCCAACTAAAGTGTTTGCTAACAAACAGCCCGTCCAGCCTGGGCCTTCTATCAAATTCAGAAGCACAGAAATAAACAGTAGGTAACTATTTAAGTTTCTAAAGTACTCAGTGGTTCCCAAGGACAAAGTCAAAATTCATATGGAGTACACACTTTTAAGAAAAGGGTTCAATCAGGAACTGTGGCAAGAAAGTTCATGGGCTTTAGTGAAGAACATACTACAATTATTCTGTTAAACAGACACAGTATCCACAGCATCAGACTGACTCCTAATGACTTATTATATCCATACATCAATGCTCTCAGCCCTCAGTGGGAAAACCTCTTTCCAGTAGACAGTGATGAACACAGAGACCCATCCTTGGTCAGGGAGCAAAGCATCAGACTGCTGAACGCTCAACCCTAAATGGGTACCTTTATTCCATCCCTTCCTCCCAAGGCCCAGAAATCACTCCAGAAAAGCAGGCAAAAGGGTGTAAGATCCAGGTGCAAATGATGCCTACAAGGGAACGGTGTTTTCTAGACACGACTGGGAAGCTGTATGCATGAACTCATAGGAATGAAGGCACTAAGTTACCATCTGAGCCCAAGCCAGACAAACGTAAGCATGGAGACAGAGAGGCGGGGCAGGAAGTCCCAGCCCCAGCTGAGGAGGTAAACTCTAATTTTCTAAGTGCAATTGGAGCATGTGCAAGGCTCCTCGTTGCATCTAACCAATTATTTCCCTAGAACTGTAGGAAACCTATTCATTCCTCTTCCACCTTCTTTATCTTCAATACAGATTTTTAAATGATGCTCTTCCCGGGAAGGCAAATTTTCAGAGGCTCGGTTCCTTCCTGTTTCAAAATCACTCACCTAAAATTTTTGCTCTATGGAGGAGGTCTCTCTAAAGTGTGATGGATAGCCAGACAGTCTCTATATATACAGAGCTGGCAAATGGTGTTTGCAGAAATAGGCAGGGTCTGATTAAACAGAAATCTGAAAATGACTTAGGATGTTATTATCTTACTGAAGTACACGTTTCCATACAAAATAAATTCCGGAGGACTGTGACATCCTAATAACTTTCATACGTCAGAGCTTCAAAGACTCCGGTTTTCTTAATGGATACATTTCTCATTCTAGATTAGAACGAGAGAGGACTAATTACCGGGCTTCCTCTCCCAGTAGAAACTGAACGCAATTGAGAACATAAAATAATTCCCCATTTAACTTATTCAAGATGATAAAAAGATTGGATCTCATATCACTCATATTCGGAAAGACTAATCTTTAAACGAATACATCAAGATTTAATTAGCTTTAACAGCATTTGATATGCTTTATTAAAAGCACATTTTGTTTTATGACACAGAAGTAAGCATTGTTACCCCAGGAAAATGTCCTTTATTTAATATTCACGATAGAGGACAGTATACACTGAACCCAGTGAATACCTATTTCTGATCGGTAAGTATCAATAATCTGGGTTATCTGGTACCTGTATTTTAAAAAATATTCTCGAATAAGGGAAATAGTTTAGTTACGAATCAGATAGTCATCCCAGAAGCTAGCATCCCAGACTAAAAGTCAGGAACACAGAGCCAAGTTTTGAAATCAATATGCTTTGATCTATTGTAAGCACACTGCTGTAGGGATAAGCCCCGCCCCTTAGGGGGCGTGTTCGCCTCGGGCTAATGTCTGCTTATAAATTTGGCCAGCGTGCTCCCAGCTTAGCTTCTGCTTTCCTGGTCTCCCCTGGAACGGTGGTTCTGTAAGTCTCTTTCAACATTAAAGCTATATATATATTGTTACAATCTGTCTGCATTCGTTTACGCCGCTACTCACTGCTACTTAGAGCCATGTGAACAACCAAACTCTGGAGCAACACTATACCACAAATGAATAGTGTTGTCCTCCACGCTTGTCTTCCAGTTCTGAGTGTTACGTGTGACTTTTGAATCTCACTCATCTTCTCTTTGCGTTAAACATAGATTCAGTTCAGTGCTTCAGATTCGACCATTCTCAGATTCAAAATACTGGGGAAATTATTTCATCTGCACCGAACATGTAAAATTTGTGTGTCAAGCTGACAAGGGGTGGGCTGTGCTGGCCAACTTTCATCGTTAAATTGACACTTATAACTGAGTGGTTCTCAACCTTGGGTCGCGATGCCTTTGAGATTCAAACGACCCTTTCCCCCTTTCACAGGGGTTGCCTAAGACCACTGGAAAGCACAGATATCCACACTATGAATCATAACAGTAGAAAATTATAGTTATGAAGTAGAAACAGATAATTTTATGGTTGGGGGTTCACTACACTGTGAGAACATGTATTAATGGGTTGCAGCATTAGGAAGGCTGGGAACCACTGCCATAGAGTCCCTTGTATAGAGGGCCCTCAATTAAGAACTGCCTGACTTGCCTCTGCTGTGGCCATGTCTGTAGGAATCATTTTGACTGGTGTGGGAGGGTGCAGCCCCCTGTGAGCAGAACCGTCTCCCGGCAGGTTAGCCCCTACTGTCTACAAACGTTAGCTGAGCACCGGCAAGAGTGGCCAGTCAGCAGCTTTCCTCTGTGGTTGTTCCTGCTCAATTCCTGACCTGACTTCCCTCAAAGATGAACTGTGACCTGAAGTGCAAGCTGAATAAATAAACTCTTTTCTTCCCAAGTCTGAGTCAAGCATTTTCACACAGCAGTAGAGGTGAAACTGGAACTCACACTTTGGAAAGGTAATATTTCTTATAGCAGGTACCACTGACCATGGTATTGGAACCCAGATTTTGGAAAGATAATATTTCTTATAGCAGGTACCACTGACCATGGTACTGGAACTCAGATTTTGGAAAGATAATATTTCTTATAGCAGGTACCACTGACCATGGTACTGGAACTCAGATTTTGGAAAGAGAATATTTCTTATAGCAGGTACCACTGACCATGGTACTGGAACTCAGATTTTGGAAAGATAATATTTCTTATAGCAGGTACCACTGAACATGGTACTTGTCCAACATGTAATTTTGAACCCCCTTTCACTTCTTTTTGTACTAAAACATAGTCAGTGCACGCCCTCAACCAGGCTCTGTTTTCAAATATTTGGGAAAACTCTCCGTCTGGACAGAACGTGGAGAGACCATTCTCTGGCTGGCATTCCCTGAGCAGTACGGTGTCACAGCTATTTTCAAAAGAATTGCATTACATGAAGTAGAAACAGAAATAATTTTGTGGCTTGGGGTTCACCGCAGTGTGAGGAGGTATAAATTAAAGGGTCTCAGCATTAGGAAGGCTGAGAACCACTGCCACAGAGTCGCCTGTGCAGAGGGAATCTCAAGTGTATCCAAGTTGTCTTAATGTATTAAGAAGGATGTCTACAGGTTTGACGTGAACTCTACATTTTATGTAACAGTTTTATACACTTCCAGAATGTGGTAACTCTGAGGGAAGCGGGGACAGAATCCCATGGACACCAAAGTGCAACTGTATTGTTATATTGCTGGCCAGCACTGAACTCGAAAGTGTGGTTTTAATTCCTCTTAGAACTTCTGGTCTACCTCAAACTGTGATCCTGAATATGTGAAGGAAATAGATAAAGAAGCTTGCGTTGGTACCATCTATTCCCCCTTTGTACTGCCCCCCAATTGTTGTAATAATCTTTGACTGCTGACTTCCCATGAATCTGGACTCAGAGGTGATCTGGGAAACCCTACATCAACACTATCCAATGAACTACCTGTGGTTCTGCAATCTGCTGGGTGGACCCCGTGTAGGAACCTTACAATGTCTCTGTGAAATCTGTAGTATGTCTGACTATGTTTTGTCTCTTTGTTGTGAGCTCTTGCCTATGCCTCTCATCTCTGCCGGCTGGTGAACTAACTCTGTGACTGACATGTGCTAGGTCATCACAGTCAGTCACTGAAGCAGCCTCTCTCTCCCCCTTGGCTCTGTCACACTCTCTCCTGCAGTCCTGCACTCATCCATGTGTGTAGGCCTTAAGCAAATTCCCAGAAACTGGACCCGAATACCTACATGGTATGGGAGAATTGTCTGTATTCTGTCAATCATGTTATAAATAAACGCTGATTGGCCAGGCAGGAAATATAGGCGGGAAAACCAGACAGGAAGTAGAAATGATGTAATGAGAACAGGAGAATTCTGGGAAGGAGGACGTTGATTCCTCCCACTCCTGCCCAGACCACCGAAGCAGCAGGATGTGATCTGCCCCACGTGGCTAACATAGATCAGAAAAATGGACTAATCAAGATGTGAGAGTTAGCCAGGGAGAGGCTAGAACTAATGGGCCAATCAGCTTTATAACTTATAAATATCTACGTGTGATTTTCTTTGGGGCTAAACAGCTGGGGGTACCAGACAGAAAAAAAACAAACAAACAAGCCAGCCCTCACGTTACACCTACATAACTGATTCATGTGCCTGCAACCAGACCCAGAGATGAGCGCTCTAGAAGCCACTGCCATTCCTTTCTCTTTCCTCCTATCATTGGATCCTTTCTTTGCCGGGAATGGCTCAAGTCACCTTGTTTTCTTGTCTCTTTGAATCTATGGCCTTGGAGGTGGCTCAGTGGTTAAGAGTACCAGCTGTTCTTCCAGAGGACCTGAGTTCAATTCCCAGCACCCACATGGCAGCTCACAAATGTCTGTAACTCCAGTTCTAGGGAATCTGGCACCTTCATAACCAAATGAATATAAAATAAAGTTAAATATTTTTAAAAACCTGTGGCCTTGATACACACACACACACACACACACACACACACACACACACTTACCAAGAAATTTTAACTCACTTATTTTTATATTACGTGCATGGGTGTTTTGCTTACCAGTATGTCTGTGCAACATGTATGTTCATGGTGTCCACAGAGGCCAGAAGAAGGCACCAGAAGATCCATTAGAACTGGAGCTGCAGATAGTTGTTAGCCATCGAGTGGGTGCTGGGAATGGAACCTGGGACTTCTGGAAGAGCAGCCAATGCTCTTAACCATCCAGTCATCTCTCTATGCCCTACTGAGGTATTTTTAAAAGCAAATACAGTCCTTTCCTTGATATGATGCCAACTATTGAAATAATTTAGTCTCTGAATTTTACTCTTGCAAAATATTTTATACTGTATG
Organism: Microtus pennsylvanicus; assembly: GCF_037038515.1. Classification (NCBI taxonomy): domain Eukaryota; kingdom Metazoa; phylum Chordata; class Mammalia; order Rodentia; family Cricetidae; genus Microtus; species Microtus pennsylvanicus. The sequence continues at coordinate 15,602,521 of NC_134600.1, read as the reverse complement.
AAATACAGGTAGCAAATGAATGTCTTTCTTGGTGGTATTTACCCTTTACAAGATGCTATACAAAGAGGACATGATAAACCCAAAAGGAATCCTCTCAAGGTACCAGGTCAAACCAGTTTTCCAGGGTGACCAGAAGGGAAGAGCTCTTTCTTGTCCCTCCAAGGCATGACCTTTCTGTTTCAATGAAAGGCAGGAAGAGTGACAGCCAGTTCCCATGTTTTCAAGACCTAGACAATCAGCTTTTCTTGTCTTCAGGACTTAAGGTCACTGAAGTCAGCTCTCTTCAAACATTTTAGCAAAAGTCATACTGGCAGCAGACTCGGGAGAACAAAGAAGCTTGGCATGCTATTTTAAGTAACTTACTGCAACCATGAAATTTCTCAGAAGATCCCACATTTTATCTTTAAAAATTATATGCTTTGAATTATGTTCCATAAAAAGTTTGCCTGGTATAAAAGAACACTGATCACTGTTTTTTATCTACTAAAACTCTTACACTAGAGAGGCCCTCTTCCAGCATTTAAAATGAGACACAGGCTGGATTCACAGGTAGAGTCTTAGGGAAGAGAGTGATTTAGCAAACTGTGAGCTTGAAGCTTTGAAGTGTAAACGTTAGTCCAGACAGAGTGCCTCCTGTTATTATGGTCTGCAAAGCACGTTGTCATGGCACCATTATGATTAAGCCACTCGACCAGTTTGGATGGCAAATTATTCACTTTACTGATAAGTCATGCAACTAAGGTATTATTCTTGATTAAAGACCTCTTTGCCAAAAAGAGGGGGAAGGGGCGAAAGAAAAAAAAAATGAAAAAAGAAATACCCTCAGACATGCGGCAAACAATGATAGCCCAGACTACAAACAGGTCCATTAGGCCCCAGAGACACTAGTGAACAGATGTCAACAGATAATAAGGCTGCTAGCAATCTGGCCACTTAAATTACCAGTTGGTCCAGGGAAAATCAACCAATAAGATTCAAATCAAATAAGATTACTAAAAGAGGCAGACACTAAAAACAGAGAAAAGCCAAACCACAGAGTTTCACCTGAAAGCAGGTATGAAAAATTACTTCTGCCTTCTAACCCACAAACCAATGGGGGTGCCTATGTGCTAAAACAGTCTTGTCCGTGTTTGTCTGCCCTAGGGACCTCGGTGTGAACAGAAAGCAAGCATCAGCTCATGGTGAGCAGGCACAGACAGGCCATGCTCATCACAACCTCAGCAATCCTCTTCAGAATTGGATAGTAGAAGAAGGATTTCAGTAGAGACAGGACAAACACAAAGCCAGAAAATGAATTGTATAAGGGACATGTGTATGTATATTCTGATGACATTATCTCATGAATTATCCACATGGTATATTATTCCTAAGAATTTTTAAAATGTTCAATTATAGTTGGCTTCTTCAAAAAGCCCCTTCTCTGATTAAAAATATATATTTTCTTATATATGCATTTATTTATTATTGTGTATGCACACATAAACATACCCATTCATGCGTGGTATTCTGTTGGGGGTATGGTGAGCCTGTGTCAGTCAAAGGACTCTTACTGGAGTGATTTCTCTCTGTCCACTTTGAGTTTCTCAAAAATTGCCCAATGCTGACTTCTTTTATTCAAATTTTAAAAAGAATTCTCTACCTCTTTTGGAGTCATTGGCTGGTAGGTTCACATGGACTCTAGAACATTATAGATTATTGCCATGGCTCTTGGCTGCCCTCCAGAACCTGATGTTAAAAACCTATTGCTGAAGACACAGAGTCATAGAACATGGGGAGATCAAGCTGGTACCAACCTGGAAACTTCATCCTCACTGGCTAGCTTTCATAGTGCCAAAAGTTAGCCAGGCATGATACTGGGGGAGAAAAGTCATCAGCACTTCCATCCAGATGTGAACGCTGATACAGTAGTGGCATTAATGTTATGGGAGCAACCTAACCGCTTTTTGATTGGATTTAATTAAGGCCCACTCCACAAGATGGAACTGATGTCTGTCATCATTAACGGGGCCAAGAGCCCATAATAGCTAGATCACAGGCCATTAAGGAAGAACTCAATACTATTATTCTGCTAAATGGACATAGCATTGAAGAAACTCCTAATGACTTATTACATCCACTGGTCAGTTCATCTCTCAATCCTTATCATTTTGCTGTAGATGATTATTAACATACACGCTCACAAGTGGTCAATGTGCAGAGGCAGAGAAAAAGAGACATTTGGACATCTACAATACACATTACCACCTCCACCAGCAGCACCGCCCCTACAATGGCTCAAGAAACACTGTGGAAGATGGGGCAGAAAGACTGTAAGAGCCAGAGGCAATGCAGTGAAACCGCAGGTTATAGACACACCAGGGCAGCTGCACGCGTGAACGCATAGTGCTGGTGACAGCATGTTCAACATCAACAGAGACAAAAATCCCAGCAATGGAGACAAAGGGAGTCTAGAGCTGAGGAGCTCCCTGTGATTGACGACTGCTGGGAGGAGGAGAGCCGAGGACTCAGTACATACCCCAAGGCAGATTCTGCCATCAGTGAGTAGACACAGTGGGTTGCAAACAAAAGGATATTGGGAGGAGAGAAGGGTTAGGGACACAATAGAGTAGGGGGATGGACTGGATGAAAAAACATATTGTATGTTCTCAATTCTCAAACAATCAAAAGAATATTCAAATGGACTTGAAACATTTATATCACAAGTCAATATGTCTTTAGTGACTTTCTGCAAAAAAGGAACTTCAGATCATGCTAGTCCAATTCTAGGACAACAGTTCTAGAATTATCTATCTGAACGCCAATGAATTTGAAAATCAAGTGAGTAATACGTTCTTGAAATAAAATACTTACATAATGTTATATATGCAGATTTAAGAATGCCAGTATGTATTTTCTTATATATGCATTTATTTATTATTGTGTATGCACACATAAACATACCCATTCATGCGTGGTATTCTGTTGGGGGTGTGGTGAGCCTGTGTCAGTCAAAGGACTCTTACTGGAGTGATTTCTCTCTGTCCACTTTGTTGGGATAAACTTCAGGATGCAAGGCTTGGGCAGCAAGCACCTTTCCCTGCTGAGACACCAACATGCTGGCCCCTGTGATGTATTTTATAACATAATTCCAAAGCAGGATGTGGAAGGACGGTCACTAGATGTTTCTACTCTAAGGGCCCAAGATTTTATGGTGTACCTCAGAGGCATGACAGGGCTTTTGAGCCATGATCTCAATCACCAACTGTCTGAGCTTCTCTGGATAACACAGGTCCCACTTCCGCAGTCACAAAATGCTCTGCGGATGCCAACAGACTCGCGCTGGGAAGTTCCTGCAAGCTTTAAGTGCTTGAGAGTTAAAAATAATAGGCCTACACAGAACTGCTCCCCACGGCATTTCAGTGAGCGCGCTCAGATTCCACACTCGTCTCGGAGGCACAGGACAATATGTGAGACGTGTTATTGCGTGGTGATTGTCACTTCTGTTTTCTTCAAATACTCCCAACAAACAAAGCGACCACACAAAAGCGGAAGAGGTAAAACTAAAATAATAACACACGAGTCAACAGAAATATGCCTTAACTGAGCCCATAATGTAACAAATATACACTGTGAGACAAAGCCATCCTCTGTTGAGTAAACACAGACACCGCAACCCTACCCTGAAAATGTACACATTTTAAGTGCTTTAGAAATCCTTGTGGGTTTAGACATGATTTTGTTTTATTTGCTTTGTTTTTCCTTTGTTTGCTTTTTTTTCAAAAATATTTTGCTGGGATTATGGGCATACACCATTATATATGGTCATCAATCTTTTGCAAAGTATTTTTTTTACCTCAGTAGAAGATCTCATGGGAGGAAATCATGGAACGTTGAAGAAGGCAGGCTTTTCCCACTCCTCAGCTTTGAATATTCACAAGACTTAGACAATTACTGGTTTTTGTTTCTAGGCATTCAATTTACAACAATATAGAAAAATACTTGGCCCCAAACCATTCAGCCATTCTCCCAAATGTGATTCAAATGAAATAAATGATCACTTAGACGAAGAAATGGGGATGTAAGAGTAGCGACTGCTTTATGCATAAAGAAAGGACGGGGAGGAGCGTAGACTTACTCAGGAGTAGGGGACCTGCCACGGAACCTCTGATGCTATCTGTCATACAATTTAATAAAATAGGTACTTGGGATTGCTGTCAAGAATTAATCATATGTAACTTATAGATATTAAAATCTGTGAGCAGGGCTTCGATTTGATGAAACCTTTCCAAGTGTCAATCAATTCTTGTTACCCTAGATTAAAGGGAGAAACTGGCAATTTCTGTCCTGGCACCTTTAAAATAAGAATCGACGTTAACCCATGACACCCATGGGGATCAACACTTCTGTCTACCATGAAATTCAAGTCTATGTTATGGAAGTGAAGCCTGGCCTCCCACCATCGTTGTTTATTTCTGTAACAGGAGCAGGGGTAAGGGCTATTTCCTACAGTTGTACACCCAAGCACTGGAGTGAATGGGAAAGTGTCTAGAAATCCTGACCTAGGGAGAAGCCTGATCACCACATGCAGGAGCTACCTGCGCAGGAGAATACAGCTTTTGATATTTTTCTATTGGTGACAAAACAAAATGGAAAATCCCGGAAGTCAGAGTTCCCTACACTGTCTGTCCTTGCATATTACAGGTAGATTCAGACAAACTAAATAGCTTGTCCACAGTTACAGAAATAAAGAGCCAAAGTGAGCCCACTCTGCCAATCTCAGATGTCAGCTCAACACATCTGGGAAGAGGGAACCTTGGTTATGGAATTGCCACCACAGATTGGCCTCTGGGTACATCTGTAGGGTATTTCCTTAATGGCCAACTGATGTATGAGGGCACAGTTTACTGTGGGTGGTGCCACCCCTGGGCAGGTGGTCCTGGTTTGCATAAGAAAACTGGCTGAGTGTTAGCATGAGCCAGAAGGAATAAACCAGGAAGCAGCACTCCTCTCCATGGCCTCTGCTTCAGTTTCTGCCTCTGGGTTCCTGCCTTGAGTTCCTGCCATGGTGGACATACATGGAAGCCAAACAAACCATTTCTTTCTCCACGTCGCTTTTGTTCCGTGTCTTACCACACCACCAGAGATGCAAAGACAGAATGGCCACCAACCACCTTTACAAAGGGGTCACATTCCAGTAAGGCCCACATCAGAAACACAAAGAGGAACGGAGAGGCCTTTCCTAGAAGCCCGTATGTTACCTTGCACTTTTCAGGAAACCCAAAGTCTCTCATAAATATGACTTTATTAATCTTCCCCATTTATCTGAGCAGAGCCATCTGGGATGTTGTTATCATTGTTATTATGGATGGAAAAATTAACATGAACATTGGTGAGCACAAATATCTGCAAGTGAGTGGCAGTCAGGGCCAGAAGCCTTGCTACCTAATACATAATCCACAGTCCCAGCCTCTAAATCTTGCTTTTTGTGATGTGGTACCGCTTGCAAGGCTGGGCTACTATTAATCTTTAATGAAACTAAATGTCAACTATACTATTCCGAGTCATCACTCAGTCGCAAGGATAATGTTCAGTATATGCCCAATCTCAAGACCACACACTCATATATAAAGACTGAAACAAATCTAATTTCCTTTGTATAATTACATAAATTATTTTTAACATGGCACAACCATTTTACACTAGAAAGGAAAATGAATTTTCCTACCAACGTGTATTTTAATACTCTCCCCCCTTTCAGGAGCTGATCTCTTATGACTGTGAATTATTTTCCTTTCCTTAAAGAATTCTTACAAATCATGATGTCATCCTGATAAATGTTTTATTGCCTCCCTATTGGGATCAGATGTCTGCCTCTGCCAGAGGACAGTTTTAAGGCCCTGTCACAAGGAGGGGAGTGAGATAAACAGCCGCCAGGTAATTTGCGTCTGCTCAGATTGGCGGTGCCTGCGCTTCCTCCTTCTGCAATCACAGACATAACGATTTCTATGCAAAGTGTTTCTCACCAGCTTTCCCCAGATCCATCATCGCAACACTAATCAGGCTACTGTTTTACTGGGCTCTTGGCCAAAACGTTACGCTACACTGTTCCTTAGTAAAAAGTAAATGGGGTGTCAGAAAACACACAGAGTTGGGCTACAGCCCTTCACTGTGACTACTGACTTTCCTACAGTCTGGAATATTCTTTTTGTTTTTTTCTTTTGCCCTTATCAGGCCCAATCTTTAGTCAGCCTCCAAGGCTTGGTAGAAGACTACTCTCTGTCATTCAACGCTTAAGCGCTGCCTCCTCTCATTGGATGGCTCTTGGCGACAACCCTATTAAACAAGCACCTTCTCCACACATCTTATGACCTCTCTGCCCAGCCTTCTAAGGCTGTGAGCTCCTCAGAGAGGGGTCCAGCTTCGGGTTCAGGGTTCCACCACAGATGCCTGATGAACAGCAGAGATCTTCAGCCACACAGGCAGTGAACCCAGGCAAAGGGCAGGGAGACCGTGAAAAGAGGATGCTTCCAGTTCCCTCAGCAACCTGAGCTGCACAGTGATCGGTGCTATCCACTCCTGGAGACACATCTGCCCAACCCTCACTAAAAACAAGCTTCAGAAGGGATTTCTGCCTCTACAAGTTTAAGGTACTTGCTGTGGTTTAGATGAGGGTCTCCAAAGTCTCAGGCACGAAAGCCTGGCTTCTGATGAACAGGACTCCCAAATTGGTGTAATCTTCTACTTTACGTTTTTACACACAGTCTCACTCTGGTGACCAGGCTAGTCTGGAGTGCACAGAGATTCTGACTGTAGGATTAAAGGTGCACAGCATGCCTAGCTGGGTACCGACTAAGTGAGACCTGATGGGAGGTATTAGGTCACTGGAGTCAAGTGCAACACTGGCCCCTTCTTATCTTCCTTTTTAGCTTGCTGCTTGCCCTGAGGTAACCATACTAGTCCGAAAAAAGGGGCCAATGAATCATGGGTTCAATCATCTGAAGGTATGGACACAAAGAAACCCTTTCTCTCTGCAAGTCAATCATTTCAAGTATTCTGTCTTAACAACAGAAACATGATTAATATGGACCTAATTATATATCCATATAGTTTAAGAATAAAATACCAAACATTTGAAGCAGAAAATCTATGGGCTACAGGATAACATATCTTGATTTACCTGAAATAAGAACATGGTGATACTGCAATTAGAAAATTTCGACCAGATACCCCCTCGCGTCACTGTCTAGTGTGCAGAGGAACACAGTGACCTAAACCTGAGCTGGCATGTTCTAACTCTAACAGGTACTTTACTGTGGTTAGTACGGAACTACCCAGATGGTGCGCACAGAGGAGGCCAGCAACCCTCTCGTTCTGCAGTGACCACAGACATATGGAGCTAAAAGAAATAAAAATAAATGACCAGAATCATTACCCAGAGCCCACACCAACGCTCTGGATAAAGTCGGCCACTGTTTTCACTAGCAGGGCTGTAGATGTACTAGGCTTATAGTGACCAAATGGCACCCCTAGGTACACTGGTTACTTTGTTTTTATTTTCAGAGACACTGTGTTCAACTGTCTTGGTCCCCACCTTCTAGGACCACATGCTGAATTTCTCTTGGATCTGCCTGCAAATGTCAGTTCTTTCTGGATGTACCAGCGGCAATGTGTCTATTAGGAATGGTTGGCCTTCCCATCATCATCATCATCATCATCATCATCATCATCATCATCATCTTTTCTTCTTCTTCTTCTTCTTCTTCTTCTTCTTCTTCTTCTTCTTCTTCTTCTTCTTCTTCTTCTTCTTCCTTCTTCTTCCTCCTCCTCCTCCTCCTCCTCCTCCTCCTCCTCCTCCTCCTCCTCTTCTTCTTCTTCCTTCTTCCTCCTCTTCTTCTTCCTTTTCAGGTGAAGTATTAAGACTGTTTCCAGGAAACACTGACAGACAAACATGTAGCCATCAGCCTAGCAGTGGGCTGGAAGGTCCAGCTCTCTTTCTCTGTCTAAAGACCCACTGAGTCCACTTCCTGCGTCTCTTCTGGAAACCAAGGAGCTCAGTCCTCCATTTGGTCCTGCACTCCGGAAGTTTACTCCAGTGTCTGTGCAAAAGGCCGCGCCTCTCAGGAAGTGTTTACATGCTCTCTCACATACCAGATTATACTTGAGGTAGTAGCTACCATAAGATTTTCTATGCACTTTAGAATTCACTCAAAGGTTAATTCTGGTAAGCCTCATTTTCTTTATGTCTAAGCACCTAAAATTTTGTTTATTTTGTGGGGGGGATGAAACATGGCATTTTCCATTTAAAAAGTTCTCCTTTTAAAGCAACATTAAAATGACAAATACTGAATTCTATACTTACTTTGAAGAGTAACAATACCAACTCAAGGTTTAGGAGAATCCATAAAAATAATTTTTTTTTCTCTATCTAGCATTTTAAAATTTAAAGATTTTGACACTGTTCCCTTGGAAAGGATTTTCTCTAAATTAATTTTAAAACTGTCCCCACTAAGTGATGTAAACCCAATGGAAATACCCAGGCTGTTGGTTAGAATACCAATTTTGCCAGGGATTTTCATCTCAAGGAGTTATTCCAAGTTTAAAGACTTGAGGAATGTCTCTTTGCTGGGTAGGAAGCTGTGCTTCATAATTTGATTGAGTGAAAACATCATAATATGAAGCTCTGGGTTTGATTCTCAGGACCACTAAAGAGACAGAATCAGACAGACAGACTTGGCTTATAGGTGGGTAGACAGGGTCACAGAATGAGACGTGAGCTAGCTTTAAACGAGAGGGTGGCACTGTATTACGTAAATTCTGGACAGCTGTGAAACATCAGCTTTGCTCTCCGAATACACACTGAAAGTGCACATCCTTAGAGAGACTCTGCAGAGCCACTTCTCTGTGGAGACGGATGTTGCCCTGGAGAGGATGGTGTCCATGCTGTCTGAACTGTGTTCCCCATCTTTGCTGCCATAAAGAAACACAAATCCCTTCCTCACTATAACTGGTCAGTCCATGAAGCCTCCTCACGGGGATTTCCCGAAAGGAGGGTATCGCTGCAACTCGGTTAACTCATCAGAATAAATCTGCTAAACCATCACTTCCAGATTGGAGACGCGAGGGGGCAGAGATGAGTTCCGAGGCTCTGGGTGAGCACCAGGCATGGAAAGATTCTTTAAGTTCATTAAATGAGGCAACTGCTGGAAGCATCCTGATGAACCAATGCAGCAAAGGCTGGAGCCCACTGTTCTTCAGCACACAACTTCATCACAAGGAAGAGACACACTTCAGACTGTAGTATGTCGGTCTCTGTGTGTACCACAGGTGTGAACAGGTACGCTTCAGCCTGTGGTGTGTCAGTCTCTGTGTGTACCACAGGTGTGAACAGATACGCTTCAGCCTGTGGTGTGCCGGTCTTTGTGTGTACCACACAGGTGTGAACAGAGACACTTCAGACTGTAGTATGTCGGTCTCTGTGTGTACCACACAGGTGTGAACAGACACGCTTCAGACTGTAGTATGTCGGTCTCTGTGTGTACCACACAGGTGTGAACAGAGACACTTCAGCCTGTGGTATGTCGGTCTCTGTGTGTGCCACACAGGTGTGAACAGAGACACCTCAGCCTGTGGTGTGTCAGTCTCTGTGTGTACCACAGGTGTGAACAGGTACGCTTCAGCCTGTGGTATGTCAGTCTGTGTGTGTGTGTACCACACAGGTGTGCACAGAACACTTCAGCCTGTGGTGTGTCAGTCTCTGTGTGTACCACACAGGTGTGAACAGATACGCTTCAGCCTGTGGTGTGTCAGTCTCTGTGTGTACCACAGGTGTGAACAGGTACGCTTCAGCCTGTGGTATGTCGGTCTCTGTGTGTACCACACAGGTGTGAACAAAGACACTTCAGACTGTAGTATGTCGGTCTCTGTGTGTACCACACAGGTGTGAACAGAGACACTTCAGACTGTAGTATGTCGGTCTCTGTGTGTACCACACAGGTGTGAACAGAGACACTTCAGACTGTAGTATGTCGGTCTCTGTGTGTACCACACAGGTGTGAACAGAGACACTTCAGACTGTAGTATGTCGGTCTCTGTGTGTACCACACAGGTGTGAACAGAGACACTTCAGCCTGTGGTGTGTCAGTCTGTGTGTGCACCACACAGGTGTGCACACATGGGTGTGTATACACACATCTTCTCACTTGGGTTTGTCTACTGATCTCTCCACAGCACACCTTCTCTTCTGTACTTAGATGCATTTTGTACATTATTCCCCAGCCTAACCTTCGCATCTCATTTAGCAGTAGACAACTAAAGCATGGTATAGCCATACAAGGTCATTTTTCTAACATGGGTGCATTTTCCCGCTGTGTGTGGGAGCACAAGTATTAGCTTTCTTCACACAAGAAAAAAAAATGCTCCTTTTTAAAATCAGTTCACTAACCTAGAAGTTACTTTTTCAAAAACAAAAACTTCTGAAATCTTAAGACATAAAAAAAATACTTCTAGTCAAAAAATTGTTTAATTACTGCAAAATGGCAAACGATTGGTTCCAATATGTGTTCACATTTAAATAATAAATATTGTGTGTGAAATAACCTAATTAATTAATTCTTACAAGTTACATTATAAAGTTTAAGGATCTACATTTCTGCTGATGGACCATTTTCTTTTTCAAAAGAGTATTTAAAAGGTGAGTGTTCATTTCTGAAAACCCAGGGAGAGTGGCCAGGCTGCCTGAGCTGCTGAGTGGTACTGGGCTGGCCCTTCAGTGAGAGGGTGCATGCCTGTTCCATGGGAAGCCCGTGCTCTCCAACACTGAGCACTACAGTGAAGTAACCTAGACCAAAGGGAGGCCTTTGCCGGGCGATGGTGGCGCACGCCTTTAATCCCAGCACTCGGGAGGCAGAGGCAGGCGGATCTCTGTGAATTTGAGACCAGCCTGGTCTACAGAGCGAGTTCCAAGACAGGCTCCAAAGCTACAGAGAAACCCTGTCTCGAAAAACCAAAAAAAAAAAAAAAAAAAAAAGGAGGCCTTTTTCTTTTTACAGAACACATTTTAAGGAAGCTTAAAAAATAAACACCAATGTGGGCACTAAAATCCTTAGCTTTCTTTCTTCTGTTTTAACTTGAATTTCTTGTTCAAGACAAAATCTTGGGTTTCGGATGACAAGTTTAGATATAATTTTCACTAATGGATGTGGAAGAAGGCTGGACCTAAAATAAAGCATACATTTGGGCTTTTCTCTCCGAAAATCTCCGTCATGAATGATCAAAGTAAAATAGCTATAATTGGCTTGCTATACCTCCTACAGTCTGATACTTTGGAAACTATAGAAAACGTTTTAGAAGCTGAAATGGTGCCCGGTCTCCCAAACCATCAACGCCCATGCCCACTTGTTCTGCCATCCTTGAATTGATAGCATTATGCCTTCACAGGGGTCAGGGTGGAGTGACAGGGACTCAGGTAGAATCCAGAACTGAAGGAGTTAAATTTATATCACTAGAAGCGGGGTTTTCTGTAATTTAAAATGAATTCCAGGTTGCTTTTTGGAGGTTTTTGAGCAGGTGAAATTTAACCAGCCCCTTTATTCCCATTTACATCACAGATGAGATGAGGTCACAGCTATGGCCTGTCAGGGCCTCCCCTTCCAAGAGAAAAGGGTGGGATGCTGGCTGGCTCCTGCCCCACTGTCATGTCCAGCTCTGTGCATTTCCCACTGCCCTATATCGGCCAAACAAAAAAACCAGCCTATTTGAGTGATACATGAGATGAAGCATCATTCCCTGGGTTGAGACAGAGAGCTTTCCAAAATGAGAGAGGTGTTCATCAAAGAACAAAGGTAACACCATTACAAGACCGTGGGATGCCAGCAGGAGTTCCCAGGAAGAGCAAAGAAACCATTTAGAGCCATTCTCCACCGCTCAACCATCTACCAGAGTGTTAAGAAATAAGACAGGCATTTCTACAGCTCCATTTAAGTCTAAAAGCAACACAGAGCCACCATTTCCGAGAGCTTTAAGGATCAATAAGAGACTGAGCCTCAGCATAACGTAGTAGGGGTCCAACTACTATTTTGAAAAGATGTGATGATTCACCGAAGGGCTCAAGCAATGTAGGTCAGTGTCATGGTACAGTGATATCTTCTCATGTGGGGAAATATGGTCACCTACACACATATCTGGCAGGAGAAGAACTGGACACAGAAAAGGGAACGCTAGGGAAAAATACAAAGTCTCCATGGCATAAGGCGTTCATATGGATAACCATGGGGATCTAAGGAAGGAAACATCCCAGCCAGTCTTCTCCTCTCAGAGACCCTGCTAGCCATCACTGTCCTACAAGAGAGGCCCCTTGGCTCCAGAGGTTAGGGACCTCAGTACCACAGCTGTGTTTTCTACCACCCACCTCTGCTTCCACTCCATCCCCAGCCTGAGTCACCCAGGATTAGACTTCTCCATCTCTTCCTGTACAAAATCAACACAGACGAAACCCCTTCTCCCCACCCAGTCTCCGTATGCCCATATTAAGTCCACGGTGCTGAAAGCAGACATTCATTTTCATTTGGATTTCGCTATATTTAACAATTTGTCTTAAATGCCCTGAATTATTTACAAAGGACTCTGTCTATCCTAGGCTCTTCAGAGATGCCTCCCCCTTCCTTTCCTTTCTTTCCCTTCATTTCTTTCATTTTAAACCAGCTGCTCACACTCAGACTGCTGTTGTACTGCTGAAGATGTGGCTGGGTGGTGGACAGCTTGCCCTGCATGCAGAAGGCCCAGGGTCCCACACTAAGCACCATACCCATCAAAGGTGTTGTATTTCTTCCCTGACATCCAGTCTTCCCAAGGAGTCTGATTTCTCTTTTGTACCTTCATTTCCTATACTCCACACAGTCTTGGTCTCTACAAGTCAATTAAAAAAGAACCTGGCTCAATGCAAGGCTTGCGTGCCTTCTTCCTTTGACCCTGGGTTTTAAAGACACCTCCACACTCAGTGTTTGTTCATCCCTTGGGAATCAGAAAATTTACCTTTGATCATAACCGACCTTAAACTACTTTCTTTAAATACCCATTCCTGCTCGGCCAGCATCATTGAGCCCAGAATCCCAAACAGTCCCCATCTGTCCCCAGCTGCCACTCTGCCTAGGCAGAATCCCAGAGTGAGGCCCTGATCTTTTCTTCTTCTCTTCTAAATACAGCAAGGCTCTTTTGCCCTGGGTCTCTGAGGGTGAAGAGAGTCTCTGGGTAGTGAGACCACTGTGGGAGATGAGACCAACAACCACAAAATCAGAATGCTTACGGGTGGGCACCATATTTGATGTCTCTACATCACTGTTGATGGGGAAAAGACCTTTCATGTAGAAAACAGAAAAGATAGACAGAGACCCACATTGGAGCACTGGACAGAAATCTCAAGGTCCAAATCAGGAGCAGAAGAAGAGAGAGCATGAGCAAGGAACTCAGGACTGTGAGGGGTGCACCCACACACTGAGACAATGGGAATGTTCTATCGGGACCCACTAAGGCCAGCTGGCCTGGGTCTGAAAAAGCATGGGATAAAACCGGACTTGCTGAATATAGCGGACAATGAGGACTACTGAGAACTCAAGAACAATGGCACTGGGTTTTGATCCTACTGCACGTACTGGCTTTGGGGGAGCCTAGGCAGTTTGGATGCTCACCTTACTAGACCTGGATGGAGGTAGGTGGTCCTTGGACTTCCCACAGGTCAGGGAACCCTGATTGCTCTTCGAGCTGATGAGGGAGGGGGACTTCATCGGGGGAGGGGGAGGGAAATGGGAGGCGGTGGCAGGGAAGAGGCAGAAATCTTTAATAAATAAATAAATAAGAAAACAGAAGAGATGATGCTAAAATGTAAGGGGTTTTCATAGGTGACAATACTGTCTGAGGCTTCACCTGGGAAACAAGAAGATACTGGGCAGTTTTGAGCAGGAAATGCTGCCACTGAGGTTTTGGGGAAAAATAAATTCATAAAAATATCAAAAAAGGTGGAGGGGAGATGACAGAAGATGCCTTCTAAATTAGAAATGAGCCTTAAAAAGTTATTTATTCTAGGTCATTCTGTCTCCACATTATCATATCATTCTGGGGACTGTGTCTATAATGCCCGTCTAACATAGACAGTCATTCCTATAACATGACTTCCTCTACTTTTTATTTCAGGCTGGAACAGAAAGCTGCATGGAGGCCATCCCCGCCCCATCCTATTCTTCTCCCAAGTAATAGAATGTTTTGCTCTTAGCATGAACATAAAGTAGGTTTGCATTCAAGTAGATATTATAGGTTCATAGAAAAAAATGTTAAGTCAGAAAAAATCCTGGTAAAAAAGTGTAGGGTTAAGCCAGCCCCTTAGGGGGCGGGCTTGCCTCGGGTGAATGTTTACTTATAAATCGGGCCCCTTCTGCTTCCTGTTCTCCGTGGGAACCGTGGTACTGTAAGTCTATTTTCTTCATTAAAACTGTATATATTCTTTACAATCTGTCTGCATTCATTTATGCTGCTACATTTTTGGCGCCCAATGTGGGGCTTTGCGGATCCCAAATCGGAGGCTCCTGGGAGTGACCGCTGGGAGCCAGTGGCACGCCCCCCTCCGGAGGTCTCTCTCTTCCCGCAGATTGTACCCTCTCAGCACTGCTCCTAGAAGCAGCTGAGATTCTGAGTCACTGAAAATCTACAGCGACTCAATTTTTCCTGGTGCCTGCTAGAAAGTCGGCAAACAGGACCGGAGACTTAGCCCCGGTGGTTTGGATTCGAACCCACGACCCTGAGATTAAGAGTCTCATGCTCTACCAACTGATGCTGTATATATTCTTTACAATCTGTCTGCCTTCATTTGCGCCGCTACAAAAAAGTTCATCTCTAGCCCCACTTTCTCTCCCTTATTCCAGCAAAATAAATGAGCTGCCCCTCAAAACAGGAGAGATGCAAAATACCACCCCCATGGCACGTGTCACAGGAAAGAAAGTGTGGCAGAAAAGGGAAGCTAAAGGTGATTTGTTTAGTTTCTTAGCTACTTGGTCACAAAATCAAGAATCCAATGTAAGTATGTAACTGGTTCTTTGTGGAATTATTGGGAAAAAAAAGGTACAGAAGTCAACAGACTTTTGATTGGCTTACTGCATAACCACACCTCATCTTCTAAGGCCAGGCCACAAAAGACCCTGCAAGGGTTGTCTTAATTTATAAACAAGGTAGGCTAAGGCAGATATGCAGATATGTGGTCATGGGAAACACCCTCCCTCTGCCCTGCTGGCCCTAAAAATCTCACACTAAGTTTCCGGCTTGCTCGGGTCCCCTGAGGGCTGAGACATTTCTGCTGAGTAGCTTGTCTCAGGCTCATTCAGTCACCAGGCTTTGTCCCCATCCCCGGCACTTCTGACTCCTCTTGTTTTCCCATCCTAAAGGCTAACCTCCAAGAGGGCAGGTTGAGCTCTTGCATTTTTTTTTTATATTCCCTGTGAGTGACACCTGCATAAATCTGCTGGCAGTGGAAGGGAGTGAGGTCAGCCAGCTCTGTGCGCATGAGCGTTGCCATGGAGTTCAGAGTGAGGAGACAGGCAAGGCTTCCAGCGACATCGCTTTTCCCCAAAGCCTGAAAAACTTGGGAGCCAGGAAAAGCAGCATCCTCAGCCAGAGCCACAGGAAGTCAAAGCGAACAATTCTCTATTTTCCTTCTGTCAACCAACCACATGATTAAACCCTAAAATACAAAGAAATAACATGGCTAATTATTGAAGCTTGGAACCGATGTTTTTATGGCACTGGGTTGGAGAACAATTTCCCCCCTCTTGTTCTTATTTACCCTCCCAAAAACTAAATAAAGCCTCTGATAAAAAAAAATGGCACTGTTTTCTTTTAAGATTTTTATGCTGAGAGATCAAATCTTTCACTCACTTCCTCCCTAGCCTTTACTTCCCCCCTGGTCAGCCCTGGAAGCTGGGGCGGTATTGATTGGAAACTATGCCCTCCCAGCCCTTGTGTCTAATCTTCTGCAGAGGTGAGGGAGGGCAGGAAGAGGGAGAAAGAGGAAGAGCAAGAGGACTTCATGGGTGCTACTGGTTAAACAGAGTGTCCGCATGTGACCGGAAGTCCTTCCACAACTGCTAGGCTCCTCCAGTTGATCCTCCAGAGTCTGAAAATTATCCAAAGGGCAAACACCGCATATATATTTCAAAAATTATTTCTATGGAAATATGCCCTGGCTTCCTAATGGGCAGGCACAGGAGAGTTGTCCCCTAAAGCATAGAAGATGGCCTCGCAAAGAAGAAGTCACTGCCCAGCGGAGACACAGTGAGACAGTCACTTATATGAACTCAAGCAAAAAAAAAAAAAATGGGTTGTTTTTTCTCCCAACACTTTTAACCATGAGACAAGAGTCAACCGGCAGAAACAATTACAGTGGCTGCGATAGTTCAACACGCAGTTCCCCTCAATGTCAGCATTTCCATTTTTAGAGGCCGGCCCTCTGGTTGGTGACAGATTAGCATTGCATCTATGCTGTGACCGACAATGCACTTAGCATCCGTGGACCTGGGCCAGAGAGGCCCAGGCACCTGACCAGTGCCAGCTCGCTTTTGTTATCGTTCTGTTTTGATGCCATGGATTGGATCCCTCCCTGGGTGTTTCATTCCACCACTGAGTTGTAGTCCCAGATCCAATTCCAGTTTCGGTTTCTTCGTTAATCCAGGATGAAAACGCAACCAAGATATCTCATTTTGATCCATGCTCGGCAGCTCGTTGAGCATTGTAGGGAAAAGTCAGTCAACTTTGCGGATTGAAAACTTGAAAGAGAATTCAATGATTCGTTTTTGTAATGACATTAAAATATCACAACGGCAAATAAATGAGAATTTCTCGTTTTACAGATTCCTGGGTGGTATTAAATGATCTCTTTTTTGTTTTTCAAGACAAGGTTTCTCTGTAGCTTTAGAGCCTGTCTTGGAACTAGCTCTTGTAGACCAGGCTGGCCTCGAACTCACAGAGATCCGCCTGTCTCTGCCTCCCTAGTGCGGGGATAGAAGGCGTGCGCCACCACCGCCCGGCTTTAATGATACTCTTATTATCTAGCTGAATGAGAATTTCTAAAACCAAAGGTAGAATGCAGGTAGTGATGAGCGTGGAGAAGCAGGCATACGTCAGAGGGTTGAAGGAGTATTTTTACCCGAGAAACATTTGCTTTAGTGAGACAATATTTTATTCTTATTTATTTAGTAAGCCGCAGAATCTCTCACCTGGGTGCAGAAGAGGTAAGTCAGGTGTCAATGGGGAGCACTTGCAAGGGACGGCCAAAGACTGGAGTGACAGTGTTCAATAGTGGGAAAGAAGGGCTAGCCCCTGCTTCTCCCTTTGGGCAAAGTTGACAAGCACTCTCAAGAGAAGTGCAACATTTTGTAAATAGCTCCATATTTATTTGTTCCATAGTTGGTATTTCAGAGATTTTGCAAAGTTGACTGACCTCCTAGAGAAGACACATATGAAGGCTCATATGGTGGTGGACATGTGGAGTCCCAGGGATTCTGCGGCAGGAGCATGCACGCTTTGAAGACGGCCTGGGTAACTAACTTAGTCGCCAGTGAAACCTTATCTCAACAAACAGAGGGGGCTGGAGAGATGCTCAGCAGTTAGAAGACGCTATTCCGGAGGACCCGGCTGCATCCCAGCATCCACTGCGGGCAGCTCACAACTACCTCTATCTCCAGCTCATGAGATTTAGTACTCTCTTCTGGCCTCCACAGACACCCACAGACATGTGATAGACACAGATACATAAGTAAATAATACAAGGAATCCTAAAAAAAAAAAAACTGAGTAAAACAAAATGAAACCACAAATCCCATTAGCTGGAGGAACAGGATGTACCCAAATTATCTGTTCCGGTGGTCCCCACCCCCACCTCAGGGTCCCAGCAGCCACAGTCATTGGAAGAGAAAGTGGTCACAATCTTTTCTCACACTCTGCTAAGTCATCCTAAAACCAAATAAATTAGGTTCCTGCCTAAACATGGAAATCCACCAAACCCCTGTGATTCAGGAGGTTTCCAGAAACAGGACCCCCATCTCTGACATGACTCCCGAAAGTGCCTTTAACTGGGCCACTTCCTGCATTGTTAGAGATTAAGAAGGCAAACCGAGACCGAGGCAAAGGCTGATGTCTGGATGAGTTTAGCGGGATGATGACAGCATCAGAGGCCCAACTCCTGGGGCTGGTGACCATCTGGGGAGGAAGGAGGTGTGTATCCCTGACTGAGACCTCTGGCAACAAAAGCTCCCCACAAAAGCGGCTTAAGGAAGGGCTTAAGGTTTGAGGGGACAGTCTCACAGTGGGCAAGTCATAGCCACAAAAGCCGGAGATGGCTAATCATACTGCCCCAAGAGTCGGGGAAACAGAGAGCAGTAAATGTCCTTCCCATCTTCCCTCTCCCGCTGTTTATTCCTTTCTGAACGGAGACCATGAAACAATGCTGCTCACAACAGCAATGGTTATTTTTTTCTTTTTCATCTCAGTTGTCCCTGATCTAGAAAATCTCTCCCAGAATATGCGCAGAGGTTTGTTTCCATGGCAATTCTCAATCCCATGGAGTTAGCAGTTGAGATTGACCGCTAATACCTGACCAGTATAGATCCTGCTAAAAGTGGGACTGTGCTGTGGTTTGGATGGATGATCTCTATGTCTTTACGCTAAATGGCCCCGGGGGAGCCTCCGGAGGTGACAGGGCCTTGCAGAGCTGGAACTTCCTTAGAGGGTCTGATCTTATCTGGATATGTCCAGACCCTGGTCTCTGCTCTTTCTGTGCTTCTGTGGGAAAACTCCAATGAAAGCTGCAGCCTGATATCCGCACCACAGGCCCTAAGGCAACGGGTCAGCTGAACACAAACAGAAACGTCAAGAACTTAGCTGAATCCTTTCCTCTTCTGAAGTTGAGAGTCTCTGGTTATTTGTTACAGTAACAGAAAGAGGAAGAACACAAGACAGAGTCTTGGGTCTGAATCTATATCCTGCTATTTAGTCACTTGCTATACAATTTCAGGAGTCTTCACTGTGCTGAGCTATAGCTAATCCCCTGTACCATGACAATCATTCGAACTCAACCACAAGTCTATGACAGGGTTACTACAGTAAATATTTTGCAAAAATAATTTATCCATCAAAATAAAAGCAGTATTTCTGCATCGGAAGGCTAAGGCCAGACAACACAAACTTCCCAGAGAGAGTGTTTGTATGAGGTGAACCTGCTCGCTTTCCAGGTACTCAAAGATGGGAAGCCTTGAGAGCGCTGCACAAGATCAGGCGGGAATGTGAAAGGACGGAGGAACAGTTCAGCTTGTTTTTAACAAGGTGGATCCAACCATCACAGGCTGGGCTGTGACTCCCTCACAGTCTTGCTGGCCTGCCTTCTGTGTGGTGCCTTGGAGGCGTTCTATAGCCAGGGCCAAAGGACCATCCTTTCACAAGCTCTGAAATAAATTTAGCACTTAGCTGGAGAAGCAGCCAACACCCCTTTGGAAAACACAATCTAACATATGCTCGTCATTTACATAACCAGACAGCTGGAGTCTACAGAAATGCAAATTCTGTCACCACTTAAATGCAGAGGAAAAAAAGACTCTTCCCTGAAATGCAAGGGAGAGGGACAACTCTCTGTGGAGGAAGAGTGATCAACAAATCCAACCCCGAAGCAAATAAAAGCAAATAAAACATAAACTCCAATCTCCTGCAAAGGTATGGTGTGCACATATGAGCTTTATGTGTTGGGATTCTTGGCCTTCTGCCTAGAGCCATGTGGCTCTTTGGGACTCTCCAGTAGGGTCTTCCCACACACCTGAGTACATTCCACTGACCTGTGTTCTAGAAGGCTCCTTTCCTCCTGCCTTAAGCTGTTCTTCATTCTGCCTTTCTTTTCTCACGGCAGCAGTTGCTCGTTTGACAGACTGGATTATTAGGGGCTGCAAGCCTCACTCAGGCCTACCTTATCTGTGCAACTCAGTTCAGAATTGGTAAGCACATCCCCCACATCGCCGGAGAGGCAGGTAAGCAGCCCGTCAAAATATGCTAACTTGTGCCAAATGCTATCAATATGAATTGCACGAGCAATTCTTCTACCCAATTTCCTATAAGACAGCCATCCCTCACAAGGTGTATACACAGATTCCTATCTAAAACATCATTTGCATAAAAGCAGAGGGAAAATCCTGCAACTGCAAAATTACTGTTTCTACGAGTCTCTTTTATAATTTTAAAACAAGGAGGTCTATCCAACATGCCACCTCTTGATCCCCACTCTGAATGGCTGTTTCCAATTTAAATCCCAAGTCACTTTTAGTCCTCAGAACAGTCCCTTAATTCACTCTCAAGTCACACAAAAAGCGATTGAGATTCTAGAATGCTTTGTGCGCAGCTGAGATGTCCCCTCCGTCACATCCTCTGGGGCCATATTGTGCACGTGGAGGTCA
Source organism: Microtus pennsylvanicus (assembly GCF_037038515.1). Lineage (NCBI taxonomy): Eukaryota > Metazoa > Chordata > Mammalia > Rodentia > Cricetidae > Microtus > Microtus pennsylvanicus. The sequence continues at coordinate 15,582,071 of NC_134600.1, read as the reverse complement.
ATAGGTCAGTATGCAAAGAAAGGATTCCCGTTTCTTCGGAGAGACACGCGTCCTCTGCACAGCCAACACTGGCCCAGCAGCAGAGTTGAACTAAGTGTCTCTCAAGGCCAGAAGATGCACGCAGCTTCCATCTGAAGAACTATTATTGAAGCCCCCAAGCTTCAGGCAGGAAATAAATGACTGAACTTGGAAGGCCTACAGGGAAAAAAAGAAACTGAGTATTTCTCCTCTTTCTTCCCCAGATTTCTTTAAATAGAATGGCCACAGGCAAAGGGAAAGAGGCAGGCACAAGGAGAGCATAATGAAGGCATACCATTTGCAAGTGGGAGGCCCTCGAACATGTATTCCAAGAAGTTGGTGAACAAATGTGGCAATGATGTTGTTGCAAAGAAATACACAATCTCTTAAAAGCTTTAATGAACGTGTATGAGGCAATTCACCCCCAGAACTTAGTTTAGGGATTTGAGTATCTATGACTGCATTTCGCAGAATTAAAATCTCTTGCTTCGTCTAGTCATCCCCAAAACGACACAGCAGGCTGGGGTTGCTGCACTTTCTGTGTACAGGGAAGGAGCGCAGGAAATTTGGATGACAGCTTCCTGTTTCCTTTTCACCTAAGGACACTGGCCCTGTCTTTCCTCTGCCGTCATAAAATAAAAACACTATGATTCCAGTAGTGTCAACTTGACAGAAAGTACAATCAATTGGGAGAGGGGCCTCTGGGAAGCTATCGTGACTATGTTAACTGCAATGGGAAGATTTGCCCACTGTGGGTAGCACCATTCCTTAGGCAGGGAATACTGTACCGTATTAAGAGTAGAGAAATCCTTACCCCTCATCAAGGAAGCTTCTCTTTGCAATAGACAAATAATACAACCAATAAGAATTCAGAGTTAGGGAGCCCAGTCCTAACATTTCAACTCTTCAACCTAAGGTTAGCATGTGGAAGAGAGAGCATGCGTGTATGTATGTATTATATATGTATGTATATATGTTCTGAGGAGGAACAGTGAGTTTGCTGTAAAACTGTTTCTCCTAGGAATGTCAGAACCTACAACCATAAACTGCCTAAACATGAACTGAATGAGGATGACACAGACAGACATGTTAACATGCATGGGGACAGGAGGCTTACAAAGCCTCAACACAGAACTACGGGAAAATAAGGAATGCAGAGAATTCCCCAGGACAAAGCATTCCAAATGGCTATTTAACACCAAACGGTCAGCCCTGAAAGCATAAACATAAAAGAAACATTATACAGACTGAACAGGTTGTATTTATACATTTAAGAGTAATCCCAGCACTCGGGAGGCAGAGACAGGCGGATCTCTGTGAGTTCGAGGCCAGCCTGGTCTACAAGAGCTAGTTCCAGGACAGGAACCAAAAAGCTACGGAGAAACCCTGTCTTGAAAAATCAAAAAAAAAAAAAAAAAGAGTATACACACACACACACACACACACAGCAGGAGCATAACAATAACAACAAAAAAGAAGCATGAACCTGAAAGACAGCAGGGACAGGACATGGGAATGTTTGGAAGCAGGACAAGGGAGGGGAAACAATATAATTATATTATAATCTCAAATGTAATCTTAAAAAAAGAGTAGAAAAAGTGAACTGATCATGAGCACGCGTGCACTCGGCCTCCTTTTGCTTCCTGAAGTTCCTGATGCTGTGACTTCCCCGTGATGATGGAAATGTGACCTTGAACTGTGAGCTGAAATAAACTCTTCCTCAACAGGCGGATTTGTCAGGGCGTTTTTCTCACAGCAGCAGGAAAAGAGACCAAGACAGAGGTGACACAACGTGAAGGCAAATGCCACACGGTCACCGTCTACCTCATTCTCATTTTGACTCCAGTAGAGACTCATTAGAGAACTATTGCTATTTCTTATTTGAATAAAGAAAAATATTCAGTTAAAAATTGCGCTCAGGGTTGAGACCATGCCTTGGAACCCCACCCAGCATTCTGGAGGCAGAGGCCAGTCTGATCCATGTGGCAATTTCCAGCCTAGGTAGGACCTATATAGTAAGACCCTGGGAAAGGGTGAGGGGGGAATAAAAGGTACTTCCAAGATTCAGCACTTGTATGAACTGCCTGTCATAGGGGTGGGTAGATACTCACTGCCGTTTCTTACCCCTTCTCCCCAGCTGTGTGAGGCTCCCCAGCTGTACAGCTCTTAATCCCCCCCCCCATGCTGGATAACAATTCTCACTTGTCCAGTGGGAGAGTACAACAGAACCATGTGTCCTTGCATAGACTTCCTGACTTGATGGGTTCTGGGACCTGAGAATTTGTATTTCTGGCTACATCTTAAGGATGCTGGGCTGTGGGTCAGAGCTGACTCTGGAAGAATAACCAACGCAGCAGGACACAAGGATGGGGCAGGGATTCCCAGCTTCTCCAGGGCGCACTGTCTTGGCTAATGTAATTATCTCACAGTTTCAGTGGCGTCAATCCATCACACGGTGAGGAGAGCTGAGTAGAGCAGTTCATGTCAAGGCCCGCCAGGAAGCGGACAAAGGCCCTGAGCATCACTTGTCCAGCCTTTGATTCCATCAGTGCCCTTAGTCCATGAGCCCACAGTCAGCTGAGCCTCCAGAAAGACCCTGACTGGCACACCCAGAGCAGCTCACTCGGCTAGCTGAGTTAGATTCTAGCAAGTTGATAATGAAGATTAGCCATGATGCTAGCCATTATTTTCACCCCCCACCTCCAGGCATCTACTAACAAGCTGTTGTGTCTTCATAACTGTTGAGTGCCAGGCCCTGGTCATTTATGTCCTTCTCCACCATCCTGGGGACGGCTGGTACAAGGAGCTGCCATCTGATCTGGACAGATCATATCTGGAAGGAATTTCTTGCTCTATGCCCTGAGTGTGGCTCCCTGACAGCAGACTAACCCGTGTCTTTTAGATGTTAGTTTTTCAGTGTTTTCTGAGTACTTAGAAACCAAAATAAGGTAAGAAACGAACACAGTGGCATGCAGACACACTGAGATGCCTTCACCCAGCATGCAGGGACATAAATGTCTACTTGCCACCATTTTCAGGTATATGATTTTCCTCCCTGCTTTTGGCAGGGAATTCACAAATCTAAATATATCAAGAACGTGAACAGGTGGACTACCTGAAATTTCTATATGATCACATCTGACATGGTCAAAATAATCAGGAACAGCTCTTAAAAGCAACTCTACTTAAATTCTAAAACATCATGGCATTAGCTGTGGCAGGACATATTAAGAAACTGTCCGCCATAATACACAGCAGGTGCTGACAGGCCAGAAACCAATCATTTATGTTTCACAGTGCTCTTTGTTCAAGGACCGTGTATGTGTGTACAACGTGTATGTGTCTGCGCATGTGTGTCTGTGTTTCTATGCATGTGCACAGGTGCACATCCTCTGAGCGCATGTGTGTGAGGGTGCAGGCACTTGTACAGAAGGACCAGGACAACCTCAGATGCCCCTCAGGAGCCGTTCACCTATCTTCGTCTTGGAACTCACCAAGTGGGCTAGGCTGGTAGTCGAGAGAGCTCTCAGTCCCTGACTGCCTCTGCCGTCCCAATACACACCATTACACGCAGCTTTCTAGCCATGGGGGTCCTGGGAATTGAACTCAGATGTTTGAAGATACTTTACTGGTAGAGCTCTCTTCCAAGCTCCAAGGAAAGCCAGGCTTCAAGCTTGCCTGTAGGTTGTTCAAATGAGTGGCATTGGTACCTGATACTGTATAATCTTACCAGTTGGCTGTTAAGCAAAGAAGTAACCCTTGGAGCCACGTCTTGACAAGCAAAGGCAGTCAGGGACCTTCAGCAAGAATTCTAGTAAAGCACATCAAACTGGCATGAACTATACAGATTGATCTTTGAGGCATCTCATGATTTTTCCTCACTTGCAAGTGGGTATCTGAAAGTAGCCTTAGACATCACAAAAAAAGAGCATGTACCTACCCAGACATGCCAACTTTCACTTTTCAGAATAAAATGCCCTTGCTCAGAGTCTTAGCCCATGCAAACTGAAGAGTGCTTAATGGTCATTGTCCTCTCTAGGTTCTGGCAGCCTAGGTCCTGGATCTATAAAATTGATGACTGTTCCAATATGGAATAGGTGGAGGGATAAATGCCCCTTCTGGCAGAGGATACAGTAGTAGAAAGGGCCAACCCAGTAGAGATTCATAACCTGTTCCATTGGTAGCATAGCCCAGGACATGGAAAGACGCTTGCACTCCCAGCCAGTTAATCCATCCACCTGCTAAACCCAGTGTCTTTCTGTTTCCAGGCTTCAGTTGCTCGCCCTTATGCCTCGCGTAGACATTTCTGTTTTCCCATAGTATCAATTTTTCACTCCACATTCTGGAATTAGTGCCCACTTTCCTGGGTGCCCCAAATATTGTACCAATATACTCTACAACCATTGTTCATGTGTCTTGAAGTCCTTTGCTGCGTTCCAATTAAGGCATTCATTCAAGTGCCTGCCAGAGTAGGAGTAGGTGAAAACGTCGTTGGAAAGGCACAAAGAAATATGAGCAATTGGAAAAAGCTGCTTGGCTGGGTCTTGCAAGGAACATTTAGCCCACGCTGCTGCCCAGAACCAAATTGCTCAGTCCCTCTTCTTATGCCTGTGTGACATATGGTTTGCAAGAAGGCAGCAGCAGCCGAGCATAGCTGCACTTTTATCAAATTTTAGCTAAAAGTCTATGGCTCAAGATGCCAGTGTGCTTACAATACAAACGTGGAGCGCGGCTTCTGCTTATGCCTGGATTATGGAAGGCAATTATTTTCTTGTTAGAAATAGACATTGTGCTATATCAATTATCTGCACAGAGATATAGGAGGCCTGGCTCTTCCGGCAAAGGAGCACCCTGTCTCTTTTTCAAATGTGCCAGTGGAAAGGCAAATCTAACACCTTTTATGGACATACAGTAAGACACCTAGCGGAGGTCAGAAACTACTGTATGCAAGTTGATTTTAATGACACAAACACACATGCCCTTTAATAAATATACTTCTAAACAGGTTGCTTTTGTAGGGGCCTCTGCCTCGATACAGCATGCACGGCCAGTTTAAGTTTCCAGTATCCATGGCTGCGGTGGTTTTATGTGTCAGTCTGACTGGACAACTGAGTGCCTAGATATTGATGAAACCTCATGATGGGTATTTGTAGGAGCCATGCCTACCTGAATTAGTGATGGGATGAAGTAGGTTCTGACTTTCTTCCTAAGGTGGAGGAGCCCTAAGGTGTCCCACCTCAGGAAGGCTGGAGCAAGGAGAAGCTGGCGTGGCGCCTCCCACAGCTTCAGGAACTGACCTTGAGGCGACCTAAATGTGTTTCTGGCCTTTGGCTTGACCTGAAATGTCAGCTCTTGGTGGGGCCCCTGCTTTCTGACCTTGACACAGAACCCTGCCGTTATCTCTTCTTGATTCCTAGCTAGACCGTGGGGGTGCAGTCCCTCTATCCTGTCAGCCGATTCCTGGTAACAGATCTCTAAGACGCCCCTCAGTGTATACATTGCTTCTGTTTCCTAACATCACATCAGAAGAGTTTGTTCTCGGACCTTCCCCATCCCTCCTTGCCCACTGAAAGACTCTGAGAATTAACATGGGCATTGAATTGCTGTCTTCTAATCAAGCTCAAATATATTTTATTCATACCACCTCTGTGTTGAGAATCCCTCCCAAGCCCCCACTCGGGGGAGAGAAAGCCAGCTCAAGATACTCTTTCTCCTGGGAACCTCCCATCCCACCTGCACGGACACTATTGTCCACACTGGGAACTTGCACACATCTAAAGTACCTGAAAAACTAGGCGATGAAGGCACTCTATTTCTCTAACGGATTACCAATTCCCAGGCAACTCTATGTCCTGTGCTCATAGAGCCTGGCATTCTTCCCATCAACGGCTAGTGATCAGGAGGCTGCAGATGCTCACAGCTGCCTGTCACTGTGACATTGGATTTCTGATTGTCATCTAACCGCAGAATGAGAAGGGAGCTCTCACAACCTTCGAGGGGCACTGGGGTGAAACATCGGTGCCTCAGCTCATCATCTCAGAGGCACCTGCCGGAAAACCTGCTCCAGCAGAACATCCATTGGCTCCCCAGAAGAAGCATTCCCCAAACTCAAGAAGCTAAGGCAGCGCAAGTTACTTCAAAGCTACCCTTGTCTACTTTGCAGAATTCTGTCTGCAGACAACAACTCACTTTAATAAAGTAAAAGACTTAGGCTAATGGTTTAAAACCCAAATTGGCTGGAGGGATGACTCAGCAGTTGATAGCACCTGCTGCTGTTCCAGGGGACCCAGATTTGATCCCTAGCACCCACATGGTGGCTCACAACTGACTGTGACTCTAGGGAATCTGGCCTCTGCAGGTACTAGGCATACATAAGCACATGGTACCCATATATATATATATATATATATATATATATATATATATATATATATATATGCAGGCAAAATACTTTAACACATAAAATAAAAATAAGTAAACCTATAAAAACCAAATTATACTTTTTAATATACAAAATGTCCAAAGAGCACCTAGTATAGCGGTCCCATAAGGAGCTGAGTCTCAAGAACGCAGTCTCCTGTCTATCCACCAGGGCAACGAATAGGAAAACCTCCAGCAGATTTAAACTTCTCTCAAAGGAGTTAGGGATCCTTCCTCCTGGGTGGGATATAGCTATGCTACTTCCCTGGTGTGTCCAGAGTGGATTCCATTTCTTGGACTGAAAAATAAATAGCTTTCTTTTTTTTTTATTAAACTTCTTTCCCATATTAGGTCTCTTTTCTAGGTGCTTGTTTTTTAGGCTTTTACCATCTATAATAATTTGTTAGAAAAATACTCAAAAGTGGGCCTGTTTGTCCCCATAGACTCTGAATCTCCTCATATAGTTACTTATCTATCTCACAATATTTTCTATTCCTACACAATACCTAGAGGCTATTATGGGGCTTCCTGGATACACCACACAAGCTATAGACCTTAACAACATCAATGGCTCATTTGCTGGGAAGCACGAACTTCATGGACCATGAGCAAAGCCCTTTGTGGCAAACAATTACGTAAGAGAACAAGCTAGGTCCGTAGCTAACGTCGTAAAACTTCACAGGTAAACTATGCTAAAGATGTTCTACAGAAGTTTCTAGATTAAGCTACATCTGCAAAATATAAATCTGCTGAACACAGCTTGTTATTATCTTTCAGAAAGATTACTTGCTGAAAGGAGGCTACTGAAGTTAGCTGCTGGGCTCCTATTGAGTGGGACTCCCTAGCAAACAAACACATCTGCTTGGCTTTCGGGATGACTATGATGGTTGCCTTCGATTTGCTGTTTTCCTTCCCTTCTCCCCACTCCTTTCCCTTTACTCCCCCAGTCTTGAGTCATTTTTCAGTCACAAAGAACAGTAATTTCATCCCCATTACTGTGAAAGTCCCCATAATCCTCAAGTGGTGGAAAGTGCCATGTGCCCCCTAATTTTCCCCATTCCACGCTTGCGGCCTAGACACAGTGTTTATATTTAACAGTGGGTGGGGGCAGAAGAAAGGGTTTTCAAAGCAGATTGTGTTTTCCCTTTTAATTCCTGCAATGCTTAAAAAAAAAAAGCCTCTCCTGGAGGTCAGGGCATAAACTAAAAAACAAATTAGGAGCCTCGTTTGTGGTTTCTTCATTCTCAGAGCACACTGGTACAAACCGGAAGGATGGGGATTTTTAGACTCCACTGAACTACACTCAATTACACTGGGTCAGCGAGCTTCAAACCAGAGGCTTCTTCAGAACCATTTCACAAAGCCTCCATCAGCTATGTCGACCATGTAAGAAACCACACCAATGTCTGCTGGGTGAAAAACTCAGCACTTCTGACGCCAGCTTCCTGCAACCCGCCTTGAACCACTCCAGGGGCCATTCGGTCATTTATGCACACGACACAGGGATGCCCTGAGCAAAGAATTTCCTTCCTTAGGGAGGAAAAGAACCTTTGGAAAGCAGTGGGGAGGATGAGTCACCCCTCCATGCAGGTGATGGGACAACCATAGACCTGCGCTTCCTGTACTCAGCCCTCAAGAGCAGACAGTGAAAGGTTTGCCCCCCGATAAACACTGGTCAACGCTATGATCCATGTGCAAGAAGTCTTTATTTATGCAAATAATGCAGTTCCGGTTTGATATACTTCTTAACTGACTTATTTATTTTTACTTTATGTGCACTGGTGTTTTCCCTGCATGTATGTCTGTGTGAGGGTGTCAGAACTCTCGGGGTCAGAGTTACAGACAGTTGTAAGCAGCCATGTGGGTGCTGGCAATTAAACCCAGGTCCTCTGGAAGGGCAGCCAGGGCTCCTAACCACTGATCCATCTTCTTCAGGCCCCCTCCCCAGTTCAGGTTTTGACCTTGTCTTAAATAATTTTGGCAGCATACTGAATGATTTATATTTCGTAGTTTTTCTTATTTTGGTTACAGGCAATCATGTTGTCCATGTTGGCCTTGACTTGCCATGCAGCTGAAAATGACCTTGAACTCCTGGTCCTCCCTGCATCTACTTCTGGGATTACAGGCATGTGCTGTACCCTCTGCTTACTTCTCATTATTAGTGTTTATATATTTGCCACTCCATATCCACGAGTTACGCTTCTATGGATTCAATCAATTCTGCATGAAAAAAATTTGAAACTTCACATCTCTACTGAATATTTTACGGACTTCCTCTCTTCTGACTATTCCATATACAGTTCAGAATGTGACCTACATTATACATGATACTCACCTACTATTACATATAATACAGTTCAGAATGTGACCTACATTATACATGATACTCACCTACTATTACATATAATACAGTTCAGAATGTGACCTACATTATACATGATACTCACCTACTATTACATATAATACAGTTCAGTTGGGTCAGCATATGAACTATGTACATGTTGCTCACCTTCTATAATATATAATACAGTTCAGCATGCAAACCACATACATGATGCTCACCTCCTATAATATACAATATAGTTCAGCATGCAAACCACATACATGATGCTCACCTCCTATAATACACAATATAGTTCAGCATGCAAACCACATACATGATGCTCACCTCCTATAATACACAATACAGTTCAGCATGCAAACCACATACATGATGCTCACCTCCTATAATATACAATACAGTTCAGCATATATTAAAGTTAGTTCAGCATATGAACTATATACATAACACTCACCTATAGCATACATAATATACTTAGTTCATCATGTAAACTATGTACATGATGCTCACCTTCTATTACATATAACACGTTTGAGCATGTGAACTCCATACATGATGCTCACCTTCATTAATCATAGATATTAAATCCTCTAGCAATGATCTAAACATCTAGAGATGATTTAAACTATACAGCACTGATGTAACCACAGTGACATTTTGTCATAAATTCTTGCTCAACCAGGATTCTGGACAATCAGAGGTATCCCTGGATGGTAACTGTGAGCTGATTAGAAGTATTTATCACTCCCCCAAATCCCATCACAGTAAATATTCTCATTTACTATGTGGTAATCTGTCTGTGACAGTATCCAAATAAGTTCATAGAGCCTACTTATTAGGAGAAAATAACCGTAGGCAATCTGGCTGTAATTAAAGGGAACTGAACAGAGAAACATATTTAGCACACACGCAAACATGCATACATATTCACACTTGTACACACATGCACACAACTCTTTGTGCTGCAGAAACAAAGGCATTGCTAAATTTTGAATGACTGCTAATGTTAGGGTAGATACAGAGGTTCCTTATTCAGGAAAGGTAGATGTGGGGAAAACCCTTCTGGAAAGGAAAGAAAGCTTCGAAGATAGGCTGGGGTGGGGGACGTCAAGTGGGGATAATGAAACAACAGGAAGGAGATTCTGAAATGCAGATCATTAAAAAAATCACAGAAAGTGAGCAAAACTGTTTGAACTGCACAGGGAAAATGATGACTAGTATAAATTGAGGGAGCACAAAGGAGAAAACGTCACCAAAAGAGGCAAGATTCCCACAGGAGGCTGTGAGGTGTTCTGTGGGCTGTGTCAGTGATGGGGAGGCTGTGGCTTCTTGCCTAGAAGAAAATGCACAGATGTCCCTATGCCTAGATGTCTTACTTCAGTCATGGAGATCAACTAGCATGAAGAACTTTGATATTATGATATCAATTGGGAAAAAAGAAATATGTTGGCATGAATGAAGAGAGGAGGCTTAGAGACGAAGGCACTAATTGGAGCAAGAAGAGGGTATGTGTAGGCTGAACTGCCAAGCCCCTGTATCCTGGCCATTCATTGGTGTGATACAGCTCATTGAAAGAGAACATTGGCTGCTGATTTTCCTTCAAATCAGGGTAAGAAACACCCATGAATAGTGTTTTCTCAAGGTTGTGTTCTGGTAATAATAAAAAAAAAATCATCAAAACATAGTTAACTTTTAGGTCGCTTAGATCTAACAAATAATAAACATATATTCACAAAATAGGCAAAGAATTTGTAAATGCCTAAATCATGCAGCATGTTCTATGTATGACCTTAGACGATTACTCTGGGCATGAGTTTCCCCATGCTTATGTGAACTTGGACCATAACCTGACATGGCGTATTGCCCCTATTGGCAGTGTTTATCACGATAGAAGAGATATACAAACTGTATCTACATGCATAAGGGAATACAACACGAAGGAATAAAATCTCAAAATATGGACCTTCAATCATGGGACCTTGTCCAGATCAGGCCTAGTGAAATAAGCTAGACACAGGAAGATGAACATTGCATGTTTCCATTTAGGGACCTAGGAAAGACAAACTGTAGGGGACTAAAGGTGGAAGCTTCTGAGGCTGGGGAAGGGAAAAGTGAGGGCTGTTACCTAGTGAGTACGGCATCCTAGTTGAAAAGGATGGGAGGGGAGGGAAAGTTTCCCCAGTACAGATGGGTGACAATTCCACAAAACCAGGTTAATATCCTGAATTTTATGGCCAGTCACCCAGCATACAACCAGTCACGGAGTAAGAAGGAAAAAAGATATAGATTAAAGAAAGGTAAAAGCCCAGAGGCAAAAGGTAGAAGGAATAATTTAAGAAAAATTGTCTAGAAACAAGCCAAGCTAAGGATGGGCATTCTTGAATAAGAATGAGTCTTTGTGTATTTATTTGGGAGCTGGGTGCCGGCTCCCAAAGAGCAAAGAGGAAAAAAAGAAACTAACAACACTATAGCTTGTGTTTAATAATTTTATTTATTCTTTAAAAGTTTGCTTTTATTTTATGCATATTATTATTTTTAATGTATACAATACACTGTGTGTATGCTTGGAGCTCACAAGAGACCAGAAGAGGGCACCAGACCCCTGGAACAGGATTTATACATGTTTCTGAGCTTCCAGGTGCATGCTGGGAACCAAATTCAGGGCCTCTCAAGCGCTGCTGAGCCTTCTCTGAAGCCCCTTAGTAATAATTATAAAGCAATCACAGATATTGAATATATTCCGCTGCTTTTTTTATACCAGCAACTTAACCATCATCCGCCAGCTCACATAATCACAGCCAAGACCACTTCCCTCTGCATAAAAAAAACCAACCCTTGTAAAACTATTGAACAACTGACATAAACAGTTAAACAGACTGTCCCGGCTCAGGCTGCTTCAACCTTATCATTTTTTTTCTTACCATATTCTGGTACAAAACCTAACTATTCAGTTTTCATATATATTTAATGACTTCAGAAACATTCAATACTTTATTAGAAAGTGGGTTCTGTGTAGGAAGGTTCTTCCCAACAGTTGGCTCATGCCGGTGAGTGGCTAAGGTAGGGAAGGTTAAGCTACTGTGTACTCAGGGGTAAGTGTATCCACTGCCTCTATGGCTTAGGGCATTTTAAACCCATGACACTGGTTCTATCATATTGGGACCTTTCAACTAATTATCCTTTTCCAGACACTGAAATGCATTCACAATGGGAGGTGGCAGAGTTAGGATGCCAACAGCTGACTTTGAAGGCACACCATTCTAACTAGAGCCCCCGCCCCAGAACACTCCCAGAGGACAGGGTACCGGGCATCGCCCACTGCTTCCTTTGCACCAGCTCAGTTTGCAATCTCTCTGTGTAGTTGCTCCTTGATACTGAGGCACCATAGCCCAGCCATTGCTTCTGGGATCTGCCAAGCTAGACACCTCCAGCAGACGGCTTTGGCTGAGGACCTAGGCCTGCTGCTCCAGAGAATGCAGACACAAGCTTCTGACCAACACAGAGGGGCTCGATGTACTGCCGGGGTAACAGCTGGCAATCACAGAGGCGAGTGAGGCCCATTGTGCTGCTTGAAGGGTAGACTGGGGCCACAGGCCAGGAAATATTCCTAGGTGACCAGGTACACGGAAGTACAGAGGCTGCTCTTCTCTTTTCTGAGACAACAAAATGCATTTCAAAACCCTGTAGAAGGCTTTAATTCCGGTATGTGTTAGGCTGAGCTAAGAGGCTTTAAGCCCCATGCCACTGGTCCACAGTGCTGAGGCCTTCAGCTGTAGAGGATCTGTTACTCACCCTCATTGTGAATTCTGATAAGCTCTCCAGACTTCTTGAAAGACTGTGTTTAGTCTATCTATGTGAGCACTAACCTTCGACAGCTCTTCTTTTATCTCCCAACTTCAAAGTTAATTTTGAAATGAAGGTTTACTTTGCTACGGAGTTCGGAAAGTTTGATACTGTCAGAGACAATGGGCTGAAGTCTCTAGAAATGCATTTCAGACTCTGGAAGAAGTTGCATTTGCAAGGCACATCCTCCTCATTGGCAGGAGGCTAGGATTCCTGAAAGAAGCATTGTGTACACTTGGCTCACAAGTTCCTGGAGGCCTCATACTCGGGGACCCAGCATCAGGTCAACTCTTTGATTGTTAATCACCATATCAAGTTTTCCAAGGATTTCACATATTTGTGTCAATCTGAGATGAGTAGTTACTTTAAGACAACAGAGAGAACCACATTGGCCATCAGGCACATTAGGAATGGGATCTCGAGTTTTGGATGAAAGCCGAAGGTCACCTGACCTCTGGGAACTTTTGATTCCTGATCTGGAAAGGGGAGGTATTGTTATCTGCCCCACCATTATCTGGTCAGCTTCCAGGGAGAAATGTTGCTTATCCAAAAAAAATGTTTCTGTGTTTTCAAAAATGAACCTTGTAACTATGTTGACATTTGTAAGAAAAATATTCGGGTCTACATCCACAGAGCTTTTCTCATAGTTGAAATCCTGATCATAACACTACAACACAAACTTTATCATAATTAAAGCTGAGGTCTATCAGTATGTTACAAGGGTCGGGGACATATACTATTGATGGAGTACAGAATAAGACCAACAGGTCCACAGTAAATAGTGTGCTGCTTTAAAAAAAGGAGAAAGATAGATGCTGACGTGTCAAGAGTTGCCAGGTGTACTTCCTGAGGGCAGAAAAGGTTGACAGGAGGGAGTTCAACCACCGAGACCAGAAAACTGACCGCTTTAATGAGGATATGTGGCCTTTGGTCTAGGAAGCATATGTAGACCTAGCAGTCAATCAGAGTTCCACTTAGTGATTTGAAATAAATGTTTATCCGTCCGCAAAGGACAGAGCAACAAGCAAACAAACGGAAGCCTAAGAGCAGGTTATAACCTCCCAGCAGCTCTTAGGACAGACACTGTGAATGGCCCTGGCAGATAAAACACCCCATCATGTTGAATGTCCCTGTCTGCTTACAGCTCTATATTCTGTACAACTAATAACCCCTCTTGGTTTCTGTAGATTTTATCTAGCTCTGGCTTGACACAAGAGATCCTTTTTGTCCGGGCATGTTCCTGAATCAGTGCCGAATCAGTGCCAAATCAGGACTATAGGCTTTCCTTCTCAATAGGGCAAAAAGTCACATGGGCAGAGAGTCACAAGATGAGATGTCTCTACAGAAGACTCGCTGCCCACCAGACTTCTGTGTGACTCGGTAAGTCACTTCAGTTGTCCAGATTCTCTCTTCCCATTGAACAGAATAAGCTTTGAAGACCCCCATTGTAGCCAGGTGTGGTGGTGCATGCCCGTAATGCCAGTACTCAGGAGGCCGAGGCATGGGAGTTACGAGTTGAATACCAGTCTAGGTGGCAAGAGTCTGCCCAATAAAAACAGATACAAACCCATTTTTTTTTTCTTTCAAGTGTATTCTACCTGAAACTGTGAAGGGTCCAAGATGTTGGCCATCTTTCTACGTAACATGCAAAAGTTCCATGGATTCTGGCCAAGGACGAGAGATGCTTGCACCCGAGACACAGTTTTCAATCCGGACACAGCAAAGGGTAGGAGCTTCAAGTTCCTATCTGGTCCCCTGACCCAATGACCCAAAGGAGCATCACTGAGAATTTCACATAGATTAGCTGTTTCAAGATCACCTTGCTACACCAGAAAAAAAAATCACAGAAGAGGGCAAACTTGCTTGCCTTCTACTCCAGAGGGACCCAGCATCTTGTCATGGACAGAATGCAAATTCTTCCATGCTTCAGGCAGAGACACCATGTTTAGTTCCCAAAACTGTTCACTAGACAAACACCTCTAAAACCTTTCTACCACTAAGGCCGTTAGTGTACGTCTTACTTAGGGTCTCTACTGCTGTGAAGAGACAACATGACCGTGGCAACTCTTATAAAGAAAACACTGACCTGGGGTGGCCCGCTTATAGTTTCAGAGGTTCAGGCCATTATCATGATGGTGAGCATGGTGACCTGCAGGCAGATGTGGCACTGGAGCTGACAGTGCTACATCCTGCAAGCAACAGGAAGTCAACTGACTGTCACACTGAGGGAAGCTTGAGAAAAGGACATCAAAACTGGCTCCCGCAGTGACACACATCCTCCAAAAAGACCACACCTACTCGAACAAGGTCACCCTTCCTCATACTGCCACTCCCTCTGGGGGCCATTTTCTTTCAAATCACCACGGCATCTCTGATTGCAAGATGTGTCCAAAAATAATAAGTATGCAAGAATAACAAAGAATGGCATCCTGCGTAGTTACAATTCAGAAGCCATATAAACTCTCTGTTGTAACTAGACTCATGATGAAAACCAGAGTGTGAAGAATCAACTCCTAACCGATTGCCATTGCCAAATAGTCTTCATCCTTACTAAAATCAAGCTTTCTGGGTTAGAGAAAAGCAAGGTTCCTTGCAGAACTCAGCTCTGATTCAGATAGTCTTTAAGGAACGCGTACAAGATCACATATAAAGCTCATCCCGTTTTCTCAGTACTCTGTTGACTTTGGACATGGCATTTAATTCACATCTCCGGCACACTGGACCCTCTTGGCTACCTCGTCCAAAATATTTTCCTTCTCCTTGAAGGATGCGTCGTTTTTCTTTTCCCTTTTTCTTTGACATTGCCAGAACAGCTTTCAGTTCCCAGCAGAGTACAGCAGAGGGCACATAGAGTTCCTTGTGCTGGCCACGCTGACCCAATGCAGCGTCCTCGTCACCATCGTCCCACTAACATGAACAGGTGATGAACATAAGCCATCCCACTGACACGAGAGCCTTTGTCACAGGTGACAAACATATGCTGTTGTACTACCAAGAGCCACAGTCAGATCCAGGCACGGTCTCAGTGGGGAATATTTTGTGGCAAATGTACAGAGACACACATCCATCACCGCAGTTTCCTATGGAATATTTTACTCCCCTAAATAGCCTCTGTGCTTTCCCAACTCTGCCCCCCCCGCGACCCCCTAATCCCCGGATACCTCATTCATTTCTATTGGTTCCCGTTTTCCATAGCATCAGCGAAACCAGGTATCCTGGGATTTCAAATGGGCTTCCTTCCCTTAGTCATGTGCATCTGA
Source organism: Microtus pennsylvanicus (assembly GCF_037038515.1). Lineage (NCBI taxonomy): Eukaryota > Metazoa > Chordata > Mammalia > Rodentia > Cricetidae > Microtus > Microtus pennsylvanicus. The sequence continues at coordinate 15,566,189 of NC_134600.1, read as the reverse complement.
GTTTCCCGTGCCTCCGTGACTTGATTATTTCCTTAGAGCACTGAATACTGCCGCCCTGTCTGTACAGACTGCAGTTTCTTTATCCGTCCACATACTAAGAGGCGTTCTTGTGGCTTCTAAATTGGGCACTTATGAATAAACCTGCTAGAGAGACCCACATGTAGGCTTTGTCATGGACATACTTTCTTAGGTCCTCTGGATAACTACCACACAGCATACTTGTTGGTCTGTATGGTAAGAGCAGCCCACCCTCCACAATGGCTATACCATTTTATCTTCCCGTTGGCAACAAATGAGTGTTCCTATCATACTCCGTCGCACATCCAGTGTGGCTTCTGCTCTGGATTCTGCATTCTGGTATATGTTTGTGGCACCTGACTATGGGCTCAATGCCCACTTCAGGAATTCTCAGCCAGCAACAGCAGCGTCACTCTGGAGTCTGTGAGTTCCTCTGGAGCCTGTCCTTTGCGTTTCTTATCTTGTGTCTCAAGTGTTTAGGCTCAGGAATGAACCCATTATGTTAAACACTTCAGGAAAGTGACGGTTATTATTACTATTAGCCTTCAAAGGACCTAAGGGACTGAAAGAAAGGAGTTTTGTTCTATGCTCAGGAAACTCACCTTTAGTTCCCTCTGCTAATAAGAACAAAGCCTGTGTCCTGAGGGCAACTCACCACCAGGCCCTGTTTGTTGTAGAAGCCGGTGAAAATCCATCCCTGGTCAGGCACTAAATAAATCAAAGCCTATGGAAACCATCCTTACTGATGAGCTCATTTGAACTGAGTCATTACTAATCGCAGCTCAAATGTCCTAATGAATTTGTAAAATCCCTTTGCTTACTTTAAATCTACCTTGTCTCCCCGACAGTGTTAACTGAAACAGGGAATAAAATAAATCAGTTCCCCTAAATTGTTTCTGTCATGTGTTTTGTCAGGAGGAGGAGCAGAGCAACTGACCCTGAGGACCTGTGTGCTCAGCTGTGATGGCTCCTGGCTCCTCCTCTTTCCCCTGGTGCTGATGTTGGAGCTGGGGGACCCAAACCTCCCATCACTTAGTGTCCAGAGGGAACATGGACCATTCGCCTTGAATGATGCTAAGAAGAAAAAGGAATCTCCCCTAGAAGTTCCCTTGGCCCCACAGTTCTCTCTGACAACAATTTCATTAATTAAATGTTACTTAATTAACTTATAGTTAATATGTTCAGTTAAATATTGTGTGATTTAACATATTAAGTATAAAACTTAGCTAAAAATGTCCAATGAAAATTTGGTAAAAAACATCTAAAAATAGAAAGTAAAACTTATGAAAATCTTAAAAACTTTCTGACTCCATTGGGAGGAACAACTGCCTCTCTGGTTATTTACACAAAAGAAATTAATTTTACTGGGATGGTTTAGATTTCAGTGACTGTTTACTAACACATCAGCATATTTGAACAACCCTAAATGACACAACTGGTACATTTAACTACAGGATCTTTCTCTGTTACGATGAGACACAAGGGCAAAGTTAAATGGCCTGGGGAGGTGACCAGCTTTTCCAGAAAGGGCTCTTCCATTCCAAGACTGGAACTTCTCCTAGTTCTCACAGGCAAGGTTAATAATGTACTCTGGGGTCATTCAAGACTTCAGCCTGCTGCTGTCCCACTGTGGACCCAGCCTGTTTGTTTAACCCGCCTTTAAGAAAACGAGGTAATAATCAGTCTTACTTGTCTTGGATTTCCCATGCAATCAGCTTTTACAACCTAAGCTAATGCATAGCTGGGTAATCTTAAATCATGGGCTCTTTATGCCCCTGGCCCAGATAATGCATGTGTATCATTTATTCTGTATTTGAAATTGCAAATCCAGCAGAAGAAAACAACTTCCCAAAGTCTACCACAAACGTTGAAAACAACCATTTAGGAGGATATTCTATGTTTGCAGTCTGAGTCAGTTGGGTTCAGTTGGAGTCAGTGACTTAATAGATACGAAACTCTGTTAGAGATTTCCATAAAGAATCCCATTCCTTCCCCACGTGACACTTTCTGTGCTCTTCAATAAAGGTAGAACATAGCACCTTGTTGGGGACAGTCACATAAACATACAAAGACAAAATTCAGCTACACACAAGGACATATGCGGGTACAGGAACAAACAGATTCGTGGGACAGCCTTCAGTCATGTACAAACTCAGACTCATCCAATAGACAGAGGGAGCAAGAAGTAGAGAAATCAAATCTGAACTTGTGGAGTGATATTTCATTTGCATTTTAATAAATACAGCTTGCCTAAAGATCAGAGAGTACAACAGCCCCACTGGTCAGCCTTACAGACCAGGCAGTGGTGACACACAGCTTTAAGCCCAGTAGCCAGCCCTAGAGAGGAATATAAAACGGGACTCACTCAGAGTCTCATTCTGAGATTCCTGAGGGCAGGATCGTCATTTCTGACTGAGGTAGAGGTAAAAGCCAGTGGCTGCCTGTTTTGCTTTGTGACCTTCAGGTTACTGTGGTAGGCAGCTGCCTAACCTAAGTACTAATGGTCATTGCCCCAGGAAAAAGACCTACAGAAAGATGGGTGAATTTTTTTGGCCTTTACATCACACATGTCCACATAATTTTTCTTTTATGACTTCAGTGATTAAAGAAAATCACTGATGAAAAATAAACATTCATAAATAAAGCCTTATTTATCATAAGTTCATAATCCACATCATAAACAATATAGTCTAGCCACAAGATAATGAAACGGCAACATGTAATACGCAGCAAGAAGAGGTATTCATATTTGTGTCTATTCGAGTAATATATTGTGCTAGAAAGGATTTTCAAGGGAGCTATAAACGGCTGTCTCCAGTCATTTGCCCATATCCGTAAGAAAGACATACTGCTATCTGATCAATAGAAACAGTGCTTGGATAGTTATATGGCTTACGTTGCTCATCCAAAACAATTAACGATAGGACTGGAAGATCAGCAATTTTGATCAAAGAGTTTTATTACCCCTCTTGCTTGAACAATAGGCATACACATGTATTTGCAGATTTCATTTCAGTTATATGCATTATTCATTTTTAAAGCTTTCCTTTCACTTCCAATTTAACCCAATGGGTGCTAAAATTACCAGTTCTTTATATCCTTAAAATTAATCTGCAAAAACTTGCTTTGCAAACCAAGGAACATGGCTACCGTTCAGGCTTCCATCAACTGACTGCTGGGGAAACTCCAGCTCTCATTTATTTTCCATTTTTCCTTTGTGAATTTAGTCTTGGAAAAGACCAACAGCATTGTTGAAGTGGGGGCGGGGGACTCTAGCAGAAGACCAAATGCTGCTGAGTATGTTCTAAAAAGTTCCCCATGAATGAGGACACACAGCCTGGGGGATGGTTTGTCCGGCAAGTTACAGGAAGGTAGCACACAAGGCATAGGAGCTACTTTTCAATGCACGACACTGGTGTGGGCTCTGTGCAGGCATAGCACCAAACACACGGACAAGTTCAGTAGGAGTGAGCTTTTCCTAAATATTCTGATGACACAGATATCCCGATAGGGACACATGATAATGGAAAGTATCAGTGGCTTCTGTCATTGCTTTTTACCAAATACATGGTAAGAAACAACTTCAGGGCAGACCCATTTTGGTTAATGTTTGAGAATAGAGTTCGTCACTGCAGAGGAGTCTGCAATGCCCACAGCGGTGGCTGAAGGATACAAATACTCATTTATACCCAAGCAGACCAGGAAGCGTAGGACAAGGAATATTCATGTCCCTCTGGTTTTCTCTTTTCTCTCTTCTATTCAGTCTGGGCCTTCAGCTCCCATAATAGAGCCACTCACATTTAGGATGGATATTCCCTCCTCATTCAAATCTGTTGGGAAATGTCTTCCTAGTCATATGCAGGTGAGTCTAAATTCAGACAAGTTGTCTGAAGATTAACCATCCCTGGTGGCTCAGGAGCAATCCTCATTGTGGAAGGACTTTACCCTGTGTTCCAATGTCCTGTGTCCCTAGCATCAGGACTGAGTGTCCAATCCCACCCAAAAAGGGCTCTCCATCATCCAGAAGCCTATGCACAAATGAGCATGTTCAGATCATCCCCTAAGATACCCAAGTCCTACTGCTTTAACCAAACTTAGTTTGGTTGATGTAGTTGCTGGGCCATTAAAGACGGAAGTGAGCAGAGCTAATGAGATCCATCATGTACTGAAGTGAGTCCACTGGTCTAGAATAGCGACATCACACACACAGGAATAAAGCTCTCACAGGTTCCCCCTTCCTTGGCTAATAAGCTGTTTCCTAGCCTGATAATAACTGAAATTATACAAGCAGCATGTTCCCCCAGATTCTCTGAAACATGTGCTCATTTCTTGGATTTTGTTTGAGGACATACATTTATGCATTATTTTCTTTACAGCAAAATCTGATTTAATATATGTACATCACATAAGCCCGGAGTCATTCAGCTTCTTAGCCCTCACCAGAGCAGTATAAAACCTTGGTGATAGCATATATCAATTCTGTTCACTGATCCAAGTTTGACAGGGGGTCTACACAGGACTCACTGCGTTACTAGGTTACACTGCCAAGTTGTTTCCCTGCACCGGCAAGTGTAATTTCCCCATTCTTGATAAGAAGCTGCCAGTATTGGTTCAAAGTTGATAGAAGGAACAGGAAAAAGGTTGAGGAATGGGAAAATAATTTGTTGGGGGGAATTTTAGCTGTTAGGAGTCAGACCAGCACTCACTTCCAGCCAACCAGGCTGAAATGATGGAACCCCTGTAGAAGAGCGTGTTTTCTAGATGTTCGTAAAGGCACTGGCTGAATAAAAATCTCCGTGATAAATCATAATGCTGAATTATGTTCCAAGTTCCACCAAAAACCACAAGTATGCAGAAAAGATAATTATTCATGGGGGCCCAGCGTAGTAAACTTATAAACACGCTTATGAACAGCTAGAGTATTTGAGCTAATCTAAACAAGAACCATTTTGTTATCAATCTTTTTCTTCCTTAAATGCACAGACGATTTAGGAATGATTTAGATGGCCCAGAGTCTCACAGAGTTCAAGGATGTCATTACAATTTAGATCTGAAATAGTCACCAATGGTCCATGTGTTCAAGGTTTGGTTTCCGCCAGCGGCATTACAGAAAGAATAATGGAACCCTGAATAGGGAGGCGAGTGGAAGAAAGTCAGATCACTAGGGTCCCTCGCTGTCATTTTCCGGTTGTTTCTGTGTACCTCAGTTCCCATTGTGAGGCGTACCACTGCCATGAGGCATGCATGTACCATGTTCTCCAGTATAAAATATCCTGGTACACCATCATGCACTGTTTAGTCCTGTTCAAAGTGGGATCTGGGAGAAGAGTTTTTTTTACCCAGACTCCCCTACATGTTCATTTCAAGTATCCTCAAAATTCCTTGTCCTGAACCAAGCTGCCACCACTCCCCACCTCTGTGACAGGGAGAAAGAAAAACAGTGAACAGCTAAGGGTTTTCAAAACACTGCATCCTTGAAAAGAGCTAGAGGCTAAAGCATTTCCAACAGAGGTTATTATATTCGCTCCATGATATAAAACTGTATGCCATGGGAACAAAAAACCAGAGGCTTCCGACGGCCAAGCTCACAATCAGCGTGACTGTCGATGCTCCCCCATGGGACAATGTTCCACAGTCTATCAGTTGTTTCCACCAACCTTCTATTTGTCACTTCTTCTTTAACCTTTGTCTGTTACGTGCTTAAGGAAGTTACTCATTTGAAAGCAAAAGTAAGGCTATCTTACATCATTCCCTGGACCACACAGAACACCCTACCATGATGTCCTGGGCTGCCATAGGCCTGAAGATGAAGGTTCAGCCAACCACAACCCAAGTCTTCAGAAAGTAAGGACCAAAGTCCACCTTTCCTGCAGACAGGTTGATTATTGCAGGGATCACTACAGAAAATGGAACCATTCTCAAACACCCCGCTCATTTTGGGCCCATACTCATCATATAGCGGTTGCTCCTCAGCGAAGGAATAATCACAACAGTGCTTCCACAGGAAGCTGTTAGACTATAGCATCAGCAAACATCTGGATAAGTAGGTTTCTAACGGAAGGACATGTCAAGTACAGTTTGCAAGATCTCTGTGATTTCATTATGTATCCAATATTCTTTCTGCGTGTATGCCTGAAGGCCAGAAGAGGGCACCAGACCCCATTACAGATGGTTGTGAGCCACCCTGTGGTTGCCGGGAATTGAACTCAGGACCTTTGGAAGAGCAGGCAATGCTCTTAACCGCTGAGCCATCTCTCCAGCCCCCTCTCTGTGATTTTCTCCAGTGTTGGACTGCTGTCGCACAAACAACGGGGTTCAGTCCCAGGCTGCACACTGACCATCCTTAGCTCCTCATAATTTTCTTCTGCCCCTCAGTTTCCTCTGAGCTATGTAGAAAGCAGTCTTCTGAGGCTTTAAGAGCGGCACATAAGAAGCTCGGCAGTAGTGTACTGTGCTCATTTTGCAGGTCCTGCAGAGAACTGACTGCCCTTTCCAAAGGCGTCAGCAATAACTCCAAAAACAGCTGCTTGTCTGCCTACACTCACTCAAGGAGCACCCAAACCCTCCTACAGAATTGCTACGGTTGGTCCATTCTACCCCCGCACTGACCAAAGTGTTAGCTGTAAGTCTTGGGGGGCAAAAACAGCTGTCAGGAAGGCTCTGGTCCACCCTGCATCCTGAATTTTGTCCTGACCTGCAGACACAGTGCGATGCCATCCAAAGCAAAAAGTGTTTACATCTGCATTCTAATAGCGAACTTCCTTCTAACGGTCTTTTAATGTTGATTATTTTAAAAGCTTCTTAATGGTTTAATGTGTTACAAATGCACTGAAATCATGTTGCCCTTTGGCAGAGCCATTTAAGAATTAGAACACCTTTAATTTTTTCCCCTGGCAAATAAACTTAAATTAAAAATGAGTTCTGTTCTGTTCCATTAGATCACTGGCCTTTATCCATCCTGTATAACAGTCATAATTAAATCAACTCTTACCTGCCCCCAAATTCCACGGGTCAGGAGTGCAGGCCTCAATACATACTGTAATGGGGGTGACAGCTGATAAGAAATAAACAGCTAGCTAGTCTTCTGCGGGCACTTAACTGAAGATCAGTGTTTCTCCCTCAAAGGAGGACTAAGGGCAAAAAGCAAATGCAAGCGGAAAGAGGCCAGCATCAGGAGAACGACAGCATAGCAGGGTCTGAGTTCCACATACTCCCCTCTCCCCTGCTAAAAACCCACTATTACGTATTTCTGTCATGCAAATCTAATTCATATTTATTTAAAAAGAGTCACTCTAGTGTCCGGAGAGCACAGAAAATTCTATTGCAAAACCAGCATTCCCAAATCTCAGGACATTTAGAGGAGGTCCATCCAGTACGGGAGAATGGGCCACAACATTCATTCACCACTTCCAGCAAAACATAGATTGGGCTCTCAAGTTGTAATAAGAGCCAAACCCCCATGGTGGGAATGTGGAGCCCTACCCTGAAGGGACTCTGTCCTCTTCTTGTGGTCTGTTCAACAGAAGTCCTGTCAAGGACACAAAACATCTATACAAATATATGCATTCAGGTGCAACAGGACAATCGCCATTGTGAAAGTCAGCAGAGAGGCTAAACCGCACAGCACCTTAGGCTGTGCCCTTGCTTCCCACAGGCCGAAGCAAAGGACAGTTGACCTGTTCAACACTTTGTGTGGCTGAGGATGTATGTATGCAGTGAGACTATGTAGCACTATGCCACCAAATATGAATTTTAATGTAATGAGTCAGACGTTCTCACTGCAATTATATAAAAACTTGAACCAAGTCTATAAAAGAAAAAAACCACAAGCATACGTACATCTGAACGAGAGCATGAAAACCCATGCCCCCCTTCTTAGTATAAAATACCAGGTTTATAAAATAGACACACTCCGCTTGTACGCATCACTCCAGCATTGCTGGGTTTCAACTCCATCCCAACTGCATGTTGTGCTTGACTCACTGAAATTTATCTAAATCACCAAGGCAGACTTTTCAGCAAAGACTCATTAATTAAAAGCCAAAGTCGGTGCTTAACAACTCAGAATAGGTCATAAAAAATAGGTCATAAAAAAATCCCATTGGGGGGTGGACCAAAGAGCACAACCAATTTGTGTGACAGGGTGGCTATCGCTGGGAACTCTGCCAAGTCACTTAAGACAAATCCTTCAGGGTTCCACATGCATAGCACATGTAGACCTTGCGTTCAGAGGGAAAAGGCAGAACTGTGGGCTGCAGGGGCTGTCCGGGGCCAGTGTGGCCTTCATGTGAGCAAGCACAGTGAAAGAGGAAAGCGGCTCAGTGATTGTTGAATGGACCCAACACTAACTACCAAAGTGCATATTAGACCCAGTTAAGGTGACGAGTGTTATGTTTTGTGTATTTTACAACCATGAAGAAGGAAAATGGCTTCTTCCTCTGTCTTAACACCCCATTTATAACTACCTGATGTTCTACTTTACTCATATGAATTTGAGTGTGCGTGTGTTTACACCATTAGTATTCCAAATATATAAACATAACATCAGAAATCTCCACCCTCGGCAAAATGCCTGACACTTAAATGATTAAGAGTATTTTTTAAAGTTATAATTATTCATTTTTTCCAAACATGTTTAGTTATATTAATCCCGAGGACCTGAGTTCAGTTTTCTTCCAGCTTGCCAGTTATAATTATCCCTTTGTTAGAGATCGGTATTCCTTAACTTCCAGGGTGAGTTATTAGCAAGTCACTTAACCACAGGATACATGGAAAGTGATGTCTCCAAATAAGACACCCACAAAGTCAACTGTGAAAACAAGTCTAACAATATTATCCATTTTACTATTTCAATTACGTATCACTAAATGACCCGGGGTAAAAAGGATGCTCCAAATTCTATGAATATAATATGCTCTAACAGAAATCACACACTAACCTTCATTTTGCTTAACTGGATGCTAAAGTAATTTTAATTCTCTGAAGTTATCCAACTATGGCTCAACTGTAGAGATGGGAAATCCCTGGGTGTGTACAATTACCCTGAAGCCAGCTTCTGACTATGCTTGTCTTTGAAATCATAATTCCTACAGGTAGGACACTTTACTGTTCTTAAAGAACCTCACTGTAAAGGGTATATCCTGATCTTCATCTACACTTCTGATGCTGTGGGCAGGGACTGGCTGGGTCCCTGTTTAGAGATGAAGAAGTGGGCAAGAACAAAGGGCGACTGGACATGTTCCCATGGAGAGCCTACGCCTGCCCTTGGAAGTAACCGACAGAAATACAAACAGCCAATGCTCTGGAGAGATGCTACTCATGACCCCCACGGAAATCTGACCCAGTGATGAGAATGTATCCATGAGCCTTGGGGAGGAGGATGGGCAGAAACCAGGGCTCAAGCTAGATACAGTTTCATGGGTGTCACCATGACAGGACAGAGCTCAGTGTATTACAGACACCGAAACATAGACTGGCTAAAACGAACGGTTTTCCACGAGTCTGTCAAAACTGAATTCTCAACACTAGGCAACTCTGTGAGCCCTGACATCAAAGAGCAGTTCTCAGGTTTTAGTTTCAAGCACTCAAGTATTTCAAGTATGTAAAACATTTCTAAAGGATCTTGGGAGAAAAAAACAGGTCCCCAACATCAAACTCTTTTGAGTGAACAAGTTAAGGCCTGGCTTGGTGGGGTAAGGCCTGTAATCCCAGCTTCTGAGGAAGTGGGAGCAGGAAGATGGCAAGTTCAAAGCCAGCCTGCATGACTTAATAAAACCATGCATCAAGGTAGGAAGTAAAACCAGAACAGGATGTAAAACACGGTGATGAACACATCAAGTGTATGTATGTGAGACCCTGGGTTCGATGTCCGGTGGCACACAGAGAAAAGTCAGATGGCTAAAACAAATGACAGTGTACTTTGATTTACTGGTTGCTATAGTTACAGCCCTGTCTCTGCAGCTGCTCTACACCAGAAAGCAGTGGCGGCTACAGCGGCGGCCTTGCAATGATGCCATAGGAGCTGTACCGTGATTATCTGTTTGGTAGCTGCAGAGAGGACAGTGGCTTTCCTATGACCACAGGGCCAGCTGCAGTACAGTCAGAGCAGACACAGGAGGATGACAACTAAGGAAGTTGGCTATAGTATCCACTCATGTTGTGGGTTCACCCACGAAGTGGCTTGCTAACACAAAATCTAGGTTTGGAGTAAGAGATAGGCTTCAAATCCTATTTCTGTGGTCATAATAAAAAAGAACCATGATGCCCCCGCCTCATGCTTTTGAAAAGGCCACTACAGAACTCTGCCAGTGTTCAGAGCTTGACAAGCAAGATTATGGAGCTCTTGAGCATGGATAAAGTCTAAATGAAATCGGAAGATCTGTAGGATGGAAACAGATATGGATCACTTCCGGAGACCGAGAGTAATGAACAGATGAATCACAGCATCTCCAGTTTGATGACATCTTCAAGGTTAGGCTCGCTCTGTCATTTTCAAACAGGAATCACATTCTATGTCAGGTTCTAGCTCAACAAATCAGTCCCTGCCCACCTTGTAAGGTACCTTGTCTTGCCATCCTTTCTCCATGATCAACGCTTCTGGAACCTACTGGATCCTGGCTGATCTCCCCTGGGTGGTAGTGTCTTTGGGCAGAGTTGTGGAAGATGCAGGGTTCAGAAATGAATGCACTGATTTCTGTGGGAGCCCACCCACACTGTAGAATGCTGTCGTCTCCCACAATACTGGTGTTTTGTTTTCCTAGTACAACCTGAGACGATGGTAGTTATCTTTTTGAGAGAGGTCAAAGCTTTACAGCAGTGGTTCCCAAACTTGGATGACCCCTTTGGGGGGGGGGTCAAACGACTCTTCCACAGAGGTCGCCTAGGACCACTGGAAAACAAGGATATCACAGCAGCAAAATTACAGTTATGAAGTAGCCTTGAAAATAATTTTAGGGTTGGGGTTCACCACAGCAGAGGAACTGTATTAAAGGGTCGCAGCGTTGGGAAGGTTGAGAACTGCTTTACAAGGACGATTTACACAGACAGCGCAGACTGTGATGGGGGTTCATGTGTGTCTCAGCCGCATTCCCATTGGCCTCTTCATATAAGCTTTAACATTGCTCCGATTCTACATCAATATTCTTGCTGACTTCAACCATACAAGCAAACGTCCTTCCATCCCTTCTGTTCTTCACTCAGTTTCATCCCCAAACTGTCCCAAGGCATTTTCATACATTGCTGGGGAAGGCTGAGAGGGGCTCATGGGTTTCGAAGGTCCATGACTCTCTCTTTGTAAATGCTGTAAGGTGCTCACCAGCCATGGGAATGCTACCGTGGACAAAGAGCTAGCTCTCAGTCTGTAACTGCAGGACCCGTCTTTTCCCCATCTCTTTCAGCAATGCCACACGGACCACCAACAGCCATCACCACTCGAAGCTGCACATTGGCTCAAAAGCCTCAGGTCAAGAAAGGTGAGCTGCAAGGCCAGCTGGACTGTTACCAGAAAAAGCATGGGATAAAACTGGACTCTCGGAACATGGCGAACAATGAGGGCTGATGAGACGCCAAGGACAATGGCACGCGGTTTTGATCCTATGCCATGTGCTGGCTTGGTGGGAGCCTAGCCAGTCTGGATGTTCACCTTCCTAGATATGGATGGAGGGGGGAGGACCTAGGACGTACCACAGGGCAGGGAACCCTGACAGCTCTCTGGACTGGAAAGGGAGGGGGAGAGGAGTGGGGGGAAGGGGAGAGGGGTGGGAGGAGGGGGAGAAGAGTGGGAGGAGGGGGAGGGAAATGGGAGGCTGGTGGGAGGAGGTGGAAATTTGTTTTTTTTTCTCTTTTATCCTCCTTTTATCAATAAAAAAATTTAAAAAAAAAATGAAATTATTGTGAAATTACTATTAATTAAAAATGAATTGTAATTTGTAGAACTATAATTGTAAAATTCCTTTTGGGATCCCTTAATCATCTGTAAACCCTGACCTTAATATTATGCTTGCTACACCACAGAAATATTGAAATTATAATGAACAAAATAAGGCATGTGTGAGGTCAGACAATAAAAGGTCTAGTTTTTAATCTACTAAAAAAAAAAAAAAAAAAGAAAGGTGAGCTGTCCTGCGTCGTACAGCAAGGAGTCTCGTGACTTCAATTTCTTCACCCACCTAATATGCCTCCTCTCTCATTTCTCACTTCAACTCTCTCACCTAACATACTTCCTTCTATTTTCTAAGGTCGACTCCGCTCAATTGCAGCCTTTTCAAAACGTTCTCTGTCAGTGTTTGACACACTAGGAACACATTGGGCAGAGCTTCACAAGCAGGCAACAAGCAGAGCGGATATGAGGTTGCTTGTTATTGGAATCCCTTGATCAACTGAAGATTAATTCTTTTAGGGACCCGAGTCAGTGTGCAAATACCAGTTGAAAATGGGTTTTCATTTATTCAAAGGGATTGTCAATCTATTGTAAAAGATGCCCTGTCTCTTTGAACGCCATACATTTACACACCCTGCAGAGCTAACAAAAGGCTTCCTAAAAATATACGCATGCATTAAAACCGGGGAAACACAGAGTTGTGTCAATAGCTGAAATGCTTGGCCACAACACCAAGATGAAAAAATCGAAACAAAACCAGGACCTGGAATGCTACGTGGATGGGGCTGTGATGGGGATGAGGCAGATCAGGGGCCCTCTCCCAGCAGAAGCAGGAGGAAGTAATATATTGTGTGCCCCAAACAGAGCAGATTAGAATAGCGTTGAAGTTATTTCTTATGGTGCACACTTGGAGGTGGACAGGGTCTTATGAGGGTTCTACAATCTCACATGAGGAACAGAGGTTCTGCTCTGGATACTTCAGAGGACACGTGTAAAACCAGTAACAGCCCCGGAAGCAAGCCTGATTTTGAAAAATGCTATCAGCAAATATAAAATCATATGATCCCTTGAGGTTCAAAAGCACCTTGCTTTCTGTCCTTCCTTCTCCTACCGGGCCTTCTCTCTGCCTGTCCTCAGTCAGACACCCTGTAAGTCCATATCCACTTCCTAACACTTGTGTCCTGCTAATGCCCTCTAAGATCCCCCTTCCCCATGGCTCCTTTACCCTCTCCTGGTTTCTGGGGTTCCATGGTATTTGCTCAGAGTTGAGGACTTGGAGTTTGGTACTGCAGACGAGAGAAAATGTGGTGTTCATCTTTCTTGGTCTGGGTTACCTCACTCAATACGATCATTTCTAGTTTCACCCATTTACACGATTCTCCCTTACAGTTGAATAATATTCCATTATGTACATGTTCCGCATGTTCACTGTCTGCTCATATGTTGGCGGATATTAGGGAGTTTCCGTTTCTCTGCTGCGCAGAGAGCAGCAATGGGCACAAATAGGCATGCATCTGTGGGGTATGATGCGGGGTCCTTTGGGCACGTGCCAAGGAGTGGTACAGCCGGGTCATGTGTGATGTGGAGTCCTTTGGGCACATGCCAGGGAGTGATACAGCCGGGGCAGTGGAAATTTTACTTTTGGCATGTAGAGGATTCTCTGCACTGATTTCTATAGTGGCTGTACCAGTTATCCTTCCAGTGAAGGAGTGAACGGTGGATAAGGGCTCCCCTTTCCCCACATCCATTTGCTGTCAGCTGTTTTGTGACTTTAGTCATTCTGGTTCGGGTGCAATTTGCTCTCCTCTGATGGGTAAGGATGATGACTACCTCTTCATGTAGTTCTCAGCCATTTTTCTTTCTTTTATGTTTAGATCCCTAGTCCATATTTTTTTTTAAATTTGGGTCATTTGTTTACTCTTTGTGTGTATGTGTGTGTGTGTGTGTGTGTGTGTTTGTGTTTGTATATGCAGGATGTCAATGCTCTGTCCGATGTGTAGCCGGCAAGGATTCTCTCCCATTCTGTGGGATTCTTGTCACTCAACTGATTTCTTCCTAAGTGGCACAGAAGTTTTTTAGTTATATAAAGTGCCAATTGTTAGTTGTTGGCCTAAATTTCTTGGTAAATCGCGTCCTGCTCACAAAGCCCCCTTTACACCTATATCTTGTAGGCGCTGCCTACAAGATGGGTTTTTCTAGCACTTTTGGTGTTTGGGGTTTCAAATAGAAGTCTTTGATCTAATTGAATCCAATTTTTGTGAAGAAAGACAGACATGGGTCTAATTTCATTCTTCTGCCTGTGGCCATCAGTTTCACTGGCTCCTTTTGTTGAATATCCTGTCTGTCTTCCTTCCTTCCTTCCTTCCTTCCTTCCTTCCTTCCTTCCTTCCTTCCTTCCTTCCTTCCTCCTTTCCTTTGCTTTCCTTTCCTTCATCCCCCCCCCATACTTTGTCAAATATCAGATGGCCATAGTTACAAGTACTTACGTTTGGGTGTTCTGCTGTCTTCCACTGACTTATATGTCTCCCTTTGGATTGGTACCATATTGATTTTTTTTACCCATTCCTTGATTTTTTATTATTACTATTTATTTATTTAAGATTTCTGTCTCCTCCCCATCACCGCCTCCCATTCCTGCCCCCCCCCCCAATCAACTTCCCCTTTCTCATCAGCCCAAAGAGCAGTCAGGGTTCCCTGCCCTGTGGGGAGTCCAAGGACCTCCCTCCTCCTTCCAGGTCTAGTAAGGTGAACATCCAAACAGCCTAGGCTCCCACACAGCTAGTACGCGCAGTGAGTACCATATTGATCTTATTATTAGAGTTCTCTAATATTTCTTGAATTCTGGAAAAGCAATCCCTCCAGCATTATTCTTTTTTGTTAAAGATTGCTTTGGCAATACAGGACCCTTTCTGCTTCCATAAGAACTTTAGAATTTTTTTTTTCTATCTCTGAAGAATGTTGTGGGTGCTTTGGTCAGGACTGCATTCAATCTGTCTACTGTTTTAGGTGGGATGGTCATAATACTAATTCCACTGAGCCATGAACACATGATGTCTTTCCATTTTCTAGTTTTGAGCAGCTGGTCAGGGTAGTCTAAGTCACTCCCAAAATAATGCAGATTTTCAACGTCATCTTTGCCTCTCAGCGAATGAGGGTGGGGCCCCATTGCAAAGACACCACACACTTAGGGTATATGAATTGGCTGACTCCAGCTGGATCTGACTTCAAAGCTCATTTCCTGTGGTCTACCCTTTATGGTTCCAGAAAATACTATGTAAGGTGCAAAGAGAGGGAAACAAGCAGTTCTACCAGGTGCGACACCTAGGAACCATCATGATCACCAGCATGGCTAGATATTTTTAGAGGCGCAAGACTTGGCACTTAAAAGTCACCAGCAAGCAACAGCTGTCTAAATGGACTTAGGGCCCATTCAATAAGAGAGAAACCATTCCTGGTACTAGACACTTGCCAGTTTCTGGGTCTACTGAGGTGATTTAGAGAATTCACTGCCACTATTTTGTAAGCACAGTGCAGTTCCTTACCACATTCTAAATCTTATCCTTATACCCACAGAGAGGAGTAGCTACCTCCTCCCATCACAGAAGCCTTTCATTATACAGCTAGTATTATCCACATCACAGATAAGCATGAAAACAGGTGCAACTGTCAGAGGTCACTGACGTCATGGGACTCAGGAGACAGCTCCATGCTGAAGTGTTTGGCACACAGCATGAGGACCCACGTTCAGTCCCTGCACCCACTTAAAAACCAGGCTTGGGAAAGGGTCCTTGTAATCCCAGAGATAGTGAGGTGGAGACAGAGATATCTGTGGCTCTCTGGTCAGCCAGCCTGGCCTAATTGGCGAGACCCAGGTCCTGGTGAGAGGTATTGTCTCCAAATTCAAGATGCAAGGTTTCTGAGGAAGGATATCCTAGACTGATTCCACATGCACACATACATACACCTGTGTACACGAACAAACTACACATACACAACTGCGTACACACAAACATACATGCAACTGTGTAAAGACAAACACACACAACTGAACACACACAACTGTACACAATACAACTGCATACACACAACTATCTACATATACAACTGTATATATCCAACTGTTCATAGCACTAGATGCATAAACAGAACTGTACATACTCAACTGTACACATTGCTGTATATACACACCACTGTATATACATACAACTGTACCCACATACAATTGCATACAGCTATACACACAGTGGCATACACACACAACTGTACATATACACAATTGCGTACATATAACTAACTATACACACAGCTGTACACAGACACATTATATTTGAGATCCAAGTCTTACTATGACAGTAAATCCCATGACAGCACCCACTGGCCTTTGAAAACTTAGGAGAGAAATGAAGCGTCGATACTGCCCTCTTACCTGACGCTATCTAAAGCATTACGTTAATGTATCAAACTCCATGGGTTCACCTCTCTGCACACAATTCAATATAAGGCTTCCTGTTCTTTATGAGATCGCCATAAGGATTTCCTTCCTCCCAGACAGTCACCACTCAGAAACAATTCTGACTTGTAAGAGATTCTTCTTTCTAGCAATCATAAAATGTTACGTTTTGTTGTCCATCAACCTTAGTCTATGCAGCTTGCAAAACAGCTTTGGCACAACCAAGACTTTGCAATCCAAGAACCCAAAGACTACACACAGTCCACCAATAATTCTTTATGATGTCAACAGGCTCCTGGTAACTAGCCAGCAGCCATGCCTCACATACCCATCAATAGAAACAACTTCCAAGCTCTCCGGGAGAATCTGTCATTTCCCAGCATTGCAGAAAAGCAGAGGGGCTGGAAGAAGTGTCTGACCCATTAGCAGACATCATTAAAGTAGATAGCCTCTGGAAGCCTAAGGGACCATCCCAGTATCAATTGTGTGGTACCCAAAGCAAAGCAAGATGTAAATTAAGAACAGAAAACAGAAGTAGAGACAGGTTGAAAGATAGACGTTCTTGAGGTCATGGGCCCTAAAGTTGAGTGCTAACTTGTGATTCATCTTAAGGAGTCTTTTTATCCCCGCATGGGATGCAGGCAGAGCTGTAGATAGAGTGTCATCCAGCTGTGGGATCCAATACAGACACCAACACCAAGGGAGACCATGGCCATCAGTAAATTGACTCCTGGTACTCACCGGCACACTTGGTTCTTGTTCTCAGGGCTGGCCCAGGAGATCCAGTGCCGCCCTCCCCTGGTCTGGTGAGAAGCACGCTGATTTCATACTCTGTGTCTGGGTCGAGGTGGCCAATTTTGTAACTTGTGGAATCCACCGGCTGCCGATCGTTCCAGCTCCCACTGGCTGTGCAGTACTCGACCTCACGAGCCACAATGGGTCCGTCCCCATTGATGGAGTTGGCATTGAGCTGTATCCACAGATAGGTTGCTCCGACAGAGGCAAGTTGCGGTGGAGCAATGGGAACAGGTGGTTCTGAAAACAAACCAGAGAGTTATCTTTCAGGTATTTCTGTGTTCAGTTGACAAAGAACTAGACATGTATCCATGATGACGGCGTAGAAGATCTTAAAAATTAAGCGTTGAACTGATGGGAGGGATTTTGCTTCGTTTAGTAAGTATAAGTGCAGTGGTAAGGATTTAAACAAGGTTCAAACCTTACCTTTCAAAAAATAATGAGGGGGCTGGAGAGATGGCTCAGTGGTTAAGATCGCTTATTAATCTTACAGAGGACATGAATTTGGCTCCAAGGACCCACATGGTGGCTCACAGCCATCTATAATACCAGATCCAGGAGATCTGGGGATCTAATGCCTTCTGATAGTCTATGGTGCTTATATATACATGCAAAAAAGCCCACTAACACATATATAATAAATAACTCTTAAAAAAAGTAACAAAGCTAACTTGAAAGCTACTAAGGAAAGAGGCAGGAGGCTCACTTGAACTTGAAAGTTCAAAACCAATCAAGGTAAAACAAGATACAGGGGGGGGAAATGAACAGAACAAGGTATGGTCGTGGCTCAGTTGGTAGAGGGTCTGTCTAAGGTGTGAGAGGCTGTCAGCTTGCCCCCCAGTACCCAGAGTGGTACACACCTGAAACTTCAACACCCTGAGGCCAGAGGCAAGCGGGTCAGAAGCTGAAAGTAATCTTCAGAGACTGTACAGTGAACTTGAGGTTAGCCCAGACTACATGAGTTACTATCTAAAAACAACAACTAAACAACCCACCTAACTTGTTCAAGTGAGTATGCCCATAATCGGTCTCAGGACAAAATACATATTTTATATTAAACAAGTTTTTTTATTGTCACTAAAGTCACTACTGAAGCACTCTTGATAAGCAGTATCATATTCCATTGTTAGCCTTCCTGCTGATTACGGTTTTCTACATCCTTAAATTGAGTTGGCACACTCCTGTTATACCATACGTGGGATTGGTGGAGGCAGGAGGAACAGGAGGTCAAGGCTAGCCTTGGCTACTTGGGGAATTGAAAGCCACATTCCCTTATGTTTATATTTAGTATCATCTTAAAAGCAAGGAGGAAGTCATAGTTTATCTCTTCAAACATCCATTTTCCAAGGTGACTCACTTTCCCTAAAGATGTTACAATGGTCTCATCTAACTGGGGGAGAACTGAGCATACAGATTACAAAGTCCTACTGTCTGCAAGGTAGGACTTTTTACTAAAGTCAGAGTAGCAAAGGATGATCAGAATCAAAGAACACCCTACACCCAGCTTGATAAAAATTAAAGGCGTCAACAGCAAACACCCCCATCCAACTGGAGAGTCTCCTGGCCTGTGGCTGGCTGTTTTCCTCAGCATCGTCTAAGAATGGGGAGGCTGGCCATCTTACCTATAAATTGCCTCCCACCTTATTAATTAGACGCCAGCTGACTGTCCCTCTGGGTACCAGATGACAGAATTCTGCATGCCGTTGACACTCTAAGTGGTCCCCCACATGATGGATGAGATCATGTAAGAAAATTCCATAGTTTGTACCGAAAGGAGCTGTCATCCAAGAAAAACCTAAGCTCTTGTGGTTTCTCCTCGAGTGTTTTCTACAGGGGAGGTTGGGCTTTTTCAGTCTCTCCTTCTCAGTTCCTTGTCAAGCTCACTACGCTGCTACTGAAATAGGGCACAGCCGCACATGCTCACTACAATTTCCCCTGACCTCTCAGGGGGCAGACAAGGCCAATCAGTCGTAGCCCTGCTTCCTGCTGAACAAGACTGAAGGAAAGGTAGTATCACCCGGTGCATGTAAGGTGAGATCACCGCAGGTTGATCCTTAAACACCACTCCTCCCCACCAAAGAAACCAACATCAGTTGTTTGCTTTCTGTGGGGAGAAGGTGTCTTTGCTCTTTTCCATATTCAGATAAAGTGCCATTGACTGGAAAATAGCTCATTTGGATAAATTACACCAAGACCTCATATTTTGAGTGGATTTTAACAAAGAGACTATGAATGTGATGTAAATGTACTAACATATTGAATTTTTATTTTGAGACAGTCTCTTTTGCTAAGTTGCCAGTCAGGCCTTGAACTTGTAACCCACCACCATTAGCCTTCAGAATAACTGGAATACAGGCCTTTGCCGTTAGATCAGACTAAAATATTTCATGATTCATGTAAAGAAATGCCACAAAATGAATTCTAAACCAGGAATGAGAACATGTGGATATAAACACATTACATAGCTTTAACTGCTACCCTGAGAATGACTAATACATAGATATTAGTATGATATTTAATTATATGGAAATTATATATGAAATATATTTTCAAATGAATACAAGATATTGTGTATCTCCCACAAAATGTTTTCTAATGCCATTGTAGTGATATATTATTTGTACTTTGATAAATATTCCCTAAAGACCAGAGGCAAAGCTCCAGCCACCAGAGGTCTGGCAATGGTGACACACACCTTTAATCACAGGATTTGGGAGACAGGGACTGATGGATCTCTGTGAGTTCAAGGCCACCCTGGACTACACAAGTTCAATAGAGAAACAAATCCAGGTAGTGGTGGCTCACACCTTTAATCCCAGTCCTAGGGAATCACATGCCTTTAATCCCAGAACTAGAGGGAATATAAAATGGGAGGAGAGAGAGGCTTAGGCTGCTTAGTTTGGAGTTGCCCAGCCTTGGTAGAGGTAAGACTTCTCTAGTGGCTTGGCTGCTTTGCTTTTCTGGTTTTTGGGTTGAACCCGAATTTCTGTCTCTGGGTTTTTATTATTCATACTACATGCCATGGTATGCCACGTGCAGACAGCGACAAAAAAAAGGACCTGGGCTTGGCTTAAGGAGTTGATTTCCCATGCACGTCTTCTAAAGGGGATTTATAAAGCCTTTACACCCCGGTTTCCCCATCTGTAAAACACTAGCACCCCAACTCATGTATAACTGACTACAGGGTGTTCAGTTATACATGAGTTGTCTGAAATTATTACGGTATATTTTAACTTATTTTTTCTGAAAAGGTACCATCACTAAAGTAGTAGACTCCCATATATTATCCCTGATATTTGTGCCTGACCCAGTGGCAAAGGCCTGCACTACAGTTACTAGTGAGGCAGAAACGCGTCAGTTGCAGGTTCAAATCTAGCCTGAGCAACTGAAGTCTATGTGGAAACGTGATTATCAACATATAAATGGAGAAGGAGCCAAATCTTCTACCAGGGCCCCACACAGCAGCTGTCGCCAGCATTGGCAGAGCACAGAGATGGAAGACATGGGTATCACATCCTGTCAATCAGCCAGGGAACCCACGCTGTCCTCAGACAGGAAGAAGCGGTGCAGACACCAAACAGAAACCCATTCATCCCCCCTTATCTATGCTTTCTCTGGCAGGCTAGAATAGTCTATGTTCCTTCTAACGCCTGACAAATGAACTTCCCCGAAGGGGCCATTTTTAAAGAAGGGACCACATTTGCAATGGATGGGAATAACAAAACAGGTGTCTTTCTCATTCGAGGGCAGCAGCTGTAGCTCAGACACAAGGAGATCATCTCAGAGAAGCACTCTGAGATAGGGGTCAAAGAAAAATAACAGAATGAAGACTATAAGGAACAGCAAGAGGCAGGTAAGGAGGAGGAAGAGGGGACCCTGGCTGGGAGCACTCAGGCCATTTCACCCACACTGAGAAGTCTAATTTCCCCACTACGATTCCTTGACTCCCCAGAGAACCTTCAACAGGGCAGGGTCTGTGGAAAGCTGATGAATTGTAGATCTGTTATGAATCTTAACTTTGAACTCAAAATTTCATCCAGGCAGTCTAATTCAAACTTTACTGCCCATAAAAATGCAACATGGCAAAATATATGATTCAAGTAAATATTGAGAGTGTTCTCCCTTCTGCTACAACATCTATCAGTGCCAGGGGCAGTGGCTGTCAGGATAGGGTCCCTGATAAGCAATATTGTGTCTCCTAAGCCAAGCAATGGGAGACAGAAACTCCACCCGACAGGAGAGGATTTCTCAAGCCCCTGCTAGGTTTTATGACAAAAGCTATGCCTAGCCACCCTGGTTCAACTGCAATGTGGCAGGACGAAGGGCTAAGCAAATCATTTGGCATTTAAGGTTTTAAAATCTGGGAGGGGGGGTCCTGTTGCAGAGTCTCAAATGAAAATTACGGATACTATCTCGGGCAATACGAACACCCCCGTCCTCCTCCCCACTGGGACCTGATGCCCATCCACCACCAGTTTAGTTTACTCTGCACAAACATGTGCTTTCTGCCGTGGAAGTTTCCAACAGTCCTATCATTAGGTAATACTATTCTACCTATTTTATATTGAAGGCAAGAGATGAAGAGAGAAGGTATATATCCATGGTTTGCCTCTTCTTAGCTTATTCTGGGATGCAAACCCAGTATTCTTTAAAACTGGCTGCAAAGATAAATGTGTCGCTAATAGGAAGAGTCCACCTTGACATAACCATGTTTGTGATCTTTAATCAAGAAATGTAAAACAAACATGTCAATGTAAGACACAGCCTCGAGGACGTGGCTCGGCGAGTCTGACATTCCATCCCTAGCACCGAAACATTGAAAAATAAAATAAATAAAATATGAGCTATTATTTGTCTCCCCCAAGAAAAGCAGGAACGGCCCTGGCACAGTTGTCTAAAATGCCAGCATGGTGCACACGTAAGTTCAAATTATTCAATCTGGCACCAAAAATTGCATTACCGGCTTGATGGGATAAACTCCCCTGCTCACAAAAAAATTGCATTAAATGAGATAAAGGAAAATTATTTCCTTTCCGTTTTTTACCTCTCATCTGCCACCTTCTCGAATATAATGACTCAATTTTCCAGTCACACGGAGTTTAGGAAAAGAGAGTAACTGGAACATTATGAAGGCTAAGACAGTGTTATCAACACGGCTTCCATGATCTAACAGGGCCTTTTTATATAGACATTGCTTCATTTTATTAACCATCTTGCTATCATAAACACCGTGCCTGGTGAATATTTGCATTTTAAGTGATTTTCTATCAGAAAAAAAATTTATTCCTTAAAAAAAAAATTTATAGGTTGTAATCTGTATCCACAGAGCTGGCAGAAGCCTTGGTTGAGCACACAGGCACTGTTCCGCATGCTACTAAACCAACATCAATCACATACGTTTTCCAAAAGCATTGCTCACATGCAAAATGTGTACTTAAAATGCAATCCTTCAATACAGCCTATCAGCCAGCTACTATTCGGAACAGACAGGGTAAGTCTGAGCATAAACAAATAATGAACAAACAACTATGTAAGCATGTCTATTTTAATAGGCTATTTGAGGGTATAAAATGCATTAAATACCTTTAACTACCAATTCCGCATAGTTTGATATCCCAACACCTCCTTCCGTACGAATCATGCAGCGGTACTTCCCAGCGTCTCTCTTGGTAGTGTTGACAACATTAAATGAGGCTGTGAATCTTCTGGGACTGGTCACTTTTATTTCCTTCAGAGGAGCATCTCGGACATCAATGCCCTGTGTCAGACAGAAGCAGTATCAGCGGTCATATCAAGACAGTAAGACACCTGATGGCGATTATCAATGTCACACTCAGTGTTTATCCCCATGGGCAGATGTCCCATTAAAAACAGCAATTCTTCCCCATCAACAAAACAAAGACTGAAGGCTCCAAAATTAAGAGTGTAAAAATGTGTTGCTCATACCTTTTAAATATATTAAATTAAATGAACTGAGCAGGGGAGAAAATATACACCACCACCACCACCCCCTTTTCACCTTTCTTTCTACAAATATTTGGTTCTTCGTAACACCTTCTCCTATATTTTTATTCTTGGCTAGAAAACAAAATTAAGTCACCAACCACACTATTAGTAACCCAGTCTTTCTATGAGCAAGCAATTACCAAGAATAATACTAAAATGTATACCAGGAACAATCACCATGTCTTCAGTGATAGACCCAGAGGACTGACCCACGTTTTATCATAATTTTTCCTACGAACACAAAATCCATGGACGTGGACCTGATAAATACCTGATTCTGAAATACAGTGAGGGAGCTGTCTTTCTGTACGTTCTGTGCCCCAGTTCCCATGAGGCTGCTTCTAGAGTGGGGAAGGTTTGTTTTTAATTATCCCTATACACCAAGCCAACCTTTTATTTACAAACTCTTGGAAATCCAATCATTGCAAGAGATTAAAGCAAAAAAGGATATTGACAAATTCAGTTCTGATGTAGGTGGGTCATCTGTCTATGTGTTATTTTCATTTGTTAATAGAGAAACTGCCTTGGCTTTTTGATAGGGCAGAATTTAGATAGGTGGAGTAGACAGAACAGAATGCTGGGAAGAAGGGAAGTGATTCAGATGCCATGGAGCCAGCCGCCATATCAGACATGCTGAATCTTTCCCGGTAAGCCACCACCTCGTGGTGCTACACAGATTATTAGAAATGGGTTAAGCAAGATGTGAGAGTTAGCCAGTAAGAGGCTAGAGCTAATGGGCTAAGCAGTGTTTAAAAGAATACAGTTTCTGTGTTATTATTTCCGGGGCTAAGCTAGCTGTGCGGTAGCCAGGCGGGACGAAAAGCAGGCCTGTTCGCCTCCTCACTACATAGTTCTGTATTTTTAATAAGTCTTGGGAAATCTGCTATCTTCTCTAGACTACTTACATTAGTAGAAAACAACAGACCAAGATCAAGGATTATGTCTGATGCTAAGTCCTACGTCCACTATTCATCCAGAAGCCACGCTTGGCATACCAAGATGTGCTATTATTAAATCAGACATCCAGGGTTGAACACTGATTGGTGGACATCCACCAATGATGGTCTGAGGGGCGAAGGGAAGGACGAGTGTCTGGCAGAAGTCACAGAGGGGAGCAGCTGTACATCACACTGTGGATATGAGAAAGCCGTGTGTGCCCTGAGGGTAAACAGGAAAGTAGCCAGACAAGGGGGTAATTGAGGGAAGACCATTCTAGTCACACAAACCAGAAAGGGAAGCCCGCTGTCATTAGAAAGACTGGCTGAAGTGATGGTAGCAAGAGGAACTTGGATTTGAAGGCTTTACATTAAAATGTTTTCCTTTCCTGCTATACAAATGCAAGGCTACACGACAATAAAGCCCACCTGCGTGGTTCAGTGACTCACACTGCACTAGCAAACAAGCAAAACAGCATTTATCTATGATACTGTGGGACAGTCACTCTCAAGCCATGGGAGTTTGGGGATTAGCCTAACTCAGGTGCTAAGCAAAATGTTATCCTTAAAGTGATGGACCTTCCCAGGGCTCCACTTTCCTTCCCAAAAAAAAAAACAAAAAAAGATGATTCAATTCACAGTCAGGGCCATTGTCAGTCATGCAAGATGTATACAAGGTCACTGACGTAACAACTAGTATCACACATCCCCATCCGAGCTCTGGGCAGAGTAAGCAGTGAATTCCAGGAGAGAAGTTGTCAGGATGTCAAACCCCACCTTTTTTCTGATACCCTGGGGGCTGCAGCCTCTCATTACAGTATGCAGAAACCATGAGCTTGCTGATACTGAAGCCCGACATGAAAGAGACACTCACTCACCCAGTCACTAGCAAAGCACAAAGCCCCCATGTGTTAGGTGCTGCTGTAAAACACACAGGATGGAGGAACAGGGTTCCCAGAGCACTTAGCTTCCCAAGGACAGGTTGAGCTACAAGCTCTGTGCCTCCTCCTAGGCTGCTCAGGCTTGGACAGGGAGAAAGCAGTCAGGAGTGCTGCATTAACAGAGTTCCTGCTACTTAGGAGAAAACATTGGGAGTGGGGAAGAATGGTTCCACCCACATTATGTTTGGCATTAGCTGTAAAAGCAGCTTTATTTATACCTTAAAAGGTAACAAATCAAAATATAAATTCTGACATGTCTTGATTTGTGTGCCTCACTAAATTTAAAAACCTTTATCTAACCAATAGCACCAAAGGATTAAAAAAATCTGACATGTCTCGATTTGTATGTTTTACTAAACTTAAGAATTAGTTACAATAGCACCAAAAGATTAAAAAAATAAAAAGAAACACAGCGAGAGTTAGCATTACCAATACATCCAAGAGGAAGAAATTCTCTCTGAATTCCATACATGTAATCTCTGGTAAAACCTCATAATCAAATATTGCTAACAGAAGAGACCTGCTACTTACAGCCTTTGAAATTGGAATGTTGCATTTTTCAAATTGAAAATAAAATCTAACTTCTTGTTAATGAGCAAAATAGTAAACCTAACTGAAAAACTAGCGGAGTATTAGTAAGCACTTATTTACTTACAGGGTGACAAAAATGGGCCAGGGGATTGTCGGTTTTATTGACTTAAGTATATGCCCATAAGAATAAACATGTTTTAAAAGTTTTATTTATTTATTTTTTACTTCAATAACAATCCTGCAGTACTGTTCCTAACAGAGGTGCACACTCTGATCCCTGATCATAGCTTAGAGCTGTATCGTGGGTCAAAGGGAAGGACCCCCTTTTTGCATTAATATTTCTGCTAGAGAAGCAGCCCTTGGGAGCCACTCTGCCCTCATGCTACAGTGTTACTGTGTAAAACACAGAGCTCCACACAAGGCCAGGGCATCCGTGAACTTTCAGAAAAGAATCTTTAAACACAGACCCCACGTACTTCCCATAGGGTAGGGAACCCTGACTGCTTTTGGGACTGGAGAGGGAGGGGGAGGGGGAGTGGAGGGAGGGGGAGGGGGAGTGGAGGGAGGAAAGGAGGTAGAAATTTTCAATAAAAATAAATAAATAAATAAAGAGGAATTAGATTCTTAGCTTTGTCATATGCAAGAGCTAAGTCTAAATCAAGCACCCAACCCCAGGAGCTAATACTACAAAAACCAAGGGAAGACTTTAATGATCTGAGATCTGGCCCTGGTTTTCTTAACTGTGATGCCAAGATCATAGGTCCAAAAAAACAAAAGTAATCAGGACTGGATCAAAACCACAAATTTCGGTGAGCAGAGCCACTGCTGTACAAGCTTTAGAACGGAAGTTCAGATCCTCAGGACCCACACAGATGACGGGGAGGGGGGTGGCAGCCCACCTGTAATCCCATCCCCAGGACACAGGGACAGAGAATCCCTGCAGCGAGTGGGATAGCCACAACAGAAACAGAGCTCTAGGTGCAGTGAGAGACCCTGCCTTAATAGACAACAGGAGGAGCAATCAAGAAAAACATTTAACGTAAATCTTTGGTTTACACACATATAGCCGCACCCATGTGAACAATCAAATACCCATGCACACATGTGTATGCAAGCAAAAAGGAACCATCGAGAAAGTAAAGTCCACAGTGTGGGGAAAGATTTTGTAAATCACAAATCTTATTAATTCATCAACAAATATTAAAAATTTCAACTCAAGATTGGGCAAATTGATGTTTATCTAAAGAAGAAGTGCAATGGCCAGTTGGCTCATGAATGATGTTTGGCATCATCTGCCATTAGGGAAATGCAAATCAAAGCCACGATGCCATACCAGTTCATGCTAGGTAAGACAGTTTATTGTCAGGTACATGGAAAGTACCAAGCACAGGACGGATGCGGGAAACTGGGACCCTCGCACATGGCTATTGGGAATTGATGTAGGTGGGTCTTCTTTCTATGTGTTGCTTTCATTGGTTAATTAATAAAGAAAACTGCTTGGCCTGATAGGTCAGAACATAGGCGGGGAAGACAGAACAGAATGCTGGGAGGAAGAAGGCAGTGAGGCAGACGCCATAGCTCTCCTCTCCGAGATGGACACAGGTTAGAATCTTCCCGGTTAGCCACCACCTCGTGGTGCTACACACATTAATAGAAATGGGTTAATCAAGATGTAAGACTTAGCCAGTAAGAGGCTAGAACTAACGGGCCAAGCAGTGTTTAAATGAATACAATTTGTGTGTTGTTATTTTGGGTAAAGTTAGCAGGGAGCAGGGCAGAGGCAGGAAGCGAACCGCCGCTCCTTTCACTGCAGGGAATGATGGAAACATTGTGGAAACATCACTATCCTCCAAAAAGCCAAAACTAAAATTACCATAGGACCCAGCAATCCTACTGTCTGAAGGGAGAACTGAAAGAGGCTCTCAGAGACTTGATTGGTCAAAGCAGCACCAGTCACAAAGGTTAACATGTGGAAGCAATCTCACTTTCCACCAATGGGAGAATCAATGACCAAGGCGTTGCACACATAGTGGAATCTCATCTGGCCCTAGGAAGGAAGGAAATTCCGACACTGCTACAATGGGGAAGACCCTTACGATGTTACATTAAGCAAAATGCATTAGTCATAAAAAGCCAATACTGTATACTAACACTTGAGTAAAAAAGGCAATTTAAAAACTATATAATCTTATCAATTAGAGATAAATATCATCATTACTTTAGTGTAATGTAGATTTTTTTTCAATGTCAGGCTTTATTTAGTTAAGTAAAAATCTAAAATGATAGCCCAAAACATACAGACAGGTTTATATCTTTCTTTAAACATTTGGTAAGGTCTGCAGACCTTTTCATATTTTATATATTATTAGATAGCTGATGAATAAAACATACATATAATAAGAACTTTGGTTATGAGACTCCAAATATTCAACAGAATGCTTCTATTTAATTTTGTGGTATCATGTGGCTTTTATAGGATGAAATTATTTTTCTTACTCGATAGGATTTTAATAAGAAAATTAATCTCACTTTTATTATTTTTAAAAATGGCTGTTGGGTTCTCAACCCTTAAGGGAATATCCATCATTCCTATAAGACTTGGGGAACATCTCAGTAAAAAGAGCAGAGAAAATGGAGGAACTCGACAAGGGGGAGGAGAACAAAGACACACAGTCTCTGGGACACGCCACCACATTGAACTCATGGAGTCACAGTGGTGCAGGGACCAATAAAGGGCTGCGCAGGGCTGGACTCATCAACCCGCAGACATGGGATAGGGAGGAGCACAAGGGGTCTGACTCCTCCTGCAGCTCCTGGAAGATGATGACTTTGGGGCAACAGGAACCTCTGGTTTAAGTAGAGGTGTGTTCATTGAGTTACCCATGTTCCACACACATGAACTAGGGAACAGCCCTCGTTAAACTCAACGAGTGACACAAAAACAAAGTCACACAAAAGCCATGATAGTGGAAGAGGACTTGCTGGGACCAGGCTTTAGTGGAAGGAAGAGGCATTAGGGAAGGTGGGTGCCAAGAAGGAAAAGAGCATAGTAAATATGTATATGAAGCCATCAATAAGTAAATTAATACTGGATTTTTTAAAAAGAATAATTCCCTATTAGATACCAAGGCCTAAAATATGTTGACCTCTGTATAGGACAAAGATTTCTTGAAATGTACATCTTTGGGAAACAAAAGTGTGGCGTTTTCAAAAAGAGAATATTGAAACCTTTTCAGAAAAGAGTCAGTGGGTGTTACCAAGTGCATTTAGCATGGGGAGCTACAAGAACATATTTAAAGATCTGATATAGCAATTTACTCATAGTGAATATATAGATAATTTAGATATATAGATAATCTATGTTTATGATATTACCAAGAATTGTATACAAGTCTAAAAATCCCAGTTTGGAGGTAAAGGTTCCTAATTCAGGCAAGAGCTGAGGTTGAGTCAGAGGAGGAACAAAAGGAAAAAGAAACAAACAAGCAAGGCTTCTGGAAAAGAGGGAGGAAGTGGCTGTGTCCTGGCTGAAGTGGTAATGCGTCAAGTGTCTGGAAAAGCTGGGGAAAGCAGCAGAAGAGGGGGAGCCCTGCAGGGAGGGATCAGGCATGTTCAGGGTCCCAAGACAGCCTGAAGAAGCCAGGGGAAATGTGAGAAAAGGGTGGACTGGTCTCTGGGAAAAACAACAGCAGCAGCAACAACAAACCCACTCATCGGATGGGGATTTCTCTTCCCATTCTCCGCAGTCCTGACATCACACAACAGTGGGAGCCCCCTTGTCTCTGGATGTCGAAGGGTCAGAGAAACCCAACAGACGTGGGATTCAAGAGGAGCTGCTGCCAGAGGGATGCTCTGAGGAACATCCACATCAGTGTTTATGGAAAGAGGATGAGGGAGAGGAGGGAAGCAGGAAGAGACCTTGGTCATCCGTCTGCACTGTGGACCAGCTACAGCAAATGCTCCCCTAGCTCATTCCACCCATTACGTAAGGTATTGTGTAAGGTATTGCAGGCAAAAAGAGACAGAAATAGTTGTAGAAATAGGAACATCCCTACCTAACCCCACCTACCTGACACATTCAAGGAAGGCTTGGCCAGAACAGTAAATGGTTTTCAGGAAGTGACTGAAGGATTAAATGAGGTGATTTCTATAAGCCTCTGAGTCTCCAGAGTCACTCCCTCTGCCTGGAACTAACTGGAGATTGTGAAGATCCCGGACCACTGGTGAAGTTTGGAAAGTCTTCTAAGTCCCTGGCCCTGGGGGGCCTTTTCTATGACAGCAATGACCAGACAGTGTAATATGTTAGAACCCTGGGCACTATCAAGAAGTCAGGAGCCCACGGGGAGGCCACCTTTGCTACACTTACACAGCTGGACAACGAGAACACATCTTGCGGGCAGAGCTAACAGGATGCCCAAGTGACATCTCCCATCATGCCCAGCGTGAGAGAAATGCAATCCCACTAAACACCAGTGCCTCATCTCTTAAAAAGAGACAGCACAGTGCACAGTGGCCAAAGAGAATCAAGAGAGCTCTTTATGATATAGGCTATCCTGCAAGACAGCAAAGACAAAACACAAAGCAGGGTGTTCTCATGTCCAGGGTAATCAAAGGATCGTTGCTCTGACTTTTGTGAGCTTCATGAAAAGGCCCGTAATGACGGTGCCTGAGAGGAAATGGTCTCCTTGGGTCGAACACGGCCTTTGTGAGTCCCCGAGCACTGAAAAGTGTGCACGTGTTCCAGTGTGAGCAAGCCAGGAAGCAGTACAGATAGTCATCTCAATTATGCTTATACACCCTTCTTTAGGCAATGGGCTCACCGAAGACTTCCAAACGAGCAGTGATTTACCACCAAAAGGAATCACATTACGTCTTTCAGGAATATCTTTGCCATAATCAGAGCAATGATTGAAGGAAATTGAGGCCTAGGGAGTGAGCGGCAGTTTGAGTAAATTAATCAATCTCAGGCATTTTGGAGCTGTTCTGAGTGGCTGAGCCTAGCAGACGACAGGCAGGGCCCTTGCTTGCACAGTCCTATGAGTGAGGATGAGCTACACGGTCCAGTCCCGCAACACAGAAAGAGGAGTGGTCACCCATTTTTAACCAGGCTCCTCTGCAAAATGCAGACTACATTCTCACCATTGAGGCCACAGAGGACCATGGGGGTGGAGGCAGATTTCCCCCTTTAGCTTACATCATCTAAATGGAACCTTCCCTGAATAGCTCAGCAGATCTAGGTTCTTCAGCCCGTGGCCTTTTTCTGCTTGAAAATGAAGACACCGAATTGCTAAACTGAAGGCAAGCCACAAAGTACGTTAGCATCTGCTGCTCTCCCTCTGGGAGCTGAGCCAGGGCCACGCCTGCCTTCCTTTCTCATGGGAGAGCCTCGGATTCTTGGAAGAGGGATAAACAAGGAAACCCCATGATGAGCATGGGAAAAACATAAACAAAAAAAAGCTGTGCGAGGTTTAGAGTTCATAGTCCAAAGGCGGGTGTGTTTGTGTGTATATGCGTGTGTGTGCACGCGTGCTTGAGAGAGAGGGGGTTGCGTGCGTGCAGAGAGAAGTCAGTGGAAGATGCCAAAGCCTCTCTTCTGCCCTCTGACTTCTTCACCCCCCGACTCCTAGTCCAAACTCATAGCCCGATTTCCAATCCCACTGTTATGGTTGCTATGCAGCAAGCTCTCCTGCTATCACCCTAATTTCTGTGCCTTTACCCCAAACATGCACCAGCTCTAACAGCCTCCTTTGACCAAGTTCCATGGAACCACTAAATGACTTTGAGTAATTAGATCACTCCAGGATCTAGAGATAACTCACATGCTCTCAGGGACAGAGAGTAAACCCCGCTCTTTAAATCAGAGTAATGCAAAGCCACACTAGGTTGAGACATGTGCTAGCTGGAAGGCTTTCAGCCATCTCTGTCTGAATGCTCAGATCTGTCAGAGAGATGCAGCTGGAGATGGGGAGCTGACTAAGACAATAATGGATGTGATTTTCAGCATTGATTTAGACAGTAAATGGTTCCTATAGCAACAGCAGACAGTCCACTTTCTCTGCTCCTGGTATTTTCTGTGTGGTAAGTGATGTTAAATTTATGCTTTAATATATATGGTGTAAAATACTCAAGTTAAGCCTGCTGAAGGCACCATAATTTTACCTCTTTTACGAATCATTTTGTAGCTTTTATGGCTAATAACAAAACGGTTCTGATATGCAGTTGTGATTTTTTTCCCCCATTATCTATAAATGAAGCTAAAAGCCGCTGTAGACCCGGCATGTGACCAGTCCTCCCTCAGCAGCCAGAGCAATGCATGTGTGAGCTCTCACACACATAAACACAAGTTAAAATTCTAACTTAATTGGCAACTTAAATTCCTTACCAAAGTTCACGAGTCCTTGACAAATGTCTAGGTTTCCCACTGTGCTAGGCAATGAGCATTGTGGGTTAGGAGACAGTTCCTAGACATAGGTGTCTGAGCATGAATTCTAGCTACCACCGATGCACCCCTAGGAAAGTAAACAGAATTTCCCCCGGCCTCAGCTGCACCTCCTATATGTGGGAACAGAGTTCTGCAAGGATTAGTGAAAAAAAAATTGCCAACAAACCAAATATCAAGCTCAGCTATCACCCAGCAGAGTACCTACCATCCAGATGTACTCTGTAAACATCATTATGTATGTTTCCAGCATCTGTAGAAATCAGTGATATAAGCCGTGTTCCTGTGATCGGACTCATTGGCTCCCTGATCTCTGCTCATGAGAATCCTTTTGGCATCTCTCTCCTTCTCTGTCTCTCTGATGTAGAAGGTTCTCCTGTCTATCTGTTGCTTTCATTGGTTGAATAAAGAAACTGCCTTGGCCTTTTGATAGGGCAATACTTAGGTACGTGGAGTAGACAGAAAGGAATTCTGGGAAGAAGGGAGAAAGAGAGCCGCCGCCATGGGACTGCCTGGTCAGACATGCTGAATCTTTCCCGGTAAGCCACAACCTCATGGTGCCATACAGATTATTAGAAATAGGTTGAATCAAGATGTGAGAGTTAGCCAATAAGAGGCTAGAACAAATGGGCCAGGCAGTGTTTAAATGAATACAGTTTCTATGTGATTATTTTGGGGGTTAAGCTAGCCGGGCGGTCGGGGCAAAAAGTAGGCCCTCCCTCCACCAACATCTCTCTGTATCAAACCAAAAGCATCTAAAATTGCCTGAGCTCAGAAAAGAACTACAAGAAATCATTAAACTTAGAAGTATTTTTTTTTCCAGATGGGGTTGATTATAACTAACTAAGTAGAATCGTAAAACAAACTCTCAAAAGAAAAAAAATTACATCCATTTCTAGACCAACAACTTAAAAAAAGGTTTAAAATCCATGTGAGGTTGTATTTTTTCCTCTAAGAAAGCACTCCCAAATTAGGCACTCACACAGAATTAGATTTTTATAAAGGGTGGAAGGGCTGGGGTCATGCAGCCACTACTCTGGCAGGGGTGTTGCCAGGGGTCAGTTCAAGCAGAATGGCCTTAGAGGTATATTTCTATTACTTTTCTCAGGTCATATGACAATCGTTTTTAAAAACATAACTTTGAGAAAGCAATATAAAGGAAAAATAAGCTATAGGAAAGGGTGGAGAGTGGAGATTTAGGAAGGATGAGATCCTAAAGGCCGCCGACATGCCCCTAACAGAGTCTGTTTTTCTTAGTCTGCCTGGATCACTTTGTATGATGCTTATTGTCTATTCTAAACCCGCAGATAAGGATACATAAGGTTTGACCCTTACGTCTTTGTGTTAAAGACCTTTCCTGTGGCCAGAAGTCAGGGACTAAGCAAGCATCTGGGATATTTGTCTCACCATAAAATTGGCCTCTGAGGTTCACCTGGAGAAGACATTTTGTCCATAAAGACTCAGAAAGCTCCATACATCAGTGAGTATCTCACGGGCACTTACTGTCCAGGTGCTGGATAATGCCAGTGTTTTGAAAGTCTCCTTCATAGTAACTGCATTTTAAAACTAAATTTTGTCTTGTGTTTACATGTATGGCTGAATGCACGTATGTGTTTGCATGTGCTCCTGCACAGGTACCACGGCAGGCGTGTCCATGTCGAAAGACAAATTATGGAAGAGTCGGTTTTCTCCTCCAGCATGTAGGTCTAGGGGGATCGGACTCATGGCATGAGGCTTGGCAGCAAGTACTTTAATTCCTGAGCTGTCTCGTAGGCCCTGGTAACTACATTTTATTTCCCTTTCTATTTCTAAGAATGGGTGCCTACCATAAAATCATTTGAAAATACTATTTTGTTGGCTTATTTATAATAAACATCAAATTTCATATAGCCATGAATAGTTTCAAAAGTCAATGGCTGCATAATAAAAACAACTCAGAAAATACTATGGAAAAAAACAAAAGCATCCAAAGACATAAACTGTACATGAAAAATGTAAAATGTTTTAATTCTGTTTTTTCCCCTCAGTGTATGCATTTGTATGTATGTGAGTGTGCATGCGTGCACACGTGTTAATGCATGTGACTATACATGCATATTCTCTGAGGTATTCTCAAAGTCAGACTTAAAAAGTGATGGAGGTCGCTAACAACATGAAATATGAAATAAGGCCTCATTTTGGGTATTTGGGTGGTTTACATACACACATTTGATTTCAGTGTCTTGAATGGTAAAATACCATATTTAAATGCATACACTGCCGTATCTGATGATACCGATCAGCCATCTGCAAGAACTTCACAATCTCAAAACGCTTCCTTTAAGACTGTAGGTAGAAAGATGGGTGCTTGTCCTACTGAGTTGTTTCTTTTGTTGTTGTTGTTGCTTTTTTTTTTTGGTTTTTCGAGACAGAGTTTCTCTGTAGCTTTGGAGCCTGTCCTGGAACTCCCTTTGTAGACCAGGCTGGCCTCAAACTCACAGAGATCCGCCTGCCTCTGCCTCCCGAGTGCTGGGATTAAAGGCGTGCGCCACCACCACCCGGCCCTACTGAGTTTTATCTTATTTATTTTTTTTTAGCTCTGCACTTTAGAAAAATCCCTCCCACATAGACACTGACCTCACCCACAAGGTGAGAGGTATCTCTTAGTCATGAAAGGGTGTCTCTTAGGAGCTGGGGAGTTAGCTCAGCAGCTAAGAGTCCTTCCTGTGCTTCCAGAAGATTCAAGTTTGCTGCCCAGTGCCACACCCAGCTGCTCACAACTGCCTGTAAGTCCAGCTCCAGGTGATCTGATGAACTCTTCAGGCCTCCGAGAATAACATCACACATACAGCACACATTCACACAAACACACATACACACACAAAAATAAAGTCTTTAACATTTCTCTTTATTACTTAGGTTTCCTCATATTTATTAATATTTTCTGATACTTTAATAAAGTGACACTTAAAGTAGGTTTCAAATAAGTAAACGTTTCATGTAGGTGTGGATTGCCATGTACCTGGACTATACACGGATGCACGGACACACAGACATCTTCCCTCAGTCAGGTCCTTGGTGTTAATAGTGTGACAGGGTCATGGTAAAATCTTTGAGGCACACATCGCCAGGTCACCCACATTGCCGAGAGGATGACCCAGAGTTCGATGTATACAGCAGGGCAATTGGAGCAGAGACAGATAAAGGCTTCCACTATCCCCACTACACAGTTCAGTCTGCAAGGGACAGGGCTGACGCTCCATCCCTTATAGGGCAAACAGACGTAACACCACAGGGGGGACCCAAGAAGCTCCACGCCCAATGCCTACCACTGTGGGTGTTCTAAAGGCTGCCACACAGCAATAAAAGATTTGCTGATGGCGTCACTCGAAAGCACCCATATGTCCCCAAGTAAACATCCATCATAGATTCCGAAACCTTGCTTTGCTCTTGGGGATATTCATACCATAGAAGAACCTAAAAAATGTATTTTTTTTCTCATTCAATTTTGAGCATGGATCTCAGAATTACCTTAAAGACCCTATGTGATGGCATGCAGAAAACCCCTTTAATAGCTGCTGCAGCTCCAGAGGCATTGCGTGTGGACTGTCCCTCATGAGAGATGTTTGAAGAAGAAGTCAGTGTTCAGCTTGGTTCAGATTTTCAGATGTCTCCGTATAGACAATGAATTAGTAACAATACGATCTAGGGCTAGGGAAATGCTTGAGTGGATAAAGAACTTGCCAACGCAAGCTTGAGTCTTAGAATTTTGATCCTCAGAAACCACACACAAAGCACGCGGGTATGGCAGCTGCCACCACTCGGCGCTCTGGACACAGACAGGGGACCTACTGGGCAAACTGGCGGGCTAGACCAGATGGAGTTGGTGTATTTCAGGTTCAAATGCAGACTCCAACTCTATAAATACAGTAGGAGAGTCACCAAAGAAGACACATGGAGGCAATTTTAGTTGCCTATATACACATGCATACACACCCATATGCAGGTACATAGGCACCTACATATACACACGTGCACATACATATACATAAACAGGCACATATACACATAATATTATTAAAAATAACATCCCTATCTGCAGAAGATTCTCAGTTAAATTTCATATATACCTATGCACATAGGCTGAAAGTAAGTTTTAGAATAGCTTAATAATTTTGTGTGTGGCTCTTCTCCATAAGCTGCTCATAAAATAAATGCTTTCCCACGCAATGCCTACTCAACCAGAAGTCATCAGTAATTTCATAGTAGCATTACTTGACCATCCCAAGATTCACAAACCAAACAGCATCCTGAGAGGAGGACAAACTAACGTTCACTTAAGAACCCAGAGTCCTGTAAATTCAAGGGCTATCACACCCCATCTTGATGTAGGAACATGAGGAATTTCAGGTTTGACAAAGGCAGATGATTAGGAAGATTGGGAAAAGAGAAAAAGGAAAACATCACAGGATAAAACAGGACAGATTCATCAATATTATAATACTAATCTAACAGAACATGGAACATAGAGAGGCCTTGGACACAGTATGACATGAAAATCATACTGAGGTGTTTATGTACAATTGACCCTCAAATCCACAGGCTTTGCACCCAAAGATTGAAAAAAAACCCAACAAATCAAAAATATCTTGAAAGCCAGCATTGTGGTTTCTGCCTCTCATTCTAGCCCTTGGGAGGCTGGGGAAGAAATATATCCTGGGCTACACAGTACATTCCAGGCCAGCCTGGGTCTATAGTGCAATTCTACGATAAGAAAAAGAAATTGTTTACTGAAGACACATAGACTTTGTCCTTTTCCTTAGGTCCTGAGCAGTTCAGCACAGCCACCAATACACAGCATTGACATCCGGGTAGTTACTATAAGCTATCTTGAGATTATTCCAGTGAATGAGACTGTGTGTACAGGTTACAAACAAACACTGTGTGATTTTATATAGGGAACTTAAGCATCTGAGGACTATGCTACCTACAGGCTCCTTACTCCACGGACATCAAGGGACTACTGTTAAGATACCAGTTACATGCTGCCTTTACTTTTTCATTCCAATTTACTACACTCATTAAATTTTGCCTCAGCTCAGTTACTTTCAACCCTTGTTTCACAATGGAAGCACCCGGACAACATTTGATGGAATACTGAAGGATGGGTCCCTCCTTCGAACCCATTAAATCAGAGCCCAAGAGTAAGCCTGTTATTCCTTCATCTCCCAAGGTAACTCTATAGTAGAGGTAGGATGGAAAAGTCTATAGCAAGATACTCTCTCTTCCCCCCAGACAGACATCAGCTGTCTCTTTATATAATGCTACAGCTGTTCCAAACCAACACTTCCTCTACTAGTAATGAACTGAAGACTGGAATTCCAAATGGAGTTGAAGAGAAGGATCCCACACCTAGGATAGTTGTAAAACCTAGAAGCAAATTGTGTCCAGTGTGCTAGTGCGTCCTGGGGAATATCCCCTGTCATTTCAGGCCTGGGAGCTCACACTTTGCCTCGTCCCCTCCCAGGTGGTGTGCCTAAGAAAGACAAGCGCAATAAACTAGTTTTCCATAAATAATTAAGAGCCGTACAGGTAGTGATGAAAATAATAGTGTCATTTTAAAAAAGGTTGTAAATGCTTTGTGGAAAATGTTAATATAAGATGTCTTTCTCCTTCATCAAGCACAACAGACAGCTGATCAGGATCTCATTAACACAAACATCCACCCACTCAGGCAGCAACCCTATATCCCTAGCAAAATAATTTCAAATACCCGAGATTAAGAAGAAGAGAAGAAGCTAAAGGCTTTTATCAGTTTCCACGTGCTACAGAAGGCTTTTAAAGTAGTTAATACGGAAGTTTCAGGAGCACAGAAAAAAGTAAGGATGGAACAAGGACATGGGAGTCTAGAGTTCTAGACACATTCCTCCTTCCTGGCAGAAACGTCTTTGACAAGGGCCAGGATGTGGGGAAAGGGTGGCATCAGGCAGAAGGGTAAGGCACACTCTGTTCGGTGGTCCTGAGCTGCCCTCCGCTCAGACCACATTCCTGCCTGACAGCCCCCATCGGCTCATCCTAGACATTCAGCTACTTTCCACTCCCTCCAGCAAACAGCAACAAATGTGGCGATTAAAGGTGATAAATGATTTAAAAATTATATAACTGGGTTACATCACAGCCATCATGCCACGGCAGCCGTGTAAGTACGGTACGAAGCAGAAACAGAACCAGTGCAGGAAGGGAAACAAGAACGTGGGAGCTGCCTACTGTGAGATAGGGAATAGGGAAGGGTTAAAACAGAGTGCTTCAGCTTGCTAGCAAACTCAAAA
The DNA here is from genome assembly GCF_037038515.1 of Microtus pennsylvanicus. NCBI lineage: Eukaryota > Metazoa > Chordata > Mammalia > Rodentia > Cricetidae > Microtus > Microtus pennsylvanicus. Next base: position 15,527,888 of record NC_134600.1, on the reverse strand, counting down.
TTATAAATAAAATAATTCAATCAAAATGTGAAAGGCTTGGGGCTGTGTCTCTGGGGGAGCGCCAGTCTAGCATGCATAAAGACCTGAGTTCAATCCCAGCCCGGTAAAAACAAACAACCGAAACTCCACACAGAACAAAGGAAGGAAAGAAAGGGAAAGGGGTACTCTAGGAGGACTGAGGGATGAGCAGCCTGGAGATTAAGACTTAAAAGAACCAAGATGCAATGCCAGTGGAAGTCACCAAGGAGAAGAACACCCACCCCCATACCCCGAAGTCCTGGGGTAGGGGGAGAAAGTCATAGACATCCACTTAATCTGTCAGAACCCCTCAGACAGCACACAGGCTCAAGGGACTGCCTGTCACACACAATGTACAGAGCAGGCCCTGAAGGACTTAAGCTGCACAGCCGGGCCATGCTTATATGAAAATACATATACATTTACATACATAACTTAAATGCTTGAAATTAATGCGAGTTGCTCAAAAATGCAGCTTACAGAAAGCTCCGCAAAAGCGAGCCCTTTCTTTCTCTCTCTCTTGGTGTGTGTGTGTGTGTGTGTGTGTTTGGTGTGCATGTATGTGTGTGTGTGACTGGAGTCAAATTCTTTGGGTTGTTTTCCTTCCGTGAAAGAGGAGTAGGGAGAGGCACAGTAGAATTTAAGGTTCTTTGCTAAATCTAATTTGACAAAATTTGTCAAAAGATATCATCAAGAAAAAGCAACGGGAAAAATAGAAATTCCAAAAAGACAAGTAAAGAAAATTGCCTTGCTTAGGCTGAAGACCTGGGGATCTAACTCATGTGGGCAGAATGTTCTAGAGCAGTGACTGCTTTGGTGTCCCCAGTCCCTCCTCCAGGATAATGTGGCTGTCCTGCTGCCCGCCAGGACAGTGAACGCTAGTGCACATACCTGCAGCCAGAGCCGGTCCCCAGCCACCGTCCTGCCTATGGCGCTGCACTGGAAGGTAGCAAACTGGCCGGCATTCACCTCCACGTTCTGAATCCGCAGGAAGTGGGGCGTTCTAGCTGCATGAGGGAAGAGAAGTCAAGGAATTAGAAGTGGGATCTCAATGGAACACCCACTCAAAACGAGTAGACACGCTTCCCATGGGGGCCTTTTCACTGTGTTTGCCTTGGGAGAAAGAGAATTGGTAAAGCCTATGAAAGCTTGAAAGGTATCTCTGTTGTTGTGAAGGGCATCATGGGAAGATACTGGTGTGTGTGCTATGTGATGACAGAGAGAAGAGGGAGGGAGGGAGGGAGGGAGGGAGGGAAGGATAGAAAGAGAAAGAGAGGGAGAAGGGAGAAATGGAGAAAGGGAGGGAGGGAAAGAGGGTGAGAGAGAAAGATGGGGGAGAGAGAGATGGGGAGAGAGATGAGAAGAGAGGGAGAGGGAGAGGGAGAGGGAGAGGGAGAGAGAGAGAGAGAGAGAGAGAGAGAGAGAGAAAATCAGGCAATCTGGGATAGAACCAAAAGAGAAGATATTTCATTGTTCCTGCTGTGCAAATTACCATAGCTCAGCAGTCTCCTTGTAATAACAAATCTGTATTAATAAAGATTATGCTGATGCCTAATTGATGTTTTGAACAAAAACATATTAGATATTTATACTTGCAATGTGAAAAGAACAGTAAGAAGTTAAATGATGTTGTCAAGGAAACTTTGAAACCCAAATACAGAGCTGTGCATAATATATATATTTTAATACAACTAATTGGTATGCAGCGATCCCTCTGTAATATTTCCCAGCTACCACAAAATATTCTCCCAATAGACACACTCTGGGAAGGATGCTGGGCCTGGCCAAGCTGGGTGAGTTTCGCTGATTCTTGTTTCTAAGTCAAGAAATCCATCTGCTATGGGCACCTTCTCCTGGTGCCCCTGTTGGTCACGGACAGTTATGTCCAGAAAGGGTGACTCTGCTCAGCCAGAGAAGTATACTTAAATGTCATGCAAACTTTATTAGGGAAATTCTCCTATTGCATGACAAAGTCACAGACAGGGAAAGGGGCAAGAGCAGAAAGGAAGTGTGAATATAGCATTTTCTGGGTGGGGCGGATGAGACCAGATTCATTATGCCTCCAAGTATCCATCCTCTCACTGGCAGTGGGTCTTGAAGAATGGTGTCCTAGTCTGGGGACCCAATGACTGTCAACCCACACTCACATGAGCCCAAGCAGAACTTAATTAGAACTGCAAGTGCACTGTAAACAAAGAACAAGGAATTTTAATACCAGTAGCATAGGGAAACCTCATTATTATTTGGAGGCCAGCAATAATTCACTGTGCTCCACGATGCTTAGTATGCAAACTAGTCTAAATGCCTCCTCACAGGGCAGGGCAGTGATGGACCACTGTTACTCAGCATTCATTGACCAACTTCCAGTTCTAAGAACTGTTTCACTGACTCAATCAAATTACCCCTTACTCTTCGGTCTTTGAAGACCTCTGAAAAGCATCCCTAAGCCAAATGTCTCTTCTACCTTCTTCTGGAGGCTCTGGAAAACCCAGTACTTTTGATTAAAAGGGTGGCCCTTGAGTTTTATGTGCCAGAACTTTCCCAGGGAACACTCACACAGATTCTATGAGGTGGCTGTTTTCTCTGTTTTGAGTACAAGGAGACTTGTGGGCGGGCCCCTGACTAGTACAGACTTCCATTTCCAAAGCCTAGGCCAGCCTGCTACATCATTTGACCCCTTCTAGGCTTCCCGTCATCTCTGTCTGTCCTGGTGGTCCCCATCCCACACCAGGTGGGCGTTTTCCTGGAATTCCAGTAGCGCTGATCTTTCCATAGAGTCCCAGCTTTCTCTCAGCTTGTCTTCGGACCTTCAGTGATCATGGTAGCAAGAGCAGTGAGCTTGGTGCTACTGTCTCCCACCAGCAGACTCATGATGGAGTCATTAAATTAACTGAATGTTATTTGCATTAATAAAACCACAGGCATGTAACCTTTAGAGCTGTTTGCCAGAAATTCCTATTTCTATAGCAGAATTTTTCCTCCCCGCCTTCGCGCTTGACCTTTGACTCCATTATTTTTTTTAACCACATAAAATTATATCAATTATTTTAGGCTTATCTACACCAGAGGAACCAAATATTAATACAGACCAGGAAGGCTAGTGAGATTTGACTAAATTAAAAGGGCTACACTGAAAATGAGGAGTTGTTTTCTTATCAAAGAAACTGATTACAGCCGATTCTCATCAAATACTCCCAAACACACACACACACTCACTTCCTCCCCCCCTCTCTTACACACACACACACACACACACACACACACACACACAGAGAGAGAGAGAGAGAGAGAGAGAGAGAGAGAGAGAGAGAGAGACAGACAGACAGACTGACGGTAGGTAGGTAGGTAGGTAGGTAGGTAGGTAGGTAGGTAGGTAGGTAATAGATAGAATTAGGTTGGCATCCTACTCTGAAAAACCTAAACTATTTTTAAAGAGTGAACAGGATGTAGCAGGTAGAAAATTGCACAACTCATGGGACAGGCTAAAAGCTAAACACACAAGCACTAAAACCCTAAACATAATGCATGAAATTACCTTCAGTTTATACATATGAGTGATAAATAAAATGTGAATAGATTCCACATTTATACTCCCATCTCATAGCCAAAATTATGCATATACAGAATCCTTAAAATATTCCAACACATGCCTGCTTTTAAGTGGTTTGGGCAAAGGATATTTAACACACAAATCTATTTCAGTGCTAGCAACCCTCGCTAACTAGACTGGAAATATCTCCAAATATTCACTCCACCTATAAAACAGTTTGAAGTTCACCATTTCTAGCCATGTGCGCATCAACACATAAACGAGAAAATGATGGCATTGTGCCTCCTCTGTCCACAGTGGATTTGGCAAAAATCAGTTCTTAGTTATATCTCCCAATTCTTTCACATTGGGAATTTTCTGGCCACAGCTTTCTTGTGACTCTTAGGCAGGCATGTCTCAAACAGCAGATAGTTCAGACTCCTCTGGAAGGGCTGTGAAATCTACTCCCCGCCAACAACCCAAGAGTGGCAACCCTTTCAAGGCACCCCAGCCCTCATCAGCCCAGGGAGGAATCTTCAGGCCCTCTCCACTAAGGCAAGTGTTCCTCAGGTACCAACCTGTTTCCCAGCCTTCTTCCCTTCCCCTCCTCCCCTGGATTCAACTCCCAGCATCAAGGGGCCATTTCCACTCTCTTTCATGGTTATTCTTTCTCATCCCTTCCAAAACTGCTTCTGAAATTCTCTTTTCCAAGTCATGAGGCAGCTTTCCCTCTGTTCAGTCATCTTGGGATCTCCTCTGATGGTGAGATGTTATCCAGTAAGCAGAACACGGAAATTTGGCCTTCCTGAGCTGATGGGTCTCTTGGTAGCCATTTTCTAGCACCATAAGGTCAATAACTGAGAATACAGCAGATACTCTCCAAGAGAGATTGGCAAGTACATCAGATACTAATAACAGGTGGTATCATTATCATCATTATAGGCATCACCACCATCATCATCATCACAATCATCCTCTTCCTCATCATCATCATAGACATCACCATCATCATCACCATTCTCCTCCTCCTCCTCATCATCATAGGCATCACTATCATCATCATCACCACCATCATCATCATAGGCATCACCATCATCATCATCATCATCATCTTCACCACCATCCTCCTCCTCATCATCATCATAGGCATCACCATCATCATCATAATCATCACAATCCTCCTTCTCATCATCTTCATCTTCATCATCACCATCCTCCTCCTCCTCATCATTATCATCAGGTCCCAGAGGTAGGAAACCAGAAAAGGTCTATACCAGAATATCTTTTAATTAGCCTTGAGTGGGACTCTTGACTATAAGAAAATATGGAAATACTTCAGTTAGCCATCTCCTTCTAGATCGGTCTGCGTGCTCCTGTGAAGACACTCCTGAGATGTTCATGCTCTATGACTCAGAGGCATGCAGCCAGGGAATACAGTAGCCACTCTTTGCTTCCTTAATTGGTTAGCTCTGCCCTAGAGACTTAGTTATCTGGAGTCACACTAAGATGGTGTTCTAGGCATGTTCAAAGAATGACAAACACACCTGGGAAGAGCGGCTACATGGAGAACAGGTTTGCTTGTTTTTTTTGAAAAGCAGACCTTTCTAGTTAGGAAATGAAAAACTGGGCACAGAGACTATGGGCAATGGAAAGCAATGGCTGACTTCAAAGGTGAGATATGTTTAACCATACATATAACTCTCTATAGTTTTATATGTATGTGTGCATTAATAATATATATGGATACACACATACATACATCACACATATATACATATATAATATATAATATGTGTGTGTGCATGTGTGTGTGTGTGTTTGTGTATAATATGAATAGATGGCACAGCCCACTATGGGTAGCTGGGTAGCACCATTCCTGGGCAGGTGCTTCTGCACTAAACAAAAAGCTATTTGAACATAAGCCGCCAATGACACAGTCAGAGAGAGAACCAGCTAGCAAGCAACAACCCCTCTGGTTCCTGCCCCACTTGCTTGGCTGTGAAAAGTCCCTTGGTTGAAGGCAATGGCGCATAGAATAGCATGCATTCCTGCCTTCGGGTCCCTGCCCTGATCTCCCTCAGGAATGACAGTGACCTGGAAGTATAAGATAAAATAAACCCTTCCTTCCCTATAACTTTTGGTCACATTGTTTTAACATAGCAATAAAGGGAACTAAAACATAGGTATCCTATTTGTGATCAGCATACTACCAAGTATTGCCAGGTCTCAGGGGTTCCAATCAAGTCTAAAGAAAGGATCTTTACCAGAAAGTCCTGCCCTGCCTCAATTCTCTCTGCTGTGCTCTGTTTGGGTGCATGGGTCCTTTCTTTCATTTCCCTGGGATCTCTTTAGGGCAAGGACTTCAATTTCTGGGAAGCCTCTAGGGACACTTTTGTGCACAGGGGTGTCTGGATGCACATGCTCCCTAAAGCCTCCTCCTTTGGAGGGCATGCCTGTGGGCTCCTCTGTCTGGACCGAGGTCCAGACTTCTTTCTGGATCCCTCTCTTGGGAAGTTCTCAGCTGACTGAATGGTGCCTTCTCATGTCTGTGCTGACTGCATACCCGTTTACTACACACCAGCTCTGTACATAACTGTTCTTGTTGATATGATTTACTAGGGAGCATTCAGATCCTCAATAACTTCTTCCAGAAAACTCCAAGAGGCTCCTCCCCAAACCTCTCTCCTCACAGCATTCTACATGTTCCCCTCCTGCCTCACGGGCTCTCAATGGACTTAGAGATGTCCCCAAAGCCAACTGTCTGAGGCTAGAAAATCAAAGGCTAATTAGAGACAAACTTTAGCTCACAGTTGCAAAAGATCATATGAAACACAAGAGACAACTGGTGAAGAATTTTAGCCTCTATATTGATGAAGTGGTAATTTATTTAATCTGCCAGAAAATTTTAGATAAAAATATAAAATGAAACAAAGACAAGAATAAGCATTTATACACACGCATACAATTAGTAGTTGTGTGTGTGTGTGTGTGTGTGTGTGTGTGTGTGTGTGTGTGTGTTTGCACGTAATCCATTGACAAAAATTTACAATGATACCGTAGGGTATCTATTTGCACGTCTATTTATTTAAGCACATACATACCTATAGATTTTATGCACGTGACCATCCCCTACCTCTAGATGACATCACCAAGTTAGCAAAGAAACTATCAGAGCTACTGGGGGAAGTGAGCACCTCAATAAGAATCCAAATGCCCAAGGCCATTCAGGTGTTTGTTTATTCATTCAAGGTGACTTAGACACCTTGGTAAATGAGACTGGTTTTATATTGCTGGCTAAGATGTAAAAATACCAATTAATGAATAAAGCCTGCTGAGTTACCAGCATTGAGTATGATAAGGTATGGTAGAATCCTACTTTCTCTCACTAGCCAAATAAACTGACGCCATATTGGATAGGCACTTAATATTATAAAAATGGGCTGGATTTAAATCATCAAGTCAGGCTGACAGCTGTTGTTTCAAGAATTATTTATTTAGAAATTTGTCTAATGTAGTTTCCAGATCTTGGCGACCTACAATCTGGATCAGCTCTAAGTAAAATGAAGCATTCACGTGTCTATATTTTTAGTTTTTAATTCTTCCAAGGTTATTAAATATAATTATATCTGTTAATAAGCACATCCTTTGACACATAACTGCTTTATTTTTACTATGACCATGCCTGGTTTAAGGGTATGAAAATGGTGAATTCATAAAATTTATTGGCGTGTGTGGACTGCTGGCATATACTAACACAGTTCTTTTCAATTTTTACCATTTAATTTGTATATTATATAAAACACAAACTATATAAAATTTAAATTGCAATAGTAACTAACATTTAATAATGAGTTCCTATTACTTATGTTTACTATTTAGCTAACACTGAAAAATAAGAATTAGTAAGGGCTAAAAGTCATAGCCATTACACATATGTGGAAAGAGCAGTTGAATTGAGACAGCTTGGAAAGAAAGCCATTCATGAAGATAACAAGTGTGTTTCAGAGGCTGGAGAGATGGCTCAGAGGTTAAGAGCATTGCCTGCTCTTCCAAAGGTCCTGATTTCAATTCCCAGCCACCACATGGTGGCTCACAACCATCTGTAATGGGGTCTGGTGCCCTCTTCTGGCCTTCAGGGATACACAGAGACAGAATATTGTATACATAATATATATATATATATATATATATATATATATATATATATATATATATTTAAAGTGTGTTTCATTGGCAAAGAGAGACTAAGTCCATCCTAAGATAGAATTCTTTTAAAACATACACTGCAGAGGGGAGGAAAGGGGGCCATTAGCCTGAAACCCTGAAATGGATATGTGAAATTACAAGTGGTATTTTGGGGAAATGATTTTGTCTTGATATGATAGGACTTATTTATAAATGTACTTAAAGATAAACGATGACATTAGCAGTACACAGATGTAAAATCAGTGTGGATTTCTCACTGTTTTTGTTTCTGTTAAAAAAGCTTTATTGTGGTGTTCATAATAAAAATTGTACGGAAATGGAGCTCCTTCATCTTTTAAGTAATCACCTATAAGAAGCAGGCACTTTACATTTTGCAAGATTAATTGCATGTCTTGTTTATCCTGGATTGTGTAGGGAGCTGAATTTTTTCAATACTAAGAGCTATGCAGAAGAGTCCTTCTCCTTTGTGGTGCCTTATACTCATCCCTCCACATCTTCTGCCTGTGCCCTGATCCTCCAGTTCTCTAGACCCTCTCCTCTAGGATGTCCAACATCTCCAAGTTCCTCTGATTTTACTTACCTACGGCATCTAAGCTCTCTCTGCTGAAGAGTCCAGCAAAGGACTGAAAACCCTATGCATCTCTTCTCCCCAACAGTATAGAGATGTAGAAGAGGGCTCATGCCTTTACATCCCTGCCTTTCCTAGGAGAGCCATGAGACACAGATCTGCAGCCCATCCATGGGACACAGATCACAGCCCAATAAACACAAAGGCAGCATAATGTTACAGAGTTCCAGGAGGTCCCCGACACTCCAGGTCCTGAACTGGACGATCTAAAACAATTTTCAGTTGGCAAGTGACTTAAGGTGGATCCGAACTAGGATTCTGGTGTCAGCACACTGTGTTCAAGCATCAACACCTCAGCCTTTACTACCTCGAAACATAGGAAAAGTCCCTACACACAAGTCTTTGTGGAACTTTCTTTCTGTGAAATAGAGGTTTTTTTTTTTTTCCTTTTTGTTTGTTTTGGTTTTGGTTTCTGAGACAGGGTTTCTCTGTGTAGCGCTGGCTACTCTGTAGACCAGGCTGGCCTTGGACTAACAAAATCCAGCTGTCTCCACCTCCTGAGTGCTGGGATTAAATGTGTGTACCAACACTGCCCAGCGAGATCTTTTCTTTTTAAAATACTCATATAAAGGAGTGAGATAAAGATTTTAAAAAAGATGATTCGGGCAAGATATTCTGTGTGCTTCGCCCTCAAAAAAAAAAATTCTGTTTAAAATAACTGACTCATTCTTTCAAAGTGGAGGAGAGCCCAAGAATAAAAGGCTCTCTGTCCAGCTAAGTTTAGAACCCACGCTGAGCTGGAACACCGACTTTGCCAAACTACTGTAATTGGAATTCCAAGTATAGCACCTTCAGAATGGAAATTCCAGCCCATCTCATATTCAAAAAGAAACATTCCCTCTTTCTCTCTAAATTTATAGGCCCATTTATTTTCTGGGTACCCTTTCAAAATGCTCCACCAGACCCCTGTGAAGTCTGCGGGAGCTCTACAAACTGTCTTCCCTGAATAACAAACAGGCTTGGGTTCAGCTCTGCCTTTCCCTCCTGACGGCTGCATTCCATGGCTTTGCACAGAGAGCCAAGTTCTCAAATATTAATTGATCCCTGATCAGCCTTTGATCCCAAAGGCATGAGTCATCATTGACCAATACACAGGTCTCCTCGGAGATGTTTCATTACTATTGATTCTTCAAAGCCGGTGTCAAAATCCTAGCAACAGAATCAGAGAGCAGTAATTGGTGAGATCAAAGAGCAAACTGAAGAGGGGCAGAAGACAAGCAGGCTCTGACCCTCTTATTTTCATTTACATCTCTATGTGATGGCAAAGGCTGAAATGAACTGGAAGTGTGCCCGACGGGCAGGACAACCACAGCACAGGTCTCCTCCCTAGCTGTCACCACAAGAGAGGAAGCTGACAAACCGGAGGGCTCAGAACAACCCGGTCAACACTGGCGAATATACTTGGCAAGCATGCTCTGAATTTCAAGTGGACACAAATGAGCCCCTCCAAATTTAAGAAATCCATCAGTTTGGTTATTTGGATTTACTACTTCCCAGTAAATAATTCAAGGGTGGTTACAAAAAATGGATAATTAATCATAATAATGTAGCTTAACTCACTCTTCTTTGAAATACTGAGACCAAAGTGTTTTCAAATTTCAAATATTGTCAGATTTTTTTTAGTATTTGCATGCATATAACGGGTGTGCCTTGGATATGGGATTCAAGTGTAAAATTTAATTCATTGATGTTTCATATGCACCTTATAAGTACAGACTAAAGATAGGTTCGTGCAATGCTGTTAGTGTCTCTGTGTTTTGACCATAACCTATCGCATGACTTCAGATACAGTGAGGATGAAAATACAACCAACAACTCAAGCAAACTCATTAACGGAGGAATTTATAGGACATGGAAATTACATCTCAATGAAACTGTTAAGATATCTGTGGTTTCTAATACATGAAAAATATACATTAAGACCACACGGTGATAATAGCAATCCCAAGAATTTTAATTGGTGGCATGCGCCCATGAAATCAGCCCTAGAAATCCTGATGTCTGAGGGTCACGAGTTCAAGGACAGCCTGATCTACAGAGTAAGCACCTGCCACAGGCAAAAAGGCGAGGTACCACACAATACATGCAGATGCAGTCTCAGTGTGCTTAAACAAAGGAGACACTTTGGAAACTGACAACATCCTTCTCAGTTTTCCCTACTGGGATTCCTGAACCAAACTCAAGATACACTTTTAGTGTACACACCAAATTCAAGAATTATCTACGTTTGTTAGAAGGGGGTCTTAACCAGACAGCTGATGATTCCGCACAAGCATCTCCAGTTCAGGCTGGTCCTGCATCTTACTGTCACTAAGGTGATATCAATCTTATGAGCATCTTCATCCTTGTATGAGAACAACAACTGTGGGCAAACTGTAGGGATGCCGGCTCGTAAACCCAGGAGTCCAAACAGGGGCCTGGACAGTGAAGTCGACGAGACTCAGCAGCTCTGCCTCCTCATGGAAAACATCCTTCAGATGTGAAATATTTATGCTCCTCTGAGAATCCAAACTAACGAGCATCAAATTTCAAAACAAATGATCATTATTTAGCGATCTTGCTAAGAAATCTCACAAAATCTTACCTATACAGCTTTCTGAGTTTAAATCCAATGTCTTCATTCTTACAGGTTCTATTTGCACATTTTCCCCCACAGACACACAGATTACAGAAGAAATAACTACCAAATAGCTTTAATAAACCCACTTACAACTTACAGTTCACAGGGCTTTTGCAACATGCATCACCCCCTAACCCTCAGTCACCAGCCTGCCGTTCTTTTCTGTGTTTCCTAAGGCAACTCATGAAGCCATTAGGTATGCGTGTGCTTACCTACAGAGGAGGAATCATACATTCATCCAGACTGGCATGGGAAGCTGACTCCACAGGAACGCACGCCACCACAACACCAACACACATACATCGCAGGACATAGGCACAGAAAGGCTAAGCATAAAATCTTTATGTCTGTGATAAACACACAGCCTGGAACCCAGTGGAAAACAAAAGGCTGCATTTGAGGAACTCATATGCCAGCCAGAGGCCCTATGTAGAAGCAAGAAATCCAGGATGCAGGCTTAGGATGCTTTGGGTAAGCCTGGCTGCAGGTTCTCTCATCTGTACCCACTGACGCACATGTCCCTGCAGACAGGTAGCTCTAAGAAGCTGGAAGGCAGGATCTATCTATCAGGGCGCTCAGCACTCAGTACAGGTGCAAAACTTTTGGGTTATCTCCTGTCCTCCTTTTACATGGTGACTCAGCAGCCATGAAGATACACATTAGCAGACCCCTGGGGCACGTCTCAAAGTTGCAGACTTGGGTGCAAGGACTTGGCTAAGTTCCAGTTCAGATAATTATATTCTGTTTCCTGAACTTGCCCAGATGTTTCACCTAGTTTCAGCCTCATTCATTTTTTTTATTTTTACCTTTTCGTGAAATAAAAAAGTGGGAAGATTCTCTGTGAATCCCCCCACATCCCATCTTGCAGATACAGAAGAAAAGGCAAATGTGACATGTGACCAAATTAATGGCAGTTTTGGTCATGAATGAGATGTTGGATGTGTGTGAACCTGCACATGGGGCCAGCTTCAGAGGACTGGAAGAAGACATCAGAGAGAGTAGAGGCCCCGTAGATGAAATGAGGCAACTGTGTCGTGCTACCTCTGTGGGATAACGACCGCACAGGTGGCCCCTATAGCTACAGAGAACTATCTAATCATCTATTCTAATCCAGGCAACTGAAGAAAATGCTGAGCTCTCCTTGCAAGTGCGTGCATTTGAATACACCATTCTTTCATGGTTTGGACAGGGGCCATCAGCAGAGACCCAGGAAATGTAGCAACTTGCCAAGTTCTTTGCATGCCAGGCATTCTAAAAATAAAGTAGGCTGCCATCGCTCAGATGGCCAAAAATGTTAACTCTGAAAGTATCACTCTTGAGAAAGGATACAGGGAAAATCAAATGTTCATGAATCATTGGTAGGATGCAAACTGACAGTATCAGTCTTGGGAAAGGATACAGGGGAAATAAAATATCCACACACCATTGGTAGGATGCAAACGTACAGTATCAGTCTTGGGAAAGAATACAGGGGATATAAAATATCCACACACCATTGGTGGGGTGCAAACTTACAGTATCAGTCTTGGGAAATGATACAGGAGAAATAAAATGTTCATGCACCATTGGTGGGATGTAAACTTACACTATCATCAGTCTTGAGAAAGGATACAGGGGAAATAAAATATCTACACACCATTGGTGGGATGCAAATTGGTTCAGATACTTCTCACAGCAATTTGGGAGCAACTGATAAATCTAACACCGCGTCTCCCCACATTCCAGGGACTTGGCTTCTTAGACATATACACATATTTTTCCCATGGACACACACACATGCTGAATCACAGTAATAATTTTAATAAACAAAAACAGAGGAGGAGGAGTCACCAAATGTTCAAAAATAAGTACAAGGTGTGCTATGTTCCTATGGCTGAATGCTAAGGATTCATCTTAAAAATGTAAGTGGAAAGAGGGAGAAAACCCAGATAAGACTATGCTAGCCCTCCATATCCACAAACTGCCTATGCCGACTCAGTGAACATGAACAGAAACAATCAGGAACAAAGGAGTCTTTACAGAGTAGATACCATGGTCCCTCCCTGCCACATTTACTATTACAAAGCCTTTACATTGTACTTGTTATTGTAAGTAGCTAAGAAATGATTCAAAGATTCAAGGAGGATGCAAAGACTGTGTCCCTCTCCTATTAGGGCATCCGTGGATTCTGGGTTCTGTGTACCAACTGTCAGTGGGCATTATGGAACAGAAACACAGAAAAATGTAGACAAATGAATACCACTTATTAGAATATATGGAAGGCAAAACTAACAGTGTTGCTCTAACTAACATTATGAACACATACTGCTTATGAGAAACATAGTTCACACAAGTACAAACACACACATACACACATGCATTCACACATACACACATATACCCACACATATACACATATGTGTGTACACATGCATATTCATACACACACATACATACAGATATACATACACATAAACCCACATGCAAGCACATATACATACGTGTGTGTACGTGTGTACACATATACATATACAGGTTGTTTTTTGTGTTTTACTACCCAGTATAGTAGATTCCTTAAAAAAAAAAATCCAGGCCTGGATCCCATAACAATGGGAATACTACCCCTACTTTCCTGAATTACATCAACTGATTGAAGGGAGTAGGCATTTGACCCATCCTGAACGATCCTGTCCAGGTTTTGTACCTAAGGCAAGGACAGAAAGGTTCAAGAGCAGTGGAGAAGTTCCAGATCCTGGAAAAACAGCCAACTCCCAAGGGCCAAGAGGCGGATATATAGCCAGCTCCTTTGCCACGGTGGGACCTGCGGTCTGCTTACTTGGCCTCAGCATCATCTCAGCTTTCTATAAAGGTCCTTTCTCCCATACTGAACATTTGTAAAGTACAAATTTGTAAAGAGAAAGGACAGGCAAATCTGGCGCTGACAGATGGCTAAGGAAGGGACTTTATATTCAGTAGGTACTAAGTCTATTGGGCCCATACTGTTTGGAACTGTGTGACAAAAACTTGGGAACAGGGATAGAAACATCCTCGATTTGGGAATGGAATGTGCTAAGCTGCCACATTTAATTCTGTGCTAATATTGAAAATAGAAATCCAAATGTCCCTCACACCTGCTTTGCATTTTCAGAGCTATCAAAGTATCTGCATTTGCACACCAACTTCACACAGCGGTGCATGCACAGCTGGACCCGCATCTAGAACCTGCCACGAAACTCTTGGCATGACAGCATCTCTCTGGGTTTCCTCCCGTCTTTCAGTCTATGGTGTAAATGTGTCCCAGTGATGAACCCCAACATTTAAAAACAAAGTTACTTACTGCATGGATGTCCTAACACCTTAACTTCATCAATAGCAAGGTAGCCTTGGTGTCCAGAGGTTACCACTTCAAAAATCACCTGGAAAATTAAGAGAGATTGACGCATGATTAATAAAAACTCAGAGAGAGAAACTGGAGTTCAACCTGAAGGTCAGAAACGCAAAACAGCCACCCATTGGCTCCTACCTCTACCTCAGTCCAAAAAGGCGATCCTGCCTCCAGGAGTCTCAGAATGAGACTGAGACCGAGCTGTCTCCTCCCGTTTATAATTCCCTCTAGGGGTGGGATTAAAGGTGTGCATCACTGGAATGAAAGGCGCCACCCAGTTTCTACGGCAACTAGTGTGACTACTGGGATTAAAGGTGTGTGTCACCACTGCCTTGTCTGTAAGGCTGACCAGTGGTTTTACTATCTGATCTTCAGGCAAGTTTTATTTATTAACACACAAATAGAATGCCAACACAGAGATTAATGTTTTCCACTCATTTCTGTAAGGATTTTAGCAAGACTCTCCTCTATTATGAGAAATAAGTGTTCACTCATCCCTCCATTTATTTTGCCCAACAACTGAAAAGGAGTTGGTGGCTAACACCTGCCTACCAGTGTTCCAGGCTCTAAACCTCAAGTACAAGTAAGGCTGAACCCGGTCTAGTCCAAGGAGGCAAAAGGGCAGAGGCGGGGTTGGGCAGCACCTGCCTAAGGAATCACCTATGCGGTGATGCGAACCCACGGGTGAGGATGGATATGGGAAGAAAGCACTTTGGAGTCATTCTGAAGAATGGAGTAAAGTACCAAAGTCTTAAAGAAATCTGAAAACTGAAACAATGCTATGTAAACTGTCACACAAAATAATACAGTTTTCCTATCATGATACCCATCCCCCCCACACACACACATTGTGATATCTTTATTGAGAGGCAAAGTTAAGATCGGAAGTTCTTTAAAAAACATTTCTGAAAGTGACTGACCAGAATGAGACATTTGGGATTCTAGGTTTTTACACTTCAGAGGAGGATGGATGAGAGGGAGGACTAAGGAAGAGGTGGGATGAGGGGGAGAGCTAGAGGAAGAGGTGGGATGAGGGGGAGTGATGTAGGTGGGTCTTCTTTCTATGTGTTGCTTTCATTGGTTAATTAATAAAGAAACTGCTTGGCCTGATAGGTCAGAACATAAGTGGGTGGAGTAGACAGAACAGAATGCTGGGAGGAAGAAGGCAGTGAGGAGACACCATAGCTCTCCTCTCAGAGATGGATGCAGGCTAGAATCTTTCCTGGTAAGCCACCACCTCGTGGTGCTACACAGATTATTAGAAATGGGTTAATCAAGATGTGAGAATTAGCCAATAAGAGGCTAGAATGAATGGGCCAGGCAGTGTTTAAATGAATACAATTTGTGTGTTGTTATTTCGGGGCATAAGCTAGCCAGGCGGCAGGAACGCAGCCCGCAGCTCCTTCTACAGGGGAGGACTAAGGAAGAGGTGGGATGAGGGGAGGAGTGAGAGGAGAAATGAAGGGTAAGAGCTTGTTTTAGGAGAGCCACACTATTCGAGAATTATGAAAAATTTAGAAAACCATGGGAAAACAAACTTGAAGAACAAGAGTAGTAGAGGAAGAGAAAAGCAAAAAAATAAAGAGAAAGAAAGAAGGAAGGTATAAAGGAGGGACGAGAGAAATCAAAGTAGCAGCTCCCCTTAAGAAAAGTGAGGAGCACTTAGGATGGCTAAGGGCGATGCCCTAGATTGATGACTATAGCACCCCTTTATGCCTGCACGTGTTTTGCGAGGGTATTTCTTGAGTGGGATAAATAATTGGGACATTGACGCTAAATGTGGGTGGCATAATCTCCCAGGTTGGGGATCCAGATGGAGAAGAGGGGAAGCAGGAAGTCTGGAAGGCAGGCATCCCCTTCTCAGCTTCTTGGCTGCCACAGTGGCAGCTGCTCCGTTCTACTTATCCTCACCGCAGTGAGGTGACAAGAGAAGTCGTCAGGAAACACGGTCACCTCTCTTCTATGTCTATGCTGTCTATGGTAAGCATCTTTTACTGTGTAGCTAACAGAACCTAGCACCACTAGATGGACATATGCCCGGACCCAGCACACCACAGACCGCTACTCTGCAATGAAAAAGCACTAAATATTGTCATAATCAATAGCACGGATGAATCTTCAGGGAATTGTGCTGAATTTAAAAAAAAATGGGGGGCGGCAATTGTACAAGATTACACCCTACCTGATTTCATGAATGAAATATTCTGAATTGTCAAAATTTAGGAATTGAAGCCAGACTAATGGGTGCCAGGACTAAGAGATGGGGAGAGGGCACAAGAGTAGGGTGGGTAGTCTTCAAAAAGGGCAACCTAAGTCATCTCTGTTTGTTTCTCTAACAGCATTGTGTTGTGTGTGTGTGTGTGTGTGTGTGTGTGTGTGTGTGTGTGCAGGAATACATGCATACATGCAGCAACATGCAACTTTTAGAACATTTCAACATGCCAATACCCAATTATGAAATCATACCACAATTGGCAAATTATTCCCGCTTTGGGAAACAGGGTGCCGTGTCAACAGGACGACCTTCGTTGGTTTTCACTGTTGTGTGCCACACTGATCACAAAGCAGTTTGGTTTTAAAAGTAATACTGTAACTATCTAAGAAGACGTTACAAGCATCATGCAGGTACCACTCCACAAACATCAGTTTATATATAGCATGATCCATACTATATTACATGAATTTTTCATTAAAAATATTAATAAATAGAACCATATTTTCCAGAACTGTATTTCCACAGAATGAGTCGTCTGGATATGATGTATCTGTCTGAAGCAGGCAGTGAGTCTGAGTCGCAGTAATCCTCAACTCCATCTGTTTCCACACGTGATGTTCCCATTCTTGCACACTGAGCAAAATCTTGGCTCCTAAGACTGCTTTGTTTGTGTTTATGCAAAACCAGAGACAGCAACCCACAGAACCCCAGATGGAAATGCTAAAAGCAGGGGTCCAGACTGCAAGCACGAAAACCCAGAAACCTAGGCTCGCAGCTCTGCGCCAGAAAGCCCTGATAATAAAACATAACCCACTCGGGGGAGAGAGGGGCCCTGCAGAAGAGCAGAGATGAAATAAAACTCTGTCCTGTTCACGAGTTTAATATGTTGTTTTCCACTGATGAGCCAACGAAAAAGAAGAACTGCCTAGATATTCCTGCGGTGGGACCGGGATAATTTATTTCTCTATGTCTAAGTTCTGTAAGAGGATGAACGAGGGACAAAAAGATGGATGTCAGAAGCAGGCATAAGAAAATAATTTTGAGGCCCTAAAAGCAGTTCTGGCTAAGAGTGGCCAGCTGCAGCACCAGAGGTGACACAAGGGGCTGTGGAGAGAGCTGCAGGGGGCTCAGGGAAGTGGCACCTGCGCACTCCAGCCAGGGAAACCGGCGGGATAACTGCACACTCTCCCTGTCTCTCAGCTCCTCCAGTGCAATCTCCCAGTCTCATCCCCAGTCTCCTCGCTCTGTGCCCCATTCCCAGGGGACTAAGCAGATCCGGATGGAACACTTCATGTTCCTACAGCGGGTAACCACCCCTCAGTCTGTCCCCCACCCAACCTATCCCACCCTCAGTTCTAAGTGTCTGATGGCCACACCTAGAATCACATTTCATCTGAACACCCTGGGGCCACACCTATAAAAATCCCAGAAGAATTTCCTACCAAGAAATACACAACCACACTTCCTTAAGAACCAGAGCGGGTAACAGAAACCAAGAAACAAAATACCCACCCAGTGAAGATAAGACCAGATAGCTACACCTAGACTCACAATCCTGCCAAGCCCAGGTGTGTAAATGCCAGTGTTCAAACACAGTAACAGCCAGGACAATATGTCTCCACTAGAGCCCAGCAACCTTACCACAACCCCAACCTATAATATAGAGTTCGTTGTTAAATATTGTGGATATTTTAAAGATTCCCAATATATAATTCCAGGTTGCTTTTTGTAAAGACTATATTTGTTTACATAATCACCATAAATATATGAGAGACTATTTCATTTTCCATCAACACATAGTATTTTAATTTGGCAATGTTTTAAAATGTCATAAATTTGATATATTGTTATTATCTGGACATATCTGCACACTGTGGAGAAAGGAAAAGAAACCCAGATCAAAGACACAAAAATGTATTCAACGAAATCACAAAAGAAAACATCCCTAACCTGAAGGAGATGGTATGAAGGTATAAGAAGCATATAAGACACCAAATAGATTAGGCCAGAAAAGCAAGTCACCATGTATAACATTAACCATGGTTAAATAGTTTGGTAACCATGTAATGAATGTAATCAACATATAGATAAACACTTTCAGCAAAGTAGCTGGATAAAAAATTAACTCACAAAAATTTGTAGTCCTCCATAAGTAAAGGACAAATGAAACGAGAAAGAAATCAAGGAAATATATAATAACCTTAAACAATATAAAATATCTTGGTGTAACTGTAACTAAGAAAGTGAAAGACTTATATGCTAAAAGCTTTAAGACATTGAAGAAACTGAAGAAGATATAGGAAGGAAAGACTTCCCATGTTCATGGTTGGTAGGATTAAATATAGTAAAAAATGGCTATTCTATCAAAAGCAATCTATAGATTCAAGGCAATCCCTACCAAAATTCCCACAAAATTCATAGACCTTGAAAAGACAATTTTCAGCTTCATATGGAAACACACAAAAAAACAGGATGGCTAAAGTATTCCTAATCATAAAACAGCTGCTGAAGGATTAACTATCTTGGTTTCAATTTATACTACAGAGCTATAGTAATAAAAACAGTATTATTATTGACACTAAACAGACACGTTGATCAATGGACTCAAAATGAAGACCCAGACATAAACCCACAGACCCATGGACACCTAATTTTTAAAAAATATTTTTAATAATTCATTTTATTTATTTCATGCAATTGATATTTTGCCTGAATGTATGTGTGAGGGTGCTAGATCTTGGGGTTACAGAAAGTTGTGAGCTGCCATGTGGGTGCTGGAAATTGAACCTGGGTCCCCTGGAAGAGCAGCATGTGCTCTTAACTGCTGAGCCATCTCTCCAGCCCCTGGATGCCTAATTTTTGATAAAGAAGCCAGAAATATACAATGGAAAAAAAGACGGCATCTTCAACAAGTGATACTAGTCAAACCACATAGAAGAATACAAATGGCCCCGTATTTATCACCCTGTATAAAACTCAACTCCAATGAAACAATGACCTCAACATAAAACTAGATATACTGAACCTAACAGAAGAAAAAGTGCATATATCCTTGAACTCACTGGCACAGGACAAGTCTTTTCTTTCTGAAGAGAACACCATTAGCTCAGGCACAAAGATCAAGAATCAATTAATGTGTTATCATGGCACAGCAAAGAACACGGCCATTTGGATAAAGCGGCAGCCTACAAAATGGGAAAAGATTTCCTACCAACTGCACATGTGACAGAGGGCTAATATATAAACTAAAAAAAAAACCTAGATATCAAAAAAACAATTAGCCCAATTAAAAACAGGGAACAGATCTGAACAGAGAATTCTCGAAAGATGAGAATCAAATGGCTAAGAAACACTTAAACGGTCAACATCCTTAGCCACCAGGGAAATGCAAATCAAAACTACTTTGAGATGTAACTTGGTTTATTGTTTTTAGCCATTCTGACAGATACAAGATGAAATCTCGAAGTTCATTTTGTATCTGTCAGAATGTCTAAAATCAGTAAAAACAAGTAACAGTTCATGTTGGTGAGGATGTAGAGTAAGGGGAACACTCCTCCACTGCTGGTGGGAGTACAAACTTGTATAGCCAGTATGAAAATCAGTATGGCAGATTTTCACGAAGATAGGAATTGATCTACCTCACGATCCAGCTGTAACACAAGATCCAACTATATACCCAAAGGACACTTAATCCTACCATACAGACACTGACTACTGAGAACTCAAAAACAATGGCAACAGGTTTTTGATCCTACTGCACGTACTGGCTTTGGGGGAGCCTAGGCAGTTTGGATGCTCACCTTACTAGACCTGGATGGAGGTGGGTGGTCCTTGGACTTCCCACAGGGCAGGGAACCCTGATTGCTCTTCGAGCTGATGAGGGAGGGGGACTTGATCGGAGGAGGGGGAGGGAAATGGGAGGTGGTGGCGGGGAGGAGGCAGAAATCTTTAATAAATAAATAAATTAAAAAAAAAAACTATGTGCATTGCTGCACTGTTCACAGAAGCCAGAAATTAAAAACTCCCTAGTTGCGCCTCAACAGAAAATTGGATAAAGAAAATGTGGAACATTTATACAATGGAGTATTACTCAGTCATTAAAAAATGAAACCAGTGGGTGGTGGTGGCGGCACACACCTTTAATCCCAGCACTCAGGAGGCAGAGGCAGGCAGATCTCTGTGAGTTAGAGTTCACATGATCTACAGAGTGAATTTTAGTATAGGCTCCAACGCTACAAAGAAACCCTATCTCAAAAAACAAACAAACAAAAAACGAAACCAAAACAAAAAATGAAAACATAAAATTTGCAGGTAAATGGATAGAAGTAAAAAAAAATCATCCTGAATGAGGTAACCAAGACCCAGGAAGAGAAAATATTTGCTTATATGAGGATATTAGCTGTTAAGTCAATGATAACCAAGCTATAACCCATAGAACAACAGTGTATAGATAGATATATAGAAAGGGACAAGATATAGAGAAAGAGACAGAATGGTCTTTCTATGAAAGGGACATAGAATAGATAGCTATGGATGTATAGGAGGGTATGGGAACAGGAAGATCAAGTGAGGAGGGGGGACAGAGGGAGGGATGATGGAGACACTAGGGGGAGAGACAGGTAAAATTAAGAGCCATTTGAACAGTAGTATGAAAACCTAATACAATAGAAACTTCCTAAAATACATAAATATGAAGTTGTCAAATAATGGGGAAGACAGAGCCTAACTGGACATCCCTTGTTACCAAAAGGAAGCTGCTAATATGAGGATTGGGTTACATCTAATTAAGTTGTTGGCCAAAGGGGTCCCATGGAATACCAAAGTAACCCAGGCTGTTGCCAAGACTGTAAGTTGCTTTCCATAAACTGACAATACCCATGCATTAAACGTGAAAAAGTTGATTTGGGTCTACATGGACCCTTCACCCATACATGCTAGCATCTTCGGTACAGAAAAGTTCTCCACCAAAAGGGAAATGTGAAGACCAACCCAGCCACAAAGCCCTTGGATCTACAATGACATCCTACCTGCAAGGCACGCTAGTGACACAAGTTGTGGGAGTAACCAACCAAAATCTAATTTGACTTAAGGTCTACTCCATGGGATGGAACCTGTATCCACACTGCTTGGGTGACCACAAACCTGAGAACAGATAGCCCAGGGACCTAGGGGAAAACCAAAGACTACTGCTATAAAAATATTTTAAGTAGGATGAAGGTTCTATGATATTAATTAAGGTAGCCATCAATCTGACTACAGGGCAAGGCCAGTTCGGGCACCCTCTCCATTTGCTTAGGGTCTTAGCTGGGGTCATCCTTGTGGATTCCTGGGAATTTCCCTAATGCCAGGTGTCTCACTAGCTCCATAATGGCTCCCTCATTCAAGGCATCTCTTTCCTTGTTCTCCCTCTCTGTATTTCCCCCATATTGACCATCCCAGTCCTCCATGTTCCTCCTTCCCCTTCCTCTCCTCCTCCCCTTCTACCCTCCCTTCAGCAACCGATGGAAGCAGATGCAGAGATCCACAGCAAGCACTGGGCTAAAGCTCCTAAAGGGACAAGGGGAGGATTTATTTGATCTGCAGACACGGGCGGCATGTTGGCATTTACCAAACACAAATGAATACATTGAAAACATCCTGTTAGCCAGGCTTGGCTTTCTTCAGGGTACTTTTAACCAAGACTTTTAAAGAAAGCCTAATTTAAACTTTTATTGATTGACTAAGCAGCTGAAACACTTCTACAGTCCAGGCATCTTTTGCATTCACTACGTAGTTTTCCAAAGCCAACCGTGATGAGTACCAACTGGTCTACCACTTGGGGACCAGTAGCCTGATTCAGAAAGCTTGGATAATTTTTCTAAAGTCACACAATATTTAGCACAACTAGTATGCAACTTGAGGCTATTTTCCCTCCATGTATGGATTCTTGTCATGTTACCAAAATATAATAAGCAGATCTATAATATGTAGCACACATGTATACACATGTATATATATATATATATGTGTATATATATATAATAAAGAATACAAATATTGTGGGGTTTCTTTACTGCAGTGTTCTTGACTATGAAGATGGGGTACAGGGATAATGACATAGCTATAAGGGAGGGTTTTTAAGCCACAGATTAAGATTTTGTTTGACATCTGAAGACATGAAAGGGAGCGGCTGACAAAGAGGATGTTTGGGGGGCTCTGACTAGGTTGTTTATATGCAAATCATTCAAGAGGTAAAGGTCAATTAGACAGCCCAGGAAGCAGAAGGGATTCTCAACTACACCTACGGGTCTGTCCAGCACCTGTTACAACAGATGTGTGGGAGGCAGAATGAGGAAGTGAACCCCATGTTTCTTAAGACCTGGTGGGCAGGGTGAATCCCTTTACATCCTGTGGTTTTCAGGGGCGACTTCCACAGTGCAGAGGTTTAGAGTCATGTTTCAGCATATCTGACACATGACATACTTTTAACAACATAAAATCTTAAGCAAGAATTGGCAACAAATGCCAGAGGCCAAATCTGCCCTCCCACCTATTTCTACTTCGTTCTTTTATCAAGCTCAGGATCGTTTTATAGCTTTCAATAGCGGGAGGAAAAAAATCAAAACAATATCAGAATCTGTGCGATGGAGAAGAACGATAAGAAATTCCAATTTCCACGTCGTCAATAAAGTTTTATTGGACGGCAGCCATGTTCAATGCATTTACATTTTGGCTTTGGCTGTTCCCAGACAACCACCAGAGAACTGACTAGTTGCCACAGAGACCGTGTGGGCCGCACAGCCTGAAATATTTACTCTCTGCTTTCAGAGCCTTTTCCTGCTTGGCTTTCCGGCACACTGCCATTCCTCTGGTTAACAAGAAAGCACATGTCAAAAGCAATACTTTGTCACAGCTGAATACAATATGCCTGCGCCCTAGTAATGGCAGGCAGCAACCCCACTCCGCTGCTTTTGCTTCTGTTGCATTAAGTGTTATTTTAAAAGCCCACCATGGATTGGAATATCATAACCAAGGTTCTAAGACACATAATTGCAACCTGTCAAAACTAAACAATAAACGCTAATTATTTTATAGAACACCCCCACCCCGGCATGCTGTACAAAGTAAAACAAAATCCAATGCACAAGTCAAAATTTTCTCTATATAAAAAGAACTACTGAGAAAATGTAATACTTAAACATTAATGTCTCAGCTTCATTCCTGTGTCCTGCTGAACTGCCTACCATCAGGGGGTTTGGAGCGCACACTACTGTCTGCTTGCTGCTCTAGTTTTATTCTATGGCTACAGAGTGATGAAGCACCCTGTCCAAAACCAGCTCCGGGGAGCAAAGAGTTTATTTCAGCTTACACTTGCTTGCCACAACCCATCGCTGAGGCAGGACAGGAACTTGAAGCAGACATGTCTTAGGGTTACTATGGCTATGAAATATCTATGACCAAAAGCCAGTTGGGGAGGAAAGGGTTTATTTGGCTGATACATCCTGAATCACAGCCTGTTGAGAAAAAGTCGGAACTCAAACCAGGCAGGGACCTGGAGGCAGGAGCTGAGGCAAAGGCCATGGACGGGTGCTGCTGACTGGCTTGTTCTGCCTGCTTTCTTATAGAAACCCAGGACCACCAGCCCAGGGACAGCGCCACCCACATGGGATGGGCCCTGCCCCATTAATAACTAATTCAGAGAATGCCCGACACGCTTGTCTAAAACCTGATTTAACAGAGGCGTTTTCTTAAGTGAGGTCACCTCCTCTAAGATGGCTCCAGCTTGTGTATAGTTGACAAGACTACCCAGAGAGAAGGCATTGAGGAACAATGTTTGCTTGACTCCTTCCTGCAGGCTCACACTTAGCTATTTTTCTCTGCAGTCTATGACTCCTAGCCCAGGGATGGAACCACCCACGGTGCTGGCCCCTCCTCCATCAGTTAACAATGAAGATAATCCCCCACAGACGTGCCCACAGACCAATGTGTTCAACAGTATTTCTCCTTAATAGATGCTTCCCTCTCAGCTGACTCCTGGCTGTGCCAAACTGAAAACTAAAGATAACGAAGACATTTGGCTTTTAACAAAACACACATTTCATGTGTAAATGTGTATCTTAGTTTGGGTCTTTGCGGCTGTGGAAAAAAAAAACACCATGACGAAATGCAATTTGGGGAAGGGTTTATTTGGCATCCACAACTCAGTCATACTCTATCAGTGAAGGAGGCCATGGCAGAAACTTCTGGCAGGAATCGAAAGGCAGGAAATAAAGCAGAGAGCATGAAAAAATGCTGGTTACAGGCTCACTTCCCATGGCTTGTTCAACTTGCTTTCTTATACAACCTAGGACAACCTAGCTTCAGGATTCCCCCAACTCCACCTCCCCAGGGACGGGATTACAAGAGCACACCACTGCACTGGGTTTTTTACTTAGGTTGTGGGGATCTAAATTTGTGGCAAGAAAGTTACAGTCAGACATTTTCCAATGACCCCCCCATCTGTTTTTTTTTTTTAAAAATAGAAAGCCATTACCCTCTAGCCCCATCTACACTGTGATTATATGACAGAATCAGAGCCATCCTTATTGCAGAATAATTTTATTGCAGTATTTAATTTTACGTCTTCTTTGTTTCTTGGGATTGGCTTAATGGAAAATACAATCCAGCTTTATTACTTAGCAATTCTTTGCCCAGTAAATCTGCAACCTCCCTAAATTTCTATGTAACCCTCTGATTAATCCTTGCAACATGTTAATGGTCATTTGTGGAGATGCAGAGAGTAGCAAAGATCTGAATTGCCCAGAGTCCTAAAGTCAAGCAAGGCAATGCGCTGTCTCTTGCAAGCTTTCATATGGTTAGAAAAAACATAAAGTCTCCTTATGATGGCCTTCGTCTTTCACAATTGGGATATCTGTATTAGTGGTTTTGCATTTTAAAATGGCCCCAAATGTAGTGTTGAAATGCTGTCGGCAACTGATCTTAAGCGTAAGAGGCTCTTGATGGGACCTATAGGGGAAGCATTTGTGCTAAATAAGGTTTTCCCAGGCAAGAGGAATTGTGCTGTTGTAAGTTCAGCACAATACAAATTAACATAGTGAGGCCATGAATTGAGGGCTGAGCCAACACAATGTGACCAGAGGTTTAACTACAAAAGCAATGGTACAGTGCAGGAAGCCTCCCGCATCCTTTGGTTCTATAGCCACAAACTCAATTGAAGATGGGAAATATCTTAATACAAACACAGGTCTGTATGAGACACGCACCGGCTTCGGATGCTATCTTTGTTCCACATGAGATTGGGCACGTTCAGGGTGGTATGATGCAACACTGCTCTCGTTACACCAATAACAGCAGAACATCTATTTATATAGCATGGCACTGTGATAGTAGTGATTATAAGTAATCCAGACAGGATTTAAGGATTCAGATCCCAGGAGGATATGCCTGGGTTACATGCAAATATGCTAACTATGTTAAAGAAAGAACTTGAGCCTTCACAGATCTGAGTACAGGCAAAGGGGATGCATGTGGTCAGTGCTCCAGACCCAGTCCCTCAAGGGAGATGTCTGTATGCACCAAGTCGGTATTCTATGACTGCAGAACCTCATTACTACACAGATTGAGAATTCCCTGTAGTAGTGTTTGGGTTATTTTAGATCCCTGCATCTTTTCATCAGATTCTTCCTGATGGTTCAGATATCTACAACCGGGGGACCGATTCAATATTCACTAATTCTCCCCACTAACATCTCAGCAGACTGCTTTCCCCCACAGTCCTCAGAGACTTTGGGGACAGTCATTTGCTCCCAGATCAGCTGGGTCACTGGGTGTGCTCCCCTTTGCCCTCCAGATGCCTTTCTGGCATTAATTACCCTGTGCGGGGGGGGGGGGGTGTCAACCCCTCCTCTGTGTGAAGCCTGCCAAAGAAGAAGGGAGCTATCCAACACTGCAGCATCCTTATCCTCCCTGCTTCAGTACAGAGCAAAGTCAGCCCCCCTCCCTGCTGCCCCATGCCCATGTGTGCGAGCAAAGACAGGGGTTTGCTCACCCATGCCAAGGGCCATGTTCAGGTGCAAACCGCCTGCCAGCTCCCTAGACACTCAGCTGAAGAGTGTGTCTGTCTTCACGTCCTTGCTGGTTTTAACTTAGATCAAACCCAAAGGCAGGTCCTACCCATTTTCTGTAAGTTTTATTCTGCATTGCCAAATGAATTAAGAAAAGACATGTAAGGGCTGGAGAGATGGCTCAGCAGTTAGGAGTGGCTACTGTTCTTGCAGAGGACCTGAGTTTAGTTCCTAGTCCTTATCGGGAAGCTCACAAATGCCTGTGACTTCAGTTCAAGGCATCTGACATGTCTGACCCCCATGGCCACCAACACTTCTGTGCACACTCACACACTCACTCACACACAATTTAAAAATAAACCTTAAAAAATAGAGAAGTAGAAACACAAATCGTGAAACATCCCCATAATGTAACAAAACCAAAGAAAGCCTTCACACTAAGAACTATGAGCAGGCTGCTTTAGCACAATGCAAGAGTCCCGCTGAGCACCCACAAACCCGTTGGTTCCATATTCATTACAGAAAAGGGGTGAGGGTAATTCTTTATCTAGGCGTGGTGGCACACATCAGTAATTCCAGCATCCAAGAGACTAAGGCGCCTCGGTTATATTATAATATCCACTTTCAAACAATAACAGTAGCAAAATATAAAAAAGAAAGACAAAGAAGGAAATTCTTCAGTGCTCATTTCTGTTGGGGCAGCATCGGAAAATATAATGTTTTGTTATATAAAGACACTCACAGGACAGCATCAGGTCAATGGAATTAATTATTGGTGCTTTGGGATGCTCTTTATCCATTTCATCTATGATTGCCAGGCTGGAGTAAGGCAATCATGGCGTCACTCAGGCCAGGCAAGTGCTAGACCCCTAAGCTGTACCAAAGTGAGTGTGTGTGCGTGCACGTGTGCGTGCACGCGCGCGCGCGTGCATGTTGTGCGATTACACGATGATATCTTTCCCTTTAGAAGACTATGATATGATCGCAGTTCATCTCTTTCTTATATACAGCAGGATACAAGAAAATTAAACTGGAAAACAAAACAAAAGCAGGAAATTACAAGAGACAGCTCTGATAAGCAAGCAAGCAGCAGCAGCCACCCGAGGTGTGAGAGTGCCCACAACAGCAGAGGTGCCTGTCTTTGATGTCAAATACAAGTCGAGAATGAGATTTAGAGACGTGGCAAATTGTAAAAAAAAAAAAAAAAAAACAAAAATCAAGAGACACGGTGTGAAGATTAAAAGACCATCACACAAATTACAAAACCTCTGGAATGCAGGTCCAAGTCAATAATAAAGTGAGAGCCTCCTGGGTCCCCACTCGGTTTTTAAACCACACTGTTCATGTTGTAGAAGAGCAGAAGGCTGGGTCTGGAGCACATGCGCAGATGGGTCTGGGGCAGATGCGCAGAGGCACGCCCATACTGGAGGGACAGTTACGGCTCACTGTCACACCAGATTCTTCAGGTTGTCCCAGAGGCAGAAAGTGATTTAATTGTCCTGCACTTAGAGCAAGGGCCACAGGCACAGGATTATGTGAGCGAAGGAGGCGTGGGCTGGGTTTCAGGTGCCTGTCAATTTCGCATCTCCCCAGCATGCTTCAGGGAACAGACTCATGCCACGCTCTGGAAAAGTCACAGCTGATGCCAGACTCCAGCTGGGCCCGCTCCTGCCCTGTCCCCTCCCGGAGTCTCAGAAACACACCTGGGTCCCTAGCCAACCTATACAACAAGACTCCGTTCACCTTGACTAAACCTCGCTGACCAGCCAATGTCTTCTACAGGGAATAATCGTTGACGCTAAACGTGAAGGGGTGGGTAAGATCAAACCATTCCTATTCCCTCAACTCCTCATTTACCAGCAAAGCTGGCAGCTGGCAGCTGGCAAAGGGGAAAGCTTGGTTTAGCCTCCCCGGCTTACAGACAGACTCCTTTGTGTCCTTCCTACAAAAGAATTGGAAGCAGAGCCTAGACATTCACTCCTAATCTTCTCCCTGGGCCATCAGCACACCTAAGAAACCTGATTCAATGGGGGGATGCCAGGGAATCATCACCCTCCTATTTGATGGCCCCAGCCCCACTTTTTCCTGTTTATAGATGGAGCTCCCAATCCCTTTCAGGGAGGGGCAGGCCAGGAACGGGTTCCCAGGCTACCTGTGGGGTTTCCTCTTTACAAAGCTTATGCGAAACATCCTGCCTTCCCGACCTTTGATTGAAGAAAGTATCACCTTTTTCAGAAGCAAGTCCAGAGGCCCTGGGGCTGTCATTATGATTAGGAAGAACTCAGAGCAATCGATTGGTACTCTCTGGCTGCTGGGGCCATCTGAAAGGTGGGGGAAGGAGAGGGAGGCGGGGAGGCACAATCAAAGAGGGAACTGTTTCTTTTTATCAGGACAATGAAGCCAAGGAGGTGGATATGAAAGGAGAATATTCTTCAAATGGCAGGAAGTCAATGTCTAAATCTGGAGAAGCAGGTGCCCCCAGGCAGGGAGGAGCCTGCACTGCCCCACAGCCTCTGAGCCCCAGCAGGGCAGCTCTGAGGAGCAACAATTAGACCAAACATTAATTACGGAATTAAGTATGTGTTAATCACCAAATACTTGACAATTTGTGTTTTAAGGAGCCACAATTTAACTGCAATTAGCCGTATCCCATGCAGGTTACCATTTTGAGTATACCTGCACGGTAGTCTCCCATAAATAGTCAGGGCCACACAAAAGAACTGCAGAAGAAGGCTTACCTCTGAGAAAACATGTTTCAAAACTCTAACTGTCCAACGAAGGCCATGGTAGACAGTGATTTCCATGCCTGCCTTACCAAAGTGAGTTTTCTTTAACTACCTATTCCGATATTAAATAAGAAGTCTATAGAAGGAGCTGCAGGCTGCAGGCTGCGTTCCTGCCACCCAGCTCCTGGCTGCCTGGCTAGCTTATGCCCTGAAATAACAACACACAAACTGTATTCATATAAACACTGCTTGGCCCATTTCTATTAATGTGCGCTTACCAGGAAGATTCTAGCCTACATCCATCCTGGGTCGGAGCTTCATCGTGTCTGCCCTGGAGAGGAGAGGGTCATGGTGTCTACGCTCACTTCCTCTTCCTCCCAGCATTCCGTTCTGTTTACTCCACCCACCTACGTTCTAACCTATCAGGCCAAGCAGTTTCTTTATTGATTAACCAATGACCTTCCTCCATCGTAAGTCCTTTGGAGCAATCATTTTCCCATCTAAATTCATATTTGCTGCCAGCTGGGGGTACAGCTTGCTGGGAAAGTTCACGGTTAGCGTGGTGCACCAGATCCTGGTCCACAGCACCACAACTCAAACACACAAAACACTAGTCCTCATGTGACTGGTGTCCAAACTATCCGAGAAACTATCAATGAAGATACCTTAATACTATTTCACAACTATATAAATCTATGCTCCTTTCTGTACTCTGGATAGACGTTGCGGCTCCTGTTAGAAAGCAGACGTGTGTTGAGGGAGAACTCACTCCTGTCTCCTTGGCAGAGGCTCTCACGGGTCCTGTCTCCTTTAAATCCTTAGGTATCCAGGTTTGGGCCCAGAAATAACAGCTGAGAATACATCACTTGGATATTGTTTCTCATACACTGAGTCTCCCCAAGGAAATATGATATGCATATATAATAACACAGCTTCTTCAGTATTTTCAAATTAGAGCGATTAGTCATCATAAACCAGGTTCATATCTTCCATCTAGGACAAGACTCTATATAGAAAAACTGAATGAGATTTTTCATCCAAAGCAGATGAACCCACCTCCATGATTCATATTTTTATGTAGTGATATTTCATTTGTATTTTAATAAATAAAGCTTGCCTGAAGATCAGAGAGTAAAACATCCACACTGGTCAGCCTTCCAGACCAGGCAGTGGTGTCACACACCTTTAATCCCAGTAGACACACTAGTTTGCCATAGAAACTGGGCAATAGTGGTACACGCATTTAATTACAGCACTAGAGAGGAATATAAAATGGGAGGAGACAGCACTCACAGTTTCATTCTGAAATTCCTAGAGGCAGAATTGCCATTTAGGACTGAGGTAGAGATAAGAGCCATTGATTGGTTGTTTTGTTTTTCTGACCTTCAGGTTGAACCTGTCTCTGGGTTTTTATTAATCCTGCTACATTTGTAAGAGCACTGAAAGACAACCACCATCTGTTCTATGTGTGCTGGTCTGTAGCTCACGGAAGTCCCGCCTCTGGCTGCACTGATCTGTCTCCTATCTGTCTGCCCTCCACTTTGGATGACACCTTGGGTGAGGAAGTGGGAAGGAAGCTATGCCGGGTGGTGGTTTCCCTTTATTCCATCTCTGTCAATACAGCTGACTCTCTTGCAAGTAGACAAGATAATGCAAGTCTCGATGGTGGCTTTAAGGCTGATGCTTCCATGTTTACTTATGTTTCCTGCGGAGTTCTCCTGTATCATCTGGGATGTGCTCTTTATTAAATAGTATATGTTGGTATTAGGGCTCTGGCTTTGGGTGCTTGCTGCCCCTCAGCAGAAAAGGGGCAACTATGAGGGAGGGGTAGCTCCACTTTATGCCTTTGAGATGCCAAATGCCAGTGTATTAAAGAATTGCTGGAAAGCCATCAGTTCAAAGGATGACACGATTCCTAATGATGCAGCTAGTGAAACGTTAATGTCCAAAGTACTAGCATCAGAAGGCAGGGAGCCTTTGTGAAAGGGATCAGGTTGTGAGGATGGTGTTCCCATAATGGAGTTAGTGCCCTTGGAAGAAAGGCCACTGGCCTGGGATTCCCACATTTCTGCAAATCAGTGTGTTGTGTTTAGGCCACCCAGGCGATGGCTTTGTATTATTGCGGCTCAGTGGGATATGAAAGCCATGGCTTGCACAAACCCTAAGCTATGAGAACCACGCTCTGATCATCGTTGGTAAATCGCACACTCTTTGATAATGTAAGTGAGAGAGGGAGGATTGAGGGCCTTGCAGTTTGGCTTGGGTCCATAATTGGAAGGCAAATCATTTTTGCAGTAACTGCTCAAGAAATAAGAATGCGCTGAAAATGACCATAGCCTGATAAATAGAATCATCCTATTGCAGTGTAGTTGAGTAATCCCTTTGATAAGCCTGGTATGCTAAGATTGGTCAAAATTAAGTCATTCATTGAATATGCACCAGTTCTTTAGCAAGGTATAAAAAAAGACAAAACAGAAATTCTAACCTTGATTGTGGTCAACATCATACCAAACCATGATGAAAGGTCTTATAATAAAAACTGGCTCTATGATTTAGGAGGGCAGAGC
The DNA here is from genome assembly GCF_037038515.1 of Microtus pennsylvanicus. Lineage (NCBI taxonomy): Eukaryota > Metazoa > Chordata > Mammalia > Rodentia > Cricetidae > Microtus > Microtus pennsylvanicus. Next base: position 15,495,972 of record NC_134600.1, on the reverse strand, counting down.
TCTGATCAAAGTGAAGGACATTAGGACAAAGACGGGCAGGACAAACCCTGAGGCAGCTCAGTATGTCCCAGTGTTCTGAGCTGCGGATGAGCCTGGAGTATGCTCCACAGGAAGGAGGAAGAATGACCAAGAAAGATTTCCCTGCTTTGAGAGGGTCCCACCCCCATGCTTCAATACACAGACATGTTAGCCATCCATATGAGCACACCCTGAACCCTTGCTCAGCCAACCCACTGCCTTGGCTTGCTGTTTAAACCCTGAAGGGAGGAAACCCTGTCCCCAAAATTCACATTTGAATATTACATTGTTAACTGGCCACTAGTACATTTATATTAAAATAAAGTATTCATTAAATAGAATTATTTTCCTTGAGGAAAAACAACATAAACAGAGAAAATTTATGACATGATAATGCAAAAAAAGGGAAAAATCACTTATTGTTATCTTACTAGTTAGGGAGATGACACATTTTATGCATTTGTTTTATAACACATTTGGTCTTTATTAGATATTTTTAATATAAGCGTGAAATTAAATACATTGCTTTATACTTATTTTATTGTCTAACAAAAGTTTAAGTATATCACTAAATAATCTATAACTTTTATCTTTTAGAAAATTTTGCGTGTATGAGTGCTTTGTCTGTATGCGTGCATATGTACCACAAGAGGTTAGAAGAATGTGTCAGATCCCTTGGAGTTGGGTGAAGGATGGCTGGTATGGATATCACAGGCTCAGGTCTTCTGCAAGAGCAGCTGTTGTCTGCTGAGCCATCGCTCCAGACCATAATATTATTCCCATTGGCTTCTAAACAAACTTTTGTGTTGAGGTAGTAGAAATTAACAAACCCCCTATTACTGAAAACAATACTACTTCTGATTTTACTACTGTTTATATTCTTGTTCTTATGGTTAATTATTTGCAATCAGTCTCCATTGTGTCTTTAGGGGAAATTCTTAACAGGAGATAAATTTAGGTGCAATAAATTTAAAAACCATTAAAACTTATGGCCAAAGTACAATCTAAAAAAGAGTCGAATCAGGTACCTGTGGAGTTAGAGGGCTTTCTTCATGTTTTAATTTCCACTCAACAAACATTTATCATTCCTTAAATATCAGACATTATTTCAGGTACTGGGGTATAAGGATGAGTTGGACAAGGAATTTATAACCAACCCATTCATTACCAGTGTCAGCTGTGGGTAGCGAAGCTGGGCTTTAAGGATCCTGACTATTAAACCGTAACCCACTGACTGATAGACTGTCAAACACTGCTTGCGGTGGTTTGAATAAGAATGGCCCCAATAGGTTCGTGTGTTTGAAATACTTAACCCTCACCAGCAGAACTGTTTGGTAAGGACAGGAAGGTGTGGCCTTGTTGGAGGGAGTGTGGCCTTACTGGAGGCGATGTGTCCGTAGGGGCAAGTTTTGAGGTTTCAAAACAACCAAGCTATTCCCAGTGTCTTATGGTCTGCCTCCTGGTTCTGTCTCAAGTTGTAAGCTCTTAGCTCTTGCTCCATTATCATGCCGACGTGCCTGCTACCATGCTCTCTACTATGGCAGCCACAGATTCACCCTAGGAAACTGTACGCCCACATAAACTCTTTCTTGAATGACTGGCTTTTGTCATGGTGTCTTATGACAGCCATAGAGAAGTAACTAAGACATTAGTTACTGGTTTGCTTTTTTTTTTTCTTAAAACAATATCAGCCTGGACAAACAGATTTGAGTTATGTTTTTGTTTTGCTCACATAATCATAAGATTCACTTTAAAAGATAGCCTGGGCCAGGGAGTGGTGATGCACATCTTTGATCCTAGCACTCGGGAGGCAGAGGCAGGAGGATCTCTGTGAGTTCGAGACCAGCCTGGTCTATAGAGTGAGTTCCAGGACAGCTAGGACGGTTATAGAAAGAAACCCTTTCTCGAAAAACTAAACCAAACCAAAAGAGCCTGGGTCACACTTACTACGGCCATTACAAACCTTCTTACACATGATACTAACAGAAACACCACTTAGAACTGTAGAAATTAGAAGACGATTTAAGACATGAAGTGGTAAGAAAGTGCCTACCTGGTAAAAGTTGGGCCAGAAGGTGCTGATAGCCAGTTCTGCCCTGTGCCATGTGCGGGTTGGGTCTCCAGACATATTCCAGATAGGGTTCCCCAATGGTCCATTATTCACCTTCACATAGACACTGAGCAACCCAGGGGCCGAGTTACTCTTACTGGACACAAAGTAGTGAAAATCGATGCAGTGGGTGTCATTCTCCTTAAGCTGGGGCAAGAGCAGGTGAGCCCGCTGGCCCTCGGGTTTCCCGGAAGCATTCACCAGCATGAAGGAGCCTGTGGAAACAAAATCAGAGTGTTACAAACCAAGTCAGCATCTTCTGGGAGCCTCTGAAAAGCCGCTGTCATTTGTATGAATTGGCAATGTAATTACACATATTTCACTTAAGCTTAAAATAGAGGTGTGTCTTTCTGTCTAGCCCAGGCTAGCCTAAAACTCACGAACCTCCTGCTTCAGTCTCATGGACACAGGGATTATGGCTGCATGCAACCATAACGGGTATGCTTAAAACTCCAATCTCTTTCACACCTTTTTGGTTTGTTTTTCTGCTGCTTCTAGCAATCCCCAACATGTTAACAAAGTCAATGACGTAAACTACCCTGGAGAGGACTGCAATTAGCCTGTTAGATACCAAGCATGGTATAGGCGATTCATAGGCCGGCTGCCACTTGCATTTATTTATATTCAACTCAATTAAAACCTCCCGGCAGTAAAATCATTCAGCTCCTCAGTCACGCCAGCCCCACGTCAAGTGTCCAATGGCCACATGTGACTACTTTGTCACTGCACTGCCCAAAACCAACTCATTTCCTTCAAAAGTTGTACGGGGCAGCCCTAAGCTATTTATACAGCCATTTGTCACCCAAAGCTGAGCTGACCAGTCAGGACAACCTAACAAGCTGGTATCTCCAAAGAGAAAGCAAAGAGAAAGAAAATGAACACTGGGTGTGTACGTATGTATGTAGTGTGTGTGTGTGTGTGTGTGTGTGTGTGTGTGTGTGTGTGTGTGTGTAACAAGAAGGAAGAAAAGTTCATGGATTTGGGAGGGAGTGGGCAGAATGTGAGAGGAGATAGAGGAGGGAAGGTGGGACAGAAATGTTATAAATAACATGCTCATATATGAAACTCTAACTTAAAAAAACTCATCATTATTAAAGCAGCATGTAGATACTTCATGTTATCTAGCTCCTCTGTGCCTATGACAAGAATGATCCCCCTTACCATAAAATGTACACTGTATTTAGTGCCTGCCTGCCTGTCATTTCATAGCCATCTAGATCACCAGGGTACCCATAGAAAGCACAAAGTGCTTATATGCAGGGTTCAGAAATAGCCACGATTTCAAGACTCCATACTCACTATGGCTTTTGGAATATATCTCTGACATAGGCAGGGGGCTACTGTACACAAATGATTCTAATTCTTATAGTCCTTTTTCCTTTTTATCCCTGTTTCAGTCAGAATATGGTCTCTTTGGTTACAGGTATGCTTCTGAAAAAAGATTTGAGCAGTGACACCCTATAATACGACAGCAGCACCTCCAGCTCCTGTCTCTTTTGTTTTCTTTCTCTCTCTCTTTTTTGCAGGACATCAATACTCTGATGTGAACAGGAGTGAATTTCTCAACCAGATGTGAGTCTGAAGCAATGCATGGTGACATTAAATTCAGCCAACAGTCCTGCAAAAGGGCTACATCCTGCCTGTATACAAGGAGGAATAGCGCCAAATTTCACAGTGTCAGGAGACATCCCTGATACCTGGTTAATCTATCCTGGAAACTTTTAAGAATAGTCTAGCGAACTGTGAACCTTCCTGCTCCCTTCCTGCATGCTCAAATGGGGCAGGGGATGACCGAAGAGGAAGGCACTCCCCTGGTTCAGATCTCTGGTTGACAGGAAGAAGTCACCATTTGAAGGTCCTTCAACAATAGAAAGCAGAGCATGAGCTGCAGCCCTTGAGTTTACAGTGAAGGAGGGGACCGGATTCTGTACCAGGCAGCCCAGTGCATCTAATCTTGCTACAAAGTCACTCAGGTATGAGAGATCTCTCAGTCCTGTCTCAACACAACCTTATGTAGAAGCAGAGTCTCCGGTCGGCAAAGCATCTGTCTACACCGTCATCCTCTTTGCCTTGCCCTCATCTTCAGGACACACTCATATTCCCTCTCAGCCCAGTCATGGCCAATCTCTTCTTTCTCTGCATAGTCTAATAACAAACCATTCCACAGCCATGGACACCCAAAGCTTTTTCAAGAGAAAGTTTTGGTATGAGCATCTGAGGGGCCTCATCTTCTATCTGCAGCGCCTACAGCTCAAGAAAAGCTTGCCACCAAAGCTCACCATACCCCGATAACACAACTGTTGTAATTGTTTCTCCCACCTTCCTGTGCACATGGCTCCACAGAGTATTTGCAGTTCTCAGCCATTTATCTTTGCTTTTCCTCCTTCTACTCTTCTCCCAATTCACCTAAAGGGAAACCCGAGAGCTTTTCTCGTCGCTAAAGAAATATCGATGTTGAGACATTACAACTCAATTGGTTTTACCCTTATGTTCTGGGGGAAGGGCATCTTCATTTTCAGAGTGTGGCCATCAGGACTTAGCTGAACTTTCGAGGATGAAAGGGGACCTACATGTGCATATATGTTTCCTGACAGTCATGCATCCCAGACATCCGGTGAGTTTATAGAAGCCAGGGGGAGCATTTGTGTTCAGCAAAGTCTAGCAGTTCAAAGCCCGCAGGGAAAGTCATGGCTGTGTATGCAGGAATCCCAGAAGGGGAGAAGAGGGGCCTTTTGATTTTTTGAATGTATCATTTATCTGCTATCAAAGCAAAGTCAACCCACCAGCCAATGTTTAAATATCCAAAGCATTCAATTTTAGACTATTATATGTTTTCTTTTTTAAAAAAATAACCCTATATCCCGAATGTTAAACTTCCACTTTAATGTTTTACTGAGCAGAGCTGTGTTTTTGAAGGGTAACTGAGTCCCCCTCTGAAGTTCCTCCGCTTCCCTTCCCCCACAAAAGGCACTACAATTGCGCAAATCATAAATAAAGATACCATAATCCAAATGAACATGGAAATCCTGCTTGTGTTCAGATAACAACACTCCCTTAAGTCACGAGAATACAAGCAGACAATGTGACGTTGCAGACAAATCAAGGACACTCAAGGGAGCTGGTTTCAAACTGAGCAGTCTCTAGAAGGGCTTTAGGAATGAAAACTCTCTTCTGAGAGCATGCGATGTTGCCATTCTCGAATCTTTGGGTGAATTAAATTTAGCTTAATCATACCCACCAGCAAACGGTCCTGATTAGCCCATCTTCCGCCATTGTTTGTGACGGTGGTGGTAACCACACAGGGTTAGCTATTCCTCTGTACCCCGTCATTAAAATTCGCATTGGTGTGGAGGAAACTCTAGATAGAAAACAAATCTGAGCAACTGTAAATTCTCATCTGCCACGAGAGAAAACATTCGAGTAACAAAAGATGGGCTGTTACCCAGCCTGTGCTACTCAGTGTTTAGGCTGACAAAGAAGCCCATTATGAAGCCTACCTTCTAAAAGGTTTTTTTTTTTTTTCCAGCAAAAGCCAGATCCTGGTCATCCCTTCCCATCAGCCACTGTGCCTCCTTTTCTCCTCTACAAGCTTGCCTTCAATTTTGTGAATGTAGAATTAAAACAAACAAACCAAAGCCCCCTAAAACAACAGCAACAACAAAATTCCTCCAGAACATGTATAAATTCTGTTGTTGTCATGACCCTGATTCCAGAGGTCAACCATCTGGGGACTGAAGAGACAACCAGCGGTAACAACTGAATTCACCGCCGTAGCATTTTTTAAACCATCTACAACGGAGCAGTTTCCTTAGAAAAACAAAAATTTCAGTACCTCTCAGCCAAATGTATGCAAAATGCCATAAACTAAGTTGCTAGGAAAATGGAATAAAGAGACATAACATATAAATAGTAGGTTCATTTTTATTATAGGAAAATAACACAAAATTTCTCTTTCCGATCCTATGAACATTTTCTCAAAGTTTACCATCAATTTCCATGCTGGCTGCACGCAGACCAGGGTCTAAGGAACTGTGGGCCAGTTCTGAGCCACACAGCCCTCTAGGAAGGGTGGGTTAAACATAACAACAAAAGAACAAAGCCATATTGGGCCCAGGTACTGCCTACCTAGTCCCTCCAGCATATACTGATATCCCTGGATGCGCCAGCCCCTTAGACAAATGATGGATTATTTGCACAGAACCTATGAAACCATATACTTTACATGAGTTCTAGATGACTTGCAACACATACTATAATGTAAGTGCCATCTGCAGTAGCATTTGGAATGATGACACAACGAAAGTCTATACATTCAGTATAGGTACAAATTCTTGACAGTCATTTTCAAATACTCTGACTCTATGGAAGTAGAATGGTCTACAGAGGGCTGACTATACATTTTTGCTCCACAGAAGATGGTTTAAAAAAAGTGGCAAATTTCTTTGGTTTGTTCCTTCAAAGAGAACAGTTCTAGAAGGCTGACGATGGTTTCCAACACAAGTCACTGAGGAACACTGGGCGGCGGGAGGACAAAGGAAAGACAGAGATCAATAGGGTGGCTGAGAGGGCCTCCGGAGACCCTCAGTAGAGAAGAGAGCTGGGATTAAGGCCAGAAGAAAACACGCAAGCAGCAGGGCCTGCCATGTAAGATAACCATGAATATGAGCCAATGCCCAGGGAAGGAGAAGGCAGGGAGAGAACTGGACCCGCATGCTTGGGCCTGAAGCTGACGAGAGTTAAATCTCACAGTAAAGGACAAAGGCAACCGAGCTGAGTGCATGCAGCTCAGCGGCCTGGGAGTGGCTGAGAGACACAGGGGAGCTCAATATTCTTGCCTTCGTGCTCCAGAGGCAATGCTACAAAATGTCATAGTCTTCAAATGTTTTGTTGATAAACTTTTCAGTACAAAACATGCTCAACACTGCCATCCAGCATCCGTGTGAGATGTTTAATGTATACATGTGCACATACAGACCCACAACTTTCATGGAAATATTTGTCACTTAAACCACCCTCCCCCAGACAGGGTTTCTCTGTAGTTTTGGAGCCCGTTCTGGATCTTGCTCTGTAGACCAGGCTGCTCTCGAACTCTTGGAGACCCACCTGCTTCTGCCTCCTGAATGCTGGGATTAAAGGCGTGCGCCACCAGCGCCTGGCACTTACACTTGCTATTCAACTGGCTTTCAGTACACAATCTAAATAGACTCATGCTGGCTAACTAAACAGACTGCAACCCCTCCTGGTTAGCCAGTCCCAAAAGCACTAAGGATGCAAGCTTTTCCAGCATTCCTTTAGAGTTTCACCTCTTCTCTTATGTGTGGAAACACCCAAATACAGCCTCTCCTGCTCCTTCAGCCAGCCCTGCCAAGACTGCTGTTTATGTCTCCTCTGATGAGAGAGTCTACAAACTGAAGACGGAAAGCTTCTTGGGGAAAAAAATCAGCAATCTGAGGGAGTGATCTCAGGAAGCGAGCTGAGGCAGCAAAGGTCTCAAGGGGCAGAGCGTCCACACCAGTAGCCAGCAGCACTTCCAAGGCACCCCTGAGGACCCTGGCATCTGTGGAAAGCGGTGTCTTCACAGCCTGCGTCGCATTTGGCATACTCCACACCGCGTGCCCTTGTTAATCTGCTGCCTCCTCTACGCCCTTTACAAGTGTTCGCCCTCCTGCAAACATGAACTATTCCTTTTGCAGCCACCAGGAAACACACAAAACATGAATATAAAGTGTCTCTGTTCAGCCAAACAACACAAAATCCTTTCATGTGTTCTTTTGGCATTCTTCATTTGTTCTTAACAGCTACTGACCAAAAGGATGGTTAACTGCATGCTTTGGTGAGTGTGTGTGAGTGTCAGTGTATGTCAGTGTGTGTCTATGTGTGTCAGTGTGTCTATGTGTGTCAGTGTGTCTATGTGTGTCAGTGTGTGTCTGTGTGTGTGTTGGTATGTATGTCAATGTGTGTCAGTGTCTGTGTGTGTGTCAATGTGTGTCTCTGTGTGTGAGTGTTAGTGTGTGTCTATGTGTGTCAGTCTGTGTCTGTGTGTTGTGTCTATGTGTCAGTGTATGTCTGTGTGTGTCTGTGGGTGTCTGTGGGTGTCTGTGTGTGTCTGTGTGTGTCAGTGTATGTCTGTGTGTTGTGTCTGTGTGTCAGTGTATGTGTGTGTGTTGTGTCTGTGTGCCAGTGTATGTGAGTGTGCACACACACGTGCTACATCTGCACTGCTCTGGTGAAATTACAGTGGGAGGAAAATGGACGATGAGGGCAATACATTCTGCTCTACTGTTGTCGACCCTGGGACCGAAGCTGACAGAATTATCCCCAGGCGGCCATTCTTCAGTCATAACAGTTACTCTATGGCACTGGGCGTTCTGTTCTTTCTGAGGGAATTCTACATTCATCTAGCTTCTCGCTACAGTTGCTTCGGGAAAGTTCTCCAAAGGTTCGTGAGTTGAGGCCTTGGTTCCCAGGCTGGCACTGTGGGCAGGGGGTGGGGTCTAGAGAGGGGGCTTGAGGTCACGGGAGGCATGTCTTTGAAGACAACTGGGAGGCCCAGGTCACTTCATCTCCTCCAACCCTCCCTGGAGGAAGGAAAGTGGTTTTGTTTGGCTACATGTTCACTACACACTGTAATCCCCTGCTAGGAGGGATGCGGCCAACTCATTATAGACTGAGATCTCCAAAACCATGAAGCAGAGATAAACCTTTTCTCATTACAAGGTGATTATTGAAGGGATTTGTTACAGCGTTGGCAAGTTGACTGATATAGTACCCTCAACTTAACATGAAAAGCCCATGCACCTTAAGGAGGAAAGCCATTTGCTGTGAAACAATTGTATCAAACACCCCAAAGTTATGCAGTTTTCTTTTTTAAAGAATATTTTCTAGACAAGGTTTCTCTGTGTAGCATTCCTGACCATCCTGGAACTAGCTCTTGTAGACCAGGCTGGCCTTGAACTCACAGAGATCCACCTGTCTCTGCCTCCCAGTGCTGGGATTAAAGGCGTGCAAGATCCACCACCCAGCAAGGTATTTCATTTTCAGTGCAGGGATTCACAGGACAGCTGGCTAGCTATCTTTGTTATGATTCATAAAACCCTGAGCCGTGCATAATTCTTTGACCGCCGCCAGTCCCCTTAGCCACAGCACGATTTCCTGGATGCCTAGAGTGTGCTAGGTTTTGAGAAGCACAAGGAGTAAACAGACCCTGTCTGTCCATCAAGAACTTGACGTCCCCAGTAGCAAACCATGTTTCCAGTGTTTCAGGTCCAGCACCCAGAGTCTACACTACCACAGGGGCAGTATTAAGACCCCCCAATTTTGTCCATATTTACATATGTGGCAGGTCAAATTGCTGCACAAAAATAACAGCTTCGGGGCTGTCAGCTGCTCTTTAAAAGGAATCTGAGAGCCAGTTGCCATGAGAGATGGAGCAGCGTTTAACGGGCTCACGGGAAGGGAAGAAGTCCTGGAAATTCCATCTCGACAAGCCACGGGGTCATCTTTTATGGGAGAGGTGAGGCTTTAATGAAAACTAGATTGGATTTTATTGTGTCATTTAGACAAACTACTTCAGTGGCTCAGCTGGAAAAAAATACTAGGCATGTGGCTTCATAATTTCAAAGTGTGGAAACAAACCCCAAGTAAAACAAACAAAACCTTTAAACTACCCAGGGAAGCTAATGACTATCTCAGGCACGAGCCTCCAGTACAACAATCGGGTACTGACAGGTAGGCTGTTTAGAACATTTGTAAGAGACTGCTTAATTTCCCATACGTCAAGCATTTTATTGATTGACATCTTTAGAAATGAGCTCCGCTTTGTTCTAAGTCTCAGAATGACACGAACCATCACAATATAAGCTTCCACTCATTTCCCCCAATCAATGTTGACTCAGAAACTCTCTCCCTCCCTCCCTCTCCCCTCTTCAATGGTGCCATGTGTAGTCTTGATGACCATCTACCAGCTAAAATATGACGTGCCTTAACAAATAACCACACAGTAGGCTTTTATGTACAATACAGACCAAAAAAATTTTAACAAATACATTATCTTTGACATTTCTAGCTGAACAAACATTGGCTTAAAAGGAGCTCCCTAAGTGGTCCTAAGAATTCAAAAGATTCTACCCATATCCCAGAGCAAAGCTCCTATGTCCCCAAAGAGGAAACCAAGACATTTCATTGGCCTGGCTTGGGACAAAACCAAGAATTTGCAAACGTGATCAAAGGACAGGAAGAAGAAATTATCAAAACTTAACAATGCAAGCTAGGTGTGGTGGTGAGTGCCTCTGATACCAACTCTCTAGTGATGGAAGTAGGAAGATCTGGAGTTCAAGGCCATCCTCTACCACATAGAAAGTTCAAGGCCACCCTCTACTATATTGTGAGTTCAAGTCCAGTTTATGCTAGATGAGACTCTTTCTAACTTTTACTCTTCCTAAGCCGGTCAAAAACAGAACTAAATGAGTAAATAAAAATAAAAACCACTTTACATGATCAGACAAAATTAAACCAATTTTATGTAAAATTAGCGATACAACATTTAATATATGTTACCAAAAAAGGAATACAATATTAGGAATCTTTGAGAGTAATTACTAAGAGACAGAATCAAGATACTAATAAAAATTAGTAAATTATTCAGAAGCCATTGGCATTAACAGAAATGCAATTACGGCTGAGCAACCTAGGACAATATTTCTCTTTACCATTATACAAAATGTTTATATTATAGCAATTGTTTGGTATAATTTTAACATGAATACTTTTTTTTTTGGTTTTTCGAGACAGGGTTTCTCTGTGGCTTTGGTGCCTATCCTGGAACTAGCTCTTGTAGACCAGGCTGGCCTCGAACTCACAGAGATCCGCCTGGGTGCTGGGATTAAAGGCGTGTGCCACTACCACCCAGCTAACATGAATACATTTTTTAAGGTAAAGATTTCAATACCAGGTGTTTGTGAGTTGCTGGCGAGGCTCCAGCAAAAGTTGAGGAAGGAAATGACAGCAATGGCTTTCAACATTCCAAGACTATCCACTGTGATAGTGAAGTCCTCTGTCCCTTTTGAGTAGCCAGTGCTTACTAGTCCTGCGACTGTGTTTGTAAAATCAGAAAATGGCTTGGGCAAGCGAAGTATTCATCACTGTGCTGGGAGAGCGAGAGACACAGTGAGGGAAGTGTTCCCATCCCTCAACCACCTCTGTATTTTGATTCAAATACTCACTGCACGGTCTAGTACAAAATAGAAATACACAGTTTGGACTTGGTCCTGTTTTTGTTTGTTTGTTTTAAAATCTAAATGTGTTTGAACTTGGTCTACAAAGATGAGAAATCATCCCAGCAGGAGCAAGGCTATCCTGAAGCTATCCTCAACCCCTTTGTGGATGGAACAACCCTTGCTTGCACAGAGGTCGCGTATCAGATACCCTGCGTATCAGATACTTACATTACAATTCATAACAGTAGAAAATTACAGCTATGAAGTAGCAATGAAAATAGTTCTACGGCTGGGGTCACCACGACATGAGGACCTGCATTAAAGGGTCGCAGCCTTCAGAAGGTTGAGAACCACTTCCTAAAGAGAAACACATGTACTGTTCCTGTTCGCTATACACTTCCAGAAACACTGATCCCTGAGAAATCAGAATTTTCCCAGGGGTTTCATGCTAGGAGAAGAAAAAAACTAAAGTCTGGTGTAGACTAGGGAAGGAACTTGTTTCTGGGGAGAGGTTTTAGATGGTTCTTACAATTGCCAGAGAGCGCTGCAGGAAAGATGGAAACAGGACCAGGGTTGCTCAGTGGTGAGGGGGATGACATCTTTCCCCCAGACCAGGATTTCTTAGGTAGACTAAGTTATACTCTTCTCTCTATATTTAAACCTAACTGTCGGGGCTGTAGAGATGCCCAGGGGTTAAGTGTCACGACTCTTCCAGAGGACCAGCAAGAAGTCAGGTAGCTCACACCAACCTGTAACTCTAGCTCCAGGGAACCTGATGCCTTCTGGCCTCTGCGGGTACCCACACCCTGTGTGCATTCATACACAAAGACACAGCATGCACATAAAACATAAATAAACAATTCTTAACATACAAAAGATAAACCTAGACCTCACCTCCAAGATGGCTTGGGGGTGGGGCGTCTCTTTAGTTGTTCATTTTCCCAATGCAGCCACATTGAATAAAGCCCCTGTCTTTGCTTTGCACTATGAGCTGTTTCTTTAATTAGCCTACGGAGGACAGGTGGCCAAGCCTAGCATGTTAGGGCTGCCAGGCCCAGTGTCCGACCCTAACAATGCAGCAACAGATGGGACAACTGAACACCTACGTCAGGGTCATTTCTCACCCATGAACTTATGGGTGTCAATGCAATTATGTCCCCATCAGCTGGCTCCCTTCAGTCTAGTAAGGTTGGTTGTACAAACAACGCGTGCTGTATTTAGATGTCTCTTCAATATTTTAAACACAAGCTTTAAATGTAAATAGTCATTCTCAATATAACTTATGAAAAAGTCTCTGACCGTGATCAAAATATTGAAGTGTTTCCAAGTCTGCTGGATTTTTAAATGTATATGTGTTTTATTACAGGAGCAAAGTTCCATAACAGCCAGTGGTCACGATGAAAGATGCTAATTTTACTCACAGAACTAGTTATTAAGAACGTTGAAATGGTAAAGAGGTAAATACAGCGTTGAGATCAGTCTGTACGCTGCCCTCATTTAGTCCACCTCATATGAAACACTTGCCCCGAGAACACCATTTTATACACAGCCTTTGATGCCATTTGGGGAACGGAGGGCACCAGAATGGTGCCACCTGCCCAGGACACTGACTGATTAGCGTCCCACTCCTGGGAGTCTTCCAAAGACAACAAGTTGGGGACGATCTGGGTGATAAACTACGACATTCATACAAATACCATCTCTATTCATGAACATTGGGAACACTCTGTTAATTAAAATTTTAAATGTTAATCAAGTTCTTTGAAAAAGCTGCCAGTGTCAGCTGAGTTGTGGTCCCACTGTCAGTGAAAATGCATTGCAGGAAACTAGTGTGTTCTTCTTAGGGTAGGAAACTGGGCATGCAAGTTCACAAGATATATTGAGAGGACTTAACTTTGCAAACTCCATTTTAAAGAAGGGGCTGTGGTATGAGAGGTCTTTCTGTATATGTGCTGCTTTTATTGGTTAATGAAAATAGAAAGCTGCCTTGGCCTGTGATAGGGTAGAATAGAGCTAGGCAAGGAAAACTAAACTGAATGCTGGGAGAAAAAAAGGCGAAATCAAGGAGAACCCACGTAGCCCCAGTGGAGACAGATGCCGGAACTTTACACAGTAAGCCACAGCCTCATGGTGATGCACAGATTAATGGAGATGGGTTACTTTAAGATATGAGTTAGCCAAAAACATGCTTATGCTATTGGCTAAACAGTATTGCAAATAATATGGTTTCTATGTGATTATTTCAGGGCTGAGCAGCCAAAAATAAACAAGCGGCCTCCTCCAACAGGGCTTCATCTTAAGCCCTAGAATGAGCTGAGGGATGGGCGATCTCAGCTCCAGAAGTGTGCTGACATAGCAGAAATTTGAACAGAAACCCTAAAAATGGCCAATTAAGAAGACAGGGAGGAGGGCCATAAAATTTATGGAGGTCCAGATGTTCTTGGAAGGCATCCTGTCCATGAGGATACCTTGTCAGTTACTAACACCTCTTTGTGCCCCAAAACTGACCAACGGGTTCAGAAACTACCTTATCTTATGTTCTCCTCACCCAATTCTAAGACAACAGGACTCAAAATCACCTGACTATAGTGCTTTCCCTTTAAAAGTTTGCCCCTTCCCAGGTTTGGGGCTGCACTTCCCTCACCTATGGCCTTGGTGTGGTGGAGGCATGGTCCAAATTCGAGTTTGAATTAAAAACCCTCATGTAATTTGCATCAGAAATCCAGCTCCGTGAATTGATTTGGGGGCCAGAAACTTGGGTATAACAATATATTTGGAAATTTAATTTGAGATAAACTTTTTTTGGGGGGAGGGGGGTTTCTCTGTGTAACTATCCTGCTGTCCTGGAACTTACTTCATAGACCAGGTGGGACTGACCTACTCACGGAGATCCACCTGCCTCTGCCTCCCAAGTGCTGGGATTAAAGGTGTGCGCCACCACCCACTTCATACACACTTTTCAAATCACCCGATAATGAGTTCATATCAATATATATTGCATAAATTATAAAGACAAACAAATGTGCTATGTTTACAGTCACATAAAGAGCAACTGCGCAATAAATGGAGAAAAGGAGACTCGGGAGAGAATAGAGTTTATAACTTTCCATAAATGGACTAGAGACGGAGAAGCTGGGGCCTTAGTGGTTTGGGTCTTGTTGTTTTTGTTTTTGCGAGGTGCAAGAATAATGCGTGTTACCAAGACAATATATTCACTTGGGTCTACCCTGACATGTGTAATATTTTATGCATGGATGGGCAAGAAATTTGGAAGCAAGTTTTGTGTTTTCTGGTTCTCATGTTTCCTACCTTCTGACACTAAAGAAGACTAAATGGCCATTTGGAGGTCCAGGCATAAGCCTGAGACAGACTTGCAGATACATTGTTACATCTCCCAATCTGGTTGGAAACAGGGTCACTGTTATTGAGCCTGCTACTTCCTTGTTGTTCCTTCTTTTGTCTTTCTTTAGAACTCTGAAAAACATCTTCTATTTCTAATGAAACCAGAGATTTTAAACCTTGCCATCCTTGTGGTCCCATCCCTCCAACTTTAGCATGTTTCACTTGTATCTTTAGCTAGATTCCAAATGGCAAAATCGTTAGCTGGCTTACATTTTCCATCTTGATCCCTTTCAAGGCAGGATGCTCCCACCCCCAGGAACAAATGGATCCAGATATAAAACAGTACTAAACTTGGGGAAGCTCTATGCTCAGGACAGTGAAGAACTAGACAGCCAGGTGGGAGGCAGGCTTGAGAACTGTTTTCTATTTACATATATGCCTGCTTTTCTTTCTTTCCCTGTGTTTTAACTTTTTCCTCTGCTTTTTTTTTAAATAGCAAAGTATTATCAGCATAAAAACAGTAGTAGTAACAATAAAAATAAAAATAAAATTTCAAAGATAAAAAAAAATCACTTTTTTTCTGATTTTCAAACATTTATAAACCCAGACAGCAGAAACTGCAGCAGCTTATTCCCCCAACCCCCTTTTTATACACATATAAACCCATACTCATGAATGTGAAGTTTTCTTCAAGCTGTTCCCCTCTTTTCTTTTTTCAGAGAATAATAAGCCAGTTCTGTGCTTTGTCTAGTCCACTCACCGGTAAGTAACAGGCTCAGACCACTCTCCCAGTCAATACAGACACAAAGAACCAGCAGGAGCATTTTATTATTCCTTTGTTGCTGATTGATACAGGGTTTAGAGATACAGCTCAATCTGGCCTGTAGACATGGGAGCACCGTGCTTCAGCCCTGTGAGTGCTAGGATTACACACTATCTGAAGAGCAGCTGGATATTTTAAATTAATACCTGCTACCACCAAGCACACCCTAATAGCCACCCTTGAGACACAATGGCTTTCTACTTTGGTACAAAAGACTCCTATGATTCAGGTCTCTGTGTTTCTAATCTTATAGTGTTTTATTTGATTCATATTAAATAATTATTCCAAACATGAAAGCAGTAACTTCTTACTCATTAATGATAGCATTCCTGGGTTATAAGCATCGGCACAGTTGTACCAGCGAGCTGGCCACTGAAATAGCGACAGGATTCTGAGCTCAGAAGTAGCTGTCTTCTAGCCCTGCCTATGCCAGCCCTGGCAGGCATCATGACTTCCTCTGTTTATTTCCTTTCTCCTTGATGTTGTTGTCAAGGGAACATCTATTGGGACAGTTGGGCAGCTTGGGCCATGTGCTGCTCACTCCACTAAGAACCTCATGTCCATTCTTTTGTCTGGTGCCTTCAATAACCCACTGAGAATTAAATTACCACAACTCTACATTCAGAAGGATATTAAAAAAAAATACTAGCCTGGGATCACACTGAAAACTAAAATTTTTTAAAAATCTGATTTGTTTGGTTCTAGGATAAGTGTTTTAACACACTCTCTCTCTCTCTCTCCTCTCTCTCCTCTTCCTCTCACTCTCTCTCTCCCCTCTCTCCCCCCTCCCCCCCCTCTCTCTCTCAAGATTTCCTCCTAGGTTTTTTCATAGTTTTATAGCCTGTGGCCATAGTCACTGTGGGGAAAATCCAAAGTAACAAAATAACAATGGAAACACGCCCCCAAAGCTTTTAGGTCACCTTTCAGTTATCAATTACCACTCTAGACAAACAAAAACAAAACCCCACTAGATTCTCCAATTACACAGACTTATTTGCAAAAGAAAACTTAGAGCCTCCAATGCATGTGGTGACCTTATGAAGCCAGAGTTAACCAAAGAATTGGCGACAGCATGCAAGATAAGGAGATGAGAATAAAATCTATTTCTCTGAAATCTGCCACGGTACACTGACAAACATAAATTTAAGTAAGACATTTAATACAGTGTAAGCAATTAAACCAGCCTTAGGGTCTCTTGGAAGCCTGGCGCACACTGTAGATTCTTGCTGCTTCCCAAAGAAGTAAAATGATACAATTACACTCATGTGGCCTTCCTTTCAAAATGGGATTTAAAGTTATTATTCAAAACAGATGTCCAGTTACCTTAGCTTACACAAGCCTGGTGCGGACAAACACTATTTAGTCAGTGTTAAAAGACCACGGGGGTTGAAGCTGGGGAGTCCCTGAGACATCCCATACTTTGGGCACTCAGCTGGAAACCCCAAGAGAATCATCTTGAAACTCACTACTGTACCAATTATACCCTCCTGGTTGATGACAATGGAATAAGTAAATGTATAAGACAGAAGAGGAATGATGACCTTGGCAGTTTTACTCAAGGATAATTTCTCTTTCTCTTAGCATTTTCATGATTAACTTATAAAAGTAAGTGCTCCCAACCAGGGTGAATAGACAAACACCATGCACATATAGAAAGACTAAGAAAACTGAAAGGCAACATGAATGTGTGTGTGTGTGTGTGTGTGTGTGTGTAATACTATCACTTATTTTCTGCTAATGGTGGTTCTCAACTTGGGGCTCAAGACCGTTTTAGAGTCAAATGACCCTTTCACAGGGTTGGGTCAACTATGACCAATCAGAAAATACAGATATTTACATTGTTTCATAACCGTAGCAAAATTACAGTTATGAAGTGATGTGGGATTCCTCTCTGTATGCTGTGAAGACCATTGGTTAATAAAGAAACTGTCTTAGGCCTGCACAGGGCAGAATAGACGTAGGCGGGGAAAACTAAATTGAATGCTGGGAGAAAGAAGGCAGAGTCAAGAAAAGTCATGGAGCCACCACCTGAGACAGATGCAAACAGATGGAAGCCATCAGCTGGAACCTTGTTGGTAGGCTATGAGCCTCATGGTAAAATATAAAATAATGGAGATGGGTTAATTCTAGATGAAAGAGCTAGCTGGCAATACAATTAAGTATTTGGCCAAACAGTGATTTAAATAATACAGTTTCTGTGTGATTATGTTGGGAGTCTGGGTGGCTGGGAAACAAACTAGTGGCCTCACACAACAATGAAATAGCAATGAAAACAATTTTATGGGCGGGGTCACCACAACATGAGGGACTGTATTAAAGGGCTGCAGCATCAGGAAGGTTGAGAACCGCAGTGTTAATCTGTGAGAGAAACAGCCTGGGAAAACATTGGATGGCAGTAATCGTGGACAGAGAAACTAGCAAGCTCAGGAAGATGGAGCCAGTGTTTGGGGTTACAGCCTTGGGATTTTATTTCTGAATGGATACTGAGGAGCTGGTCATTCACGGTGTCATCTAAAATACTTAGCCCAAATGACACAGGAAGTGGGAATTCTACATTACTCCTACTGCATCTTACCTGAGGCGGAAGGAAAAGAATATAGTTTATACTTCTATACGTCCAATCTTGACGATCATCGGGTAAAGAGTGGACACTAATTGAATTAACTAGAATGAAGCATTATAAACAAAACAAGGGCAATGGATTCATAAAATCGCTTTATGTTTCTTACTAGCAGAAACTTCCATTTTTCTAATTTATAGAAATATACTAGAAAGAACAAATCGGGTATTCTGCAAACAATTCTAAATTACAGGGTAAGTTTCTGAACAAGGATTCCAAGGCTTGGCCAATCTACAAGGACACCCTCATTTTGATCACCCCTTGTATCTATACCCCACGCCAACGGCCTGCTCTGTGCACCAGGCGTTGTGGACTGCATCATGGAGTCAAAGCGGTCCAAAGCTCAGACTTTACTCCTCACCCAGCCCCGGGAAGTAAGGAGGCAATGATATACTACCATGGAGGGAGTAGCGACAGAGACCTCCTAATACTCCTGGAGGGCACAGAGCAAGGAGCTGTCAAAGCTGGCTCAGGGAGATAGGGACTGGTGCTGGCTCCTCCGTGGAAGCTGTGTCTACTCTCTTAAATAGTTTAACAGCCGTGAAGAACAATATGCTAGAGAGGCAGGATGCCTTCTTTCTAGGAACTCTTACCAGGCTACTCGAACGGACTAGTTGTAGATATCATGTTACAGATGCATGCTGAGCTTGAAGGACCAGGAAAGATTGACTCATGAAATTTCAGGGTTATTTAGGAACATCAGGCATTAGGCTACCCCATCCCGAGAAGCTGTAACACAGACACAAACATACAGTGACCATCGTTCTCCGAGGACATAGAGACATGGTCATGATTTACTCTATCCACGGTGCAAACGTTAGGGGGTTACCCAGCCCTCAAGAGCTAAATCGAGATATAGGTTAGCACAAGTGGAAAATTGGTTCCCTAGCCATTTCGGAAATCGCAGGATGGATTTCCAGGGCAGCAACTGGACCCTCCAAAGCCAACAGTGGTTCCCAGTTCATATCAGAACTCATCCTTTGCAGCTCAGGCCCGTTTTGGAAAATATTTCAAGGGCGGCAATGTGGCCTTAAATGGTCACCTAGGGAGCTACACTCCCATCTTCACACACAGGTCAAATGCTCCAGACTGGAGCATTGTGAGCCGCTTGGAAGCCCTTTCCACCCTTGGGAGAAAACTGCCAGCGAGGGGACTTATCGTGACAGCCTTTTAAGGAGCATCCATAAGTCTTTGAATGAGGCTGAAATGCTTTCCCATCATCTACACAGGGCCCAGGGGCAAGAAAAAGGAAAAGCTGCTCAAGTAGAAATCAAACAACTTACGTGTTTTTTACTCTCTCTGTGTGTATATATCTGTATCTATATCGATATATACATACACATTTGTGTATTTAAAATACTTCTGATTTCATAAGATCACAAATACAAATTATGACATTAATTTTCTATTTTTAAAAACCCACCAGGTATTAGATTGATTGGAAGGCAATAGAGGAATAGGAGGATGGAGTATTGTCTATTTACATCAACAAGAATTAGCTCCAGAGAGTTAAGTACAGTAGGGGGAGCACTGCCGGGAGGACTCCGTGCCTCCATCTGCCTGCAGAGCAGAAACCGTGCTCGCTGCTGCTCTCTGTGCCTTCAGAGATGTCCAAGGCAGAGCACAGCCAATACTGAGGAAGCTGAGTAGCCGAGAGGGAAGACAACAGGAACCCTAAAGGACAGGCACATAGCAAGTCCATGTACAGCAGCCGCAGGAGAGCCATGAGTGTAAGCATGCCTCTGCAATAGTGCGGGGCGAGTGAAAAGCTGATTTTCTTCAGCCTGACATTCATCCACCACGAAAAGGCTCACTAAGGCTCAGTAGGGCAGAGGGCTGTCTGCCAAGGTTTAGACTGATTGTCACCTATGGGCAACAGACAGGTCCCAGCACTAAAAGAAATCCAATGAACTTATGGATAATGTAGCTACCTCGAGAAACTTGGTCTGTAGAGGATGAGAAAAACCTTGAAATAGTGAAGTTTTGTAGTTTTACTTGGCATTGTAAGTCCTCTCTTTGCTATGATGGTCCGAAGTTTAGCCTATGTAGGACCCAGTTGCCAGCCTAAGGGAAGACTCCGGGGCCATCTGAATCTGAAGGTATTCCTTGTGAGTGAGCACATAATATAACCCCAGGAGATCAGATACCAATTAAGTTGAGACTCATAGACACAAAGGAAACACTCAAGTCATTGGAAATGCTTAGTGAGATCCAGGATCCTAACAACAAAAGCCCCATAATCCCAGTTTAACAACGGGCCTTACCCAACCCCTAAAGAATACAAGATTATTCTTTTTCTGAAGCTTAAAACTAAAAAAGTCATTAATTTGAGGGTGCATAACTTCAGATTGACTGATCAAATCCATAGCTATATTATTTTTATACTGAAATAAGACAAGGATTTAAGGATAAAGTCCATAATACTATGAAAATAATCTAATTATCAAACTTTTCTCCCTTTCCAAATCAAATCAGAGGATCACCTGGGAGAGAGGCATGGATAAAAACCAAAGGGGTTCAGAAAGTTTTGGGAAATTTGCACGTAGAGTCTCCTTGGAATGAGGTGAGAAACCACAGACTATAACCATGTTAGCAATACTTAAAATTTGCCACTGCTAAAACTTGGCAGAGATTTTCATGTCCCATTTGTGAAGGCCTGTCACATTAATGAACTGAAAATGGCCAGCTCTACCGCTGCCCGCCACACTTATTACTCTTCGCATCTTATGCCATTTTCAAGATTTGAAGACCTTTCATTTTTGATTTAATAAGTTCTAGTGCCATGTTACAGATTTTATTTGATGGTCTTAGAAATATGAAAAGCATCTGTGGAATTCTGTGGGCTGGCTGCCAAGGATGTCCACCTCACAGAACGGCGAGGAGCTGCATTCTGAGTGGCCGCCTCTCTACAGATCATGTTATAAAGGCCTGAGTGAGCAACATTTCAGGACCTAGAGATGTAGGCTTCTCTCCGACATTCAATAAAGTGCCCTGTAACTGAAAGTTCTCAGCCTACCTGGTCCCATAGCCATTTTTAAAATAACCACTCAGAGGCTTAATTATGTACTGGTTGGCCTATTAGCTCAGGCTTATTATTAACTAGCTCTTACAACTTAAATTAACCCATTTCTATTAGATTATATTTTACTACAAGGCTTATGGCTTGTTACCTCACATCTTGCTTCCCTGGCTGTTGGCGTCTTTTTCAACTCTGCCTTCTTTCTTCCTGTATCTAATTTGGCTTTCCTGTCTAGCTATATTCTGCCCTGCCATAGGCAAAATAAGCTTCTTTATTAACCAATGGTACTAAAACATATTCAGGGCATCCCACATCGGTGTCCTCTGACATCCATATCCTTTTCATCTCCCTCTCCCCATTCTTGTCTGGCAATGTTTGCCTAGTTCTCCATGTCCCCCCAAAACACATGCAGTCCTCAGAAGGGGTGTCAACCAGAACTGCAGCATTTTTAGCTAGTTCAGGGGAAACCTTTAAAGTCGGACTGTATTCAGATTTGAAAATCGTACAACGGTTTTTAGGTTTATTTCGACTAACCCAAATAAGCTGTAGAAAAATGCTGATTGGGTGCAAATATAAATATTTAAAAATATTATGCTGTCACTTGCAAGGCTCCGCTGTAGCGAGCCAGACGGCATTCAAATATTAAAGGCAGGAAAACCCTCAGTGAGTAATTGTCAGCCTCACTTCGCACTACTTGCTCTATAAATACTCAGCGTGCTTCATTTGAACCGTTTCTCTGTTTACTTTACAAGCAGAAACTGGAAAGCACAAGGCACATGTATTTTTTTTTCAGAGGACTTAGGTGACTGTAAACCTCTAGTTTAAGAATAAAAGAAACTTCTAAGGCATGTGAGAGAGCAGAGCCATCTACCATGAGCTCAGCTGCACAGAACACGTTCAGCTGTGGTCTAGATTCGGAGCTGAGAGAAAAAGCGCCAAAATCCAAAGATGAAGAAGACATGGCTGAAGGCTTCAGGGAGCTCTCGGTCTTACCCACAAAGGAACAACAGCCAGATTAAGGAATCCCTAAGAGCGTAGCCTGACTGTAGACACAAAGGAAGGCTGGTGGTGTTTGGGATG
Source organism: Microtus pennsylvanicus (assembly GCF_037038515.1). Taxonomy (NCBI): domain Eukaryota; kingdom Metazoa; phylum Chordata; class Mammalia; order Rodentia; family Cricetidae; genus Microtus; species Microtus pennsylvanicus. The sequence goes on along the minus strand of NC_134600.1, from coordinate 15,473,745 downwards.
GGGGAGGGATAGCAGATTAGCAACAGCTTTTTCCTCAGAAGAATCCTTCAGGGCTGCGGCTATCGTCTGTGGAGACAGCAGCTGGGTGAAGGGTCCAAACAGGGTGAGGCCATGAAAGGAAGGTCAGCACAAGGTCTTTGAAATGAGAGTTGGGGAAGCAGAGGGAAGGAATGGCCACTAAAACAGAGATGGAGAGTCCAGGCAGAGTGTGGCGTGCACCGGGGGGGGGGGGGGGGGCGTATGAGAACATCCCAACCTCTGTGCAAACACACTGCAGACCACACATGTCAACCAAAGTGAATCATGGGCAATGTAATGCCGAGACCATTTCCCGCAAACTGCATGGGTCAGTATATCTGATCGCTCCCTCCCCTGAGGTCCAAGAAAACAAACTGAGTAGAAAGACAGTTCACTCAAGGTGAACACATTTTCTCAGATTTGAGTCCAAATCTACTATCTTTGCATCTCCATTTTTACCTGGGTTTCTCCCTGAAAGACAAGGCCTCAGCCATGACCTCCTTGCTTGTATGTAAGTTATAGTGAGACAGATAGGAGTGAGGGAGCCAGCCTGGGAGGCAGGTTGGAAAGTGAACAGAAGCGAGTTGGTTACAGATCTGTGAACAATTCTTACATAAAGGGCAGATTCAAGTATAATAGGTCCCTTTTGCCCTCAGGAGAACACCCTAAGCCCCTCAGTAAGTGCCTGAAATGTCTGGCATCTATAACCTGGTGCACACACATGCACGTGTGTGTGTGTGTGTGTGTGTGTGTGTGTGTGTGTGTGTGTGTGTGTGATGTAGCTAGGCAGCAAAGCGATTAACATTATTATTGAACATAATAAAATACAGAATCATTATAACAACATAAAAATTATAACATGGATTTGTTTTCTCGGAAATGTTATAATTTTGCACCAGAACTGAGAGTAGGTAACTGAAATAATGGATAAGGGGAGACAGCTGTGGTTGGGAAAAACCTGAAATGCGCACAGTTTAGGTCAAGGGAGTGAGGGGAAAAAGTCGTTCTTAGTTTTGGTCTCTAAATGCCAGGGTTTGCCTCACAGGACACTAACAGCTTCTGTCTAGGAATGGTACCCTGGTGCCTTGGCTGAGCTACCAGCTTGAGTGCCTGAAACCACAGACACACCTAGTACTACACACAGCACGTTACAGGTTACAACTCCCAACAGACTGGCATCTGCTCTTCAGGCCTGGCCCCTGAGACATCAGGAAACACTGTTAAAAAAGGGTCAGAACTCACTGAATCTCAGACACTCACTTAAACCTCAGAGTGCCTATGGAGAATGCTGTTCTAGACCACAGTCCCAGAGTTGCTGTCATGTAGATGTACCTGTTTGGTTCAACACCGGCACTAAGAAAGGACAAGATGTAAGCCTGGCTTCTGTGTCTAAAAAAATAAAAAAATCATTAACCAAGCGTGGTGTCGCATATGAAATCCTAGTACCTGGAGGCTGGGGCAGGAAGATTCTAAGTTTGAGTTTAAACTGAGTTTGAGGTACAGAGACAGACCTAAGATAGAGGGAAAGAGAAAGGGGCTTCATGAACCGGCTCTCCCCACCAGAGGGCTATCAAAGGAAGTAAGGCAGAAACGAATGTCCAAGGGGGTCCTGAGAGACATGTAACATGGGCTTAGTACAGTATGAACATTAGAATATACCACATAAACAAAGCATAATATAGACACATTTTTTTCTAAAACATAAATTGAACTGCCTCAGCTTTGGACAGGGCTCATTATATAGAAGTTTATACAAAACAAGGAAAATTAGTGGACAATACAAAAAAACCTGAGAATTTTCTGGTCGAAATCTCACGTATGTATTTTGAATTTCACGTTCCCTGGCCTTTGAAGCAAGACTTCAGACTTCACCGACTACCACAGATCTTACGTCTGTACAATGGAGGGGAGCTGTTTTTAAACAGGCGCGTGAGCTGAGTGGCAAGCAAATCCACTCACCACTGGTTCAGTACTGCAAACTAATAGGCCAGTTATCATCCATGGAAGGCTGGCTACAAGGGACTGATTTATAGACCAACTAACATACTATGTAGGAGGCTCAGCAGCAAATGGCCTGTTACCCACTGGGGATGGGGTACATGTCTGTAATCCTAGCAGGTGGATGGTGTGGGCAGGAAGACAGTGAGCTTTTGGCCAGCCTGGGCTATGTATGTGGCAAGACGCTGTCTTGAAACAGAACAAAAGGCCAATTCTTCTTTTAGTACACAGATCATGTCGGCCTGTCCTAAGAGGGTCATCTGACATCTCACTTTTCTCTCTCTCATTGAAAGGTTTCTTTTTGTATACATCTGGGGACTGTACTGACTCATTGATGTACAAGGAGAAATTTCATGGTTATAATGGTAACTCTTTTTTTTTAAATATTTATTTATTATGTATACAATATTCTGTCTGTGTATATGTCTACAGGCCAGAAGAGGGCACCAGACCTCATTACAGATGGTTGTGAGCCACCATGTGGTTGCTGGGAATTGAACTCAGGACCTTTGGAAGAGCAGGTAAAGCTCTTAACTGCTGAGCCATCTCTCCAGCTTCATATTGGTAACTCTTATGATGAAAAAGAGGTTTCTTTTTTTCTGAAACTTATACCGGACAGATGGCTCAGCAGGTAAGAGCACTGGTTGTCCTTGTAGCGGACCTGGGTTCTGTTCCCGGCACCCACATGGTGGCTCACGACTGTTGCAGTTCCAGTTCTAGCACACCAAGTACCCCCGCTGGCTTCTGTGGGCACCAGGCACATACCCAGGGAACATGCACACGTTTGCAAAAACACCCATATATGCATGCACGCAAAATGAATACGTCTTCAAAACTTTGGTAAGCCAAAGAATAATTCTGTCATTTCTTTGGGCCATGTATTAAAGTTGCATGGGTTATGGATCCTCCCATACTCTCCTAAATGGATGGGTTTTTCTTTTTCATTTGTTTTGCTTTCGTTTGGTTCTACAGCTCTTAGTTGACAGGAAACAGAGGTCAGATCAGGCTTTAAACTTGTGTATGATCTGAGATGATGCTAAGCATAACAGGCTATCAGTTAATTCCTGGAATGCTGGACACCCCATCACCCGGAGAAGCTTTACAGCTGGAACTGTTGCAAGAGGTGAATGAAAGATTTGGTCAGCTTCCCTTTTCTATTGGCAGTTAAACAGGGGGAAAGGCGCAAAAACCCCAGCACTCGGCTTGCACTACTTTTGGGAGGGCCCATCATCAGTTTCTTCTCATCTGCCCACCGCTCTCTAAATCTACAATGGCTGGAGTAAGGTCCACCAAGGCGCGCATGCTGCCATGGCTGGAGTAAGGTCCACCAAAGTGCTCATGTCCATGACTGCAGTGAAGTCCACCAAGGCGCGCATGCTGCCATGGCTGGAGTAAGGTCCACCAAGATGCGCATGTCCATGGCTGGAGAAAGGTCCACCAAAGTGCTCATGTCCATGGCTGGAGTAAGGTCTACCAAAGTGCGCATGTCTACAGCTGGAGTAAGGTCCACCAAGGTGCTCATGTCTACAGCTGGAGTAAGGTCCACCAGTGTGCGTGTCTACAGCTGGAGTAAGGTCCACCAGTGTGCGTGTCTACAGCTGGAGTAAGGTCCACCAGTGTGCGTGTCTACAGCTGGAGTAAGGTCCACCAGTGTGCGTGTCTACAGCTGGAGTAAGGTCCACCAGTGTGCGTGTCTACAGCTGGAGTAAGGTCCACCAAGGTGCGCATGTCTACAGCTGGAGTAAGGTCCACCAGTGTGCGTGTCTACAGCTGGAGTAAGGTCCACCAGTGTGCGTGTCTACAGCTGGAGTAAGGTCCACCAGTGTGCGTGTCTACAGCTGGAGTAAGGTCCACCAGTGTGCGTGTCTACAGCTGGAGTAAGGTCCACCAGTGTGCGTGTCTACAGCTGGAGTACGGTCCACCAGTGTGCGTGTCTACAGCTGGAGTAAGGTCCACCAAGGTGTGCATGTCTACAGCTGGAGTAAGGTCCACCAGTGTGCGTGTCTACAGCTGGAGTAAGGTCCACCAGTGTGCGTGTCTACAGCTGGAGTAAGGTCCACCAGTGTGCGCATGTCTACAGCTGGAGTAAGGTCCACCAGTGTGCGCATGTCTACAGCTGGAGTAAGGTCCACCAGTGTGCGTGTCTACAGCTGGAGTAAGGTCCACCAGTGTGCGTGTCTACAGCTGGAGTAAGGTCCACCAAGGTGCGCATGTCTACAGCTGGAGTAAGGTCCACCAAAGTGCGCATGTCTACAGCTGGAGTAAGGTCTACCAAAGTGCGCATGTCTACAGCTGGAGTAAGGTCCACCAACGTGCCCATGTCTACAGCTGGAGTAAGGTCTACCAAAGTGCGCATGTCTACAGCTGGAGTAAGGTCCACCAAGGTGCGCATGTCTACAGCTGGAGTAAGGTCCACCAAAGTGCGCATGTCTACAGCTGGAGTAAAGTCCACCAAGGTGCGCATGTCTACAGCTGGAGTAAAGTCCACCAAAGTGCGCATGTCTACAGCTGGAGTAAGGTCCACCAGTGTGCGTGTCTACAGCTGGAGTAAGGTCCACCAAAGTGTGCATGCTGCCATGGCTCACCAGACTCTGACACCACTGGGAGATGACAAAACCTTTTTAAAAGAGTCTAGTAGAAGGAACTCATGCCAACCAGAATGCTGCCTTGGAATAGGCGCTGGGATCCGCCCCTTTAAGTCTGTGTGTCTGTCTGTCTGCTCCCCTCCCCTGCTTCCCAGCTCCCACGAGGTAATCAGCTGCTCTGCCCTATGTTCTCATCTTGTTGCCCCGTCTTGCCATAGGTCCCAAAGCACAGCACAGACGATTCTACACTGAAATCACCGAGAGCGTGAACCAAAACACAACTTGCTCCTTGCTTTGTTCAATTTCATGTTTGTCGATTCTAATACTATCATATCATTTCTCCCTTCCTTTTCTTCCCTCTAAACCCTCCCACAGACCCCTCTTTGCTCTCTGATTCATGGTTTCCTTTCTCAGTAATTGTTCTCATATGCATATATGTATGTGAATGTACAGATATATTCTTAACTTCAGATTTTAAAGTTGACTGTCTTAGTATTTGTTATAACACAGCTAGCACAGGAATGAGCTGTACACTATGACCCTAGCTTGAGTACAGCCGCACCTCCAATGTCTCTGTACAAGGATGTTTAGAAAGTTTCTCGTCACTGTGACAACAGAACTGAGCAAACCAACTTAAGACAGCTCTTCGCTAGGTTGCCTCATTGCTTTTGAACCTGCAGCAATGCAGAAACACAAAGATAGCATGCCAGGAGAGCATGACAAAGAAAGGCTGCTCATCAACCAGAAGGCAGAGATGAAGAGAGGGAGCCCCAAAAGAAGGTTCTGGAGACAAGTTACACCATTCAAAACGTCCACATGACCCATTTCCAGCCACTAGACCCCCATCTCCCAAGTATCCCATTCAGAGCATCCCACTGATGAGGGGACCAGCCTCATAGCCCAATCTCTGTTCAATAGTGCAGCGGCTCCTGACCATGTTTTCAACGTGCAAACCTGTAAGGGCATTCAATGCCTAAGCCATAGCGCAGGGCTATGCTTTAGAGCATATAATTCATACGCAAAATGTGACTGCTACAGATGGTCTATTATGGGAGAGGTCACGGCCACAGCACCTGTGTTACACACAGTCTTGGGCATGTAAGAAGAATGAGTAGTTATGAAGTGAGAGCTGACAGCCCTGAGCACTGAGGGTGTGTTCTGGGAGGACCACAGGGAGGACAGTCCTGAGCACTGACAGTGTGTGCAGGGAGGACTACAGAGAGGGCAGCCCTGTCTTTCTAAAGGTGCAATCTTCCATTCATAAAAGATGCTACGAAGAGGGTACACATGGGTAAACTTGGATTCCTCTTGGAAATTCATCACACATGACTTGCAATTTTTCTGAAATTTTTGTAACCTTTTCTGGTAGCTTTTCAACCTTTGCATGATTTCTTTTATGCAGAATCTCGAAGCCTGGATCCCAGGTCTAGCCTGGATTCCAGGTCTGTAGTGAGACTATCAGTTATCATGGGACTGGGTCTGCCAGGCAAGGAGAAAACTCCAGATTGTTTCTCTTTGAAAAATGTAAATATTTTTCAGTTTAAATAGTCTTTGGTTGACTTTATTTTTAGGATAAAAGAATTTGCTTCCACAGCTACTACGAGATAGTAGAGTATCTTCAGCATGATACAAGGGACCCTTCAAACTGGGCTCAGCTTGTATATGAAATGTGACCATCTGTCAACCTGCCTGCTGGGGACCCTTTCTCAGTGTCCCAAGCCTTAGACATTCCAATGATTTTCCACAGTAGAAGCTGCAAATCCCCAGATCCTCTAGAAATAGATGGCAAAGAACAACAGCAAGGGATGTGTGCCAGGGCAGAGCAATCTTGTCTGTGGGTTATTGTAAGCCAGATGCTGTACACTTGTGCATGGCCTTTGCATACTCACAGAACACAGATGCCATCCATGTCACCTGGACAGGCACCAGTAGCCCAAATGACTACCATGTCATTCACAGCTGGTACACTGATGACATGTCAATGGGTACAAGTCCTAGGGTGATGGAGGAAGGTCATTGGTTAAATAATAAAGAAACTGCTTGGCCTGATAGGTGAGAACATAGGTGGGTGGAGTAAACAGAACAGAATGCTGGGAGGAAGAGGAAGTGAGCTCAGACGCCATGCTCCCCACTCCCGGGCAGTTGCGATGAAGCTCTAACCCAGGATGGACGTAGGCTAGAATGTTCCTGGTAAGCGCACCTCAGTGCTACACACATTAATAGAAATGGGCCAGGCAGTGTTTAAATGAATAAAGTTTGTGTGTTGTTATTTCGGGATATAAGCTAGCCAGGCAGCCAGGAGCCGGGCTGTGGGAAGAGGCCCGTAGCTCCCTCAACACTAGGGAACCATTCAACATGTTTTTAAATTTCCTCTTTTGGAATCGCTATTGTAATCGCATTGTGTGCCTTTGAGACTATCTGTATAAAATAATAGCTTGCTTATAGATCCTTGGTAGTCAATTAGCTTTTGCTTTCATGGACAACATAATAACAAGGAGACATAGGTAAGAATACAGCACATATCTAAAAATGTTTCTACTTCTGTAGAAAGTCTATAGAAATTATAATACAGAGCCAGTAACCTGAATACTTACCAACCATGACTCTATATTAAAAGGGAAGTAAAGAAGCAGCGTTGCATCTCATTCAAGACCTTTGCACACTTGAATTATTTTATGGTTCTCCAAGCCAACGGGTATTACCAGTACCCATTCTGCAAAAGGTAAGGCAGAATAATTCAGTGTAGAACACCGTGGCTTGTAGTATGCAAATCCAGGGACCTGTGGCTACTCTATACTGGCTGATACTGCTCTCTGGCCTCACTTGGAGTAGGATGATGCTTTTAGCCACATTTATATTACCATGGACATCTGAATTGCACTACTGATTCTTTCTACTTTGGAGCTATCTTTAGTAAGATATCATTGGGTAGAGGAAGGGGTGTCCTCTCTGACTGATGGCTACACTATTTCCCCAATGCAAACTAATGGACTAGAGTTTAACTTCACACTAGTCTTTCAGGTGCTTAAAGACCAAGAAGTTGTTCCATCTCTTTATACTGACAAAAAGTCCATTACGCTTGACTGAATCACAAAGCAAGTTTATGGTGCTTATCTGCACTTAATAGATAAGAGATGCAATGAAATAAAGACGCTGCCATGGAGAAGCAAACTTCCCAGACATCATTTACCACAAAAGAGATGCAGATGGGATGCACAGACAGGTCATTGATACACCTTCATAAGGACAACTGTCCAAAGCCTTTGCCCTTCCTGTATAGGGCCTACTACCCATCAGGGACAGACAGAAGAAAGGCTGAGGGGAGCTTTAGGGGAAATTACCCCTAAGATAAAGGACTGTTAAGTAGACTTGTTAATGAAGAAACATTTCAAAAGCCATAAGGTTATTTGAGTCATAAAGTCTGAAGGCATCTTCCTGCAAGGCTACAGTTCCATAAGTCATCAGATGACAGGCATGCCACATAATGTTGGGGACACTGTTCAGTGACAGCTGATTATTGCATTGGCCTATGTATTTATTTGCTTGTTTGTTTTTGCAGGGCTGAGACTCAAAGTCAAGACCATTTTCAACATTAAGCAAGCGCTCTACCAAATCGCTGCCCCACAGATGAACTCTAGGGGGGCAGAGCATAGCATCTCAACAACAAATCAGGATGCACCCACAGGCTGGGGAAGCAGCCATATCCTGCTGAGAGAGGAAGGGGAAGAGCACCTTCAGACGAGGTCTCCATCTCTATGAGTTCTATCGCAGAAGGGGCCATCAGCTGTCAATCAAAATTATTCAGAAAAAAAATGCATCTGCTTTACACATATCAGACTTTTAAAAGTCATTCTTCTCTGAAAAAGTCAGCCCAACAACTATTTCTATTGTAGTTATATTACTATAGCTATCATAAATAATCTAGGGACTATTTAAGTAGACAGGAGGTTGAGCAATAGAAATGTATATACTTTATATATATAATACCATATATATAACATATATATATATATATATATATATATATATATATATATATATATATGTGCAGTAATCTTAGATTTGACTGCCTGAGGGGCAGGGGTCAACCTCCCTCCCCTCGAGCAATGATAAGAGCTCTCTCTCTCAACTTTCAATTTCATGCCTCACAGATGGCCAACTGCTAACAATCCTGCGTGTGCAATTCTAGGTATTAGATCCATCCTCAAGTAGTATCTTAAGGTTAGGGAGCTGGTCAAAGAATATTTTGGTTCTGGTACCTGCATTTTGAAGCGATGCCGGTATCTAACATTACAAGCTCCTGTTCCCTAATGAAATTTCAAGCAAAATGGGATGGAGCTGTTTTTGTTTGTTTTGATTTTTGTCACATCTGTCACGAGTTTAGATAGTGAACTCACTCGATTCTTAGAAAAGTTAAGAGCTTTCGTAGAAATGTAAAGGAGGAGCATACCAGACTGTCATGATTTCTAACCTAACCAGAAGAAGCAGGGAGAAGTATGAAGCCAGAATAGGAAGTCCATAGACCTCTTCTCTCAGTATGCTCTTATTTCCCCAGTATCTCTGCAATGAAACGCAGCAGTCACCCAGCAAAGGAAGAAAGTCATTGACTAGTAAGTGGCACACAGCCGTTCATTTGAAAGCAACTACATCCATCATGTCCTTAACCAAGAGAACTGCGTTTGTTCATCATCTTATGGGGGAAAAAAACTAATATAGTCACTTAAATTTTGCGTCTTGTTAAGTTTTTTTTTTGGGGGGGGAGTGGCATCCTGAAGTATGTGCTAATAAACGGCCAATTCAGCAACTTTCGGTTCTACAGTCTAGGTCCAGCAGAGAGAGAGAGAGAGAGAGAGAGAGAGAGAGAGAGAGAGAGAGATCATTTTATGGCTCATTTTCTCTCCAACACCTGCTCTCATTAGCTAGGCTTCTTTGAATGAAAAGACCACCAGGCTGAAAACATCGTCCTACTGATGAACAATAACAAAATCAGTTTTCATTGAAGTTCGAAGATGTAAACCTGATTAGAGAAAAAAAAAACCTGCACCCTGATAGAAGCCGATTATCCCGGTGGACAACAGCGGTTTCAACAAGAGCAAACGTGCACCGGAACATTCTCCTGAGATCTTTTAAACTACGCCCCACCCCTTAAGTCCTATTTTTCAGAAGCTCTTGGTGTCGCTAACACACTTCTCATCAATGAAGATACTCTTTGTATGCAAAATTCATGAAGTCCTTGTTTTTTATTGCTGAGTAGTACTCTAGTATGTATAAATTCCATACTTTCTTCATCCATTCTTCCATTGAAGGGCATCTAGGTTGTTTCCAGGTTCTGGCTATCACAAACAATGCTGCTATGAACATTGTAGAGCATATACTTTTGTTGTATGATAAGGCCTCTCTTGGGTATATTCCCAAGAGTGGTATTGCTGGGTCCAGGGGTAAGTTGATCCCGAATTTCCTGAGAAACCGCCATACTGCCTTCCAAAGTGGTTGCACAAGTTTGCATTCCCACCAGCAATGGATGAGTGTACCCCTTTCTCCACAACCTCTCCAACAAAGCGGACAATGAGGACTACTGAGAACTCAAGAACAATGGCAATGGGTTTCTGATCCTACTGCACGCACTGGCTTTGTGGGAGCCTAGGCAGTTTGGATGCTCAACTTACTAGACCTGGATGGAGGTGGGGGTTCCTTGGACTTCCCACAGGACAGGGAACCCTGATTGCTTTTCGGGCTGGGGGGAGACTTAATTGGGGGAGGGGGAGGGAAATGGGAGGCGGTGGCGGGGAAGAGACAGAAATCTTTAATAAATAAATAAATTAAAAAAAAAAAGAAGATACTCTTACTGGTCCCATAAAAATTCATATTCATAAACGCAGCGAAGACCGAGAAACCAAGATCAACTTCCTTGATGCTCAGTCTAAGTCACGGACAATGAGCCATCTCCATCCAACTCCCTCTTGAGATACATCAAGACATCTTCCTCCCAATACGACCCCCTGTTTTCTGTTGTTGCTGTTATTATCAGCCCCCTGGATCTAGTTAGTGCCGCTCACCCACTAGCTGTTGTCTTTTGGTTTTGTTTGTTTGTTTTAGCATGAGTGCTAGAAACCAATGCCACAACTTTCATGCGTGCCAGGAAAGCATTCTGCTGCGGAGCTACTCCCCCGCGCCATGTGTACACGTCTCATGAGCTGAGTGAAATGCCCAGACAGGAAAGGAGTAGCATTCTCGTTCTTTTCTTTGCATATGTTTGCTTTTCCAGGCTACTCCTGAAGCCAAGGAACTGTCATGAGATTCACACATTGGTAAAGCAGAGAAGCAAAGTACCTCGCCAGCCAATCCCGGCATTACCAGAGGGGCCGCCCCATGTCAAGTTTTCCCCATAGATCCATTTGTTCAATTCTATAATCACAAGACAAACGACACCAGTCTCCTTCGAAGGGGACTGGTGAGTAGAAATGGCCGGGTATGTGTTTGTAAGCCACCGAAAGAAGAACTCGGTGTCAATGTTTTGCCAATATCCCGAGACCATCCCCCTTCGGCAAACTCATCATTTTAATCCAGCAGTTAGAAGCATCGGCATTATTTGGTTTGTTGTTTGTTTGTTTACACATGTTAGAGACCACGCTGTCACATGCTGGATGGTGAATGACCACTGGAAGCTTAACGGGATTTGGGATCTTGTAGGGGACACACTCCTGGGCGTGCCTTTCAGTAAGAGACATTTAACTGGAAAGTGAAGATCCACCCTAAAGGAACCCCAGCCTGGATAAAATGAGGAAAAGGAAGGATGCTGCCTACCAGCAGCCATCTTTGCTTCCTGACTACATACACAATGCAACCAGCATCACACAGCCTCTCCGTGCCTTCCGAGACATGATGGAATGTATCCCTGTAAACTGTGAGCCCCAGATAAAGGCCCCCAAGTTGTGTTTGGTTAGATGTCATGTCTCATCAACAACAAAATAACTAACAAAGGTAGACGGACCTATAAGGGTTTGATTTTCTTATGATGCCAAGCTGTTTACCGCTCGAACTGGTGGTGGGATCTGGGAAAACAGGAACGAATTCATAGGTAGACTAAAGTCTCATGCAGTCGTCAGTTTTATTCAGAGCCTTGGGCTATTTCTAGTCTGGAGGTTAAAGGGAACCACGTGAGTAAAGTGTACAATCACAAGGACACGTCGCACCTGGTGGGTAAGCCACGCATGGCAAAAACATGTTTTCCATGGAGATTTATAAACAAATGGCAATAGCCCATTGTAATGGATAACCTGAAGCAAGCTCACCCCTATCCTCTATACCTGAAACGGGTAAGAAAGCAAAGTCTTAGAACAATTTCATGTTTCTGAAGAAACTGAGGTCACAGGACTTTTGTCTTGGTTGCTTGGAGATTTCTTAGAAGCACTCAGAATCTTCTCTTCACAACGTGATTCTTGAACCATGTGCCGACACTGAACCTTTTCAGTAATTGGAGGTCGCAACTCACTGACTGCTAGCTCTGTCACCTGTGACGAGGGGCTGCTGTAGGGCTGGAGACTGCTCCTGTGGGATGGGCGAGACTACAGGCAGAACAGCGCCTTGGCTGTGCGCAGTCTGCGGAGAAATGTGTCTATCTTCCCTGACTGTGCTCTCAGCTTCTCTTGGGTCTTGTTTCTAGGAGCTTGCTGCTACGCCTAGACTTCCTTTGCATTGACCATGGTTGCTTTTACAACTTTACATTCGTAGCTTAATGATCTTTGCTTGGGAAGAGTATCAGTCACGGGATGTCTAACTGGCTCAGCGGCCAAACATAACGACCTGAGTTCACTTCTTGGGTTGACACGGTGGAAAGCAAGAATCAACTCCTGAGAGAGGTGCTCTGGTCACCTCACATCTGCTACAGTGCATGCACACACATACACATATACATACATACATACACACACACACACACACACACACACACAAAACCAATCAACCAAACAATCAAACAAACATGTATTTGTAAGGCACCAGGGCCCTGGTGGTAGGTACTACATCTTCACAACTTCTAGCTACTGAGCTGTATTCCTCTGCTTCCCATTCTCCAGTTCTTCCTTCATTTCAGGTCCCATTCATCTTTCTGTTCAAACTCTGGTTAATTCTCCCTCAGCATGTAAAATCTTATATGAAAACGAGACACTGGGTTTTGAATTTATAATAGGGTTGTAGTCTCAAATATCCATTGGACACACATTTATAGACCTAGCTCCCTGTGTAAATTTTCCACCTTGGCATTTAATTCTTTGAATATTTTAATCATTGCTGTATTTCAGTGCTTTGGCTGGTTCTATAGGAGAGCTAAATAGCTCCTGTGAGTGGGCCGTGGATCACCTTAGGGTTTCTATTTGCATGCTCTTGTACTGATTTTAGGTTGTGTGTCATATTGGGGGTGGTTGGCTACTTTTAATTGAGTTGCAGTGTAAATAAAAAGTTGCAGAAAGCCTTGCCACCCCGTTGATCCTGTCTCTTGTAAAGAGGATTTATTTGCTCTCACAGAGGGCTGAGTTAGGGGCGGGCTACTTGGTTCTAAGGTTTGAAGTCAGTAGAAGTTGGTGCCAGTCATCCAAGCATTCAGGGTCTTTTCCTTTCCCTGTACCTTTTTCTCTGTGGTCCCCGTGGAAGTCCAAGCTATTTCTCTGGCTCCTCAGGTTGTCAGAATGCAAATTTCAAAGCTCCTCGAATCCTCCTAAAGCTCCAGGCAGCTTTGCACAGTCTCAGGTGACGCCCTTAGCAAATGCCGAACTGAACTTTCAGGGGCTCTGCTCTTCCTGGTTAATCATCCAGACAGAAGCTCTCTGCACATTTACCCTCACCCTTCTAGACAGTCTCTTTATTCGAAACGAAGAAGAACCCAACGCATGCTCGTTGGGAACTACTGGAAATGCAATTCTTAGGCTGTCATTTAACAACTCGGAACACTATGCTAACTGACGGCTCAGCAGGTAAAGGTAAGCACCACCAAGCTGAGGGTCTGAGTTCCATCCCGGACACACAAGGTGGAAGGAGAGAATCAGCTCTCTCACCCGGGTTGTCCTGTGACTTCCATACAAGTACAGTGCCACAGGGTATGCATGCCAGCCCCCACAGACTCATTTGGATGGATGGATGGACGGACGGACGGACAGACGGACGGACAGATGTACTAAAATCGTTAAAATGAAAACTCGGAACAGAGTCTCTTATGGTGAGTGGTACATTCCTCCGACCCCAGCACTCAGCAGGTACGACGGAAGGTAGTGGATTTAAGATCAACCTGGGTTATGGAACGAGAATCCCAGAATGAACGGGAACAAATGCTCAACAAAAGCCTAGACTCTTAAGGCTCCATCCATCTTCCTCTTAAGTTCATGTCATTTCACATCTCTGAGTCACAACTGCAATCAGGCAGAAACAGTCCAAGTTTTTACTCAGTACGGACACACAGGAACTTAACCTCCCCTACGCCCTGGCCATCTGGGTTCTAGTCTGCACAGCCACTACACCATGTACACACGCTTCTACTGTAAGTGAAGGACAATCCGACTGCCCATGCTGCAGCGACCTGGGACATGTAAACAAATGCAAGATGGTGTTTAGTGAAATCCCCACAGCGTAGCTCATAAAAAGCCAACACATCTTAGCAAGATGAAGGCAGCAGCAGTCCTGTGGTCTATGGGAGTATTCCTGGGCTTGCCAAACCCAGTGACTCAGCCACTTGCATCCATACTTTGTTATCATATGGCTGGAACAATGCATTAGCACCTATGGACCAGCACCTGTACACTGGCACCTCTGCATCAGCAACTATGTACCAGCACCTGAGCATTAGCACCTCTGCATCAGCACCCCTACATCAGCAGCAGCACCTCTGCATCAGCAGCAGCATCCCTGCATCAGCACCTCTACATCAGCACCTATGCATCAGCACCCCTACATCAGCAGCAGCATCCCTGCATCAGCACCTCTACATCAGCACCTCTGCATTAGCACCTCTACATCAGCACCAGCACCTCTGCATCTGCAACTGTCACCGGCACCCATGCATTAGTACCACTGCATCAGCAACTGTGTACCAGCACCTGTGCACCAGCACCCCTGCATTAGCACCTCTACATCAGCACCTGAGCATCAGCACCTCTGCATCAGTACCAGCGCCTCTGCATCAGCACCTCTATATCAGCAATAGCACCCCTGCATCAGCACCTCTGCATCAGCACCACTGCATCAGCACCTCTATATCATCACCTCTGCATCAGCACCTCTATATCAGCACCTGAGCCTCGGCATCAGCACCTCAACATTAGCACCAAGACCTCTGCATCAGCACCTCTCTACCAGCATCTCTACATCAGCACCAGCGCGTCTGCATCAGCACCTCTGCATCAGTACATCAACATCAGTACCTCTGCATTAGCACCTCTCCATCAGCACCTCTATATGAGTACCAGCACCTCTGCATCAGCACTTCTCCATCAACACCTCAACATCAGCACCTCTGCACCAGGACCTCTGCACTAACCTCTGTATCTCACTAAATCTGAACTTTGCAATATACATGCCTTCAACATCTAAAACTATGTAACCAGCGTCCACAGGTCACTGGGAGAGTACCTACTAAACACATGTGATGCTCTGGACTCAAATTCTAGCTACACACATCCCCCCCCCCCACACACAGTGCTTTTGGGGGGCTGGGGCAATAATTCAATAAGTAAAGTGCTTGCTTTATGAACATGAAGACCTGAAGCAGAGTGTGAAGCTGTGCACTTGTAATATCAGCACTGGAGAAGCACGGACAAGACAGGTGTGCTGTCGAATAATGCTCCTGTACCCTGTAAAGATGTGTCACTCATACTGGTTTAACAAAACACTTATTGGCCAGTAGCCAGACAGCAGGTATAGGCAAGGAGGGTGACCAGACTAGGAGAATTCTGGGGCGAGAAAAGGCTCAGTCTACAGTCACCACCCAGATACAGAGGAAGCAAGACGAAAATGCTGCACTGAGAAAAGGGACCAAGCTATGTAGCTAACATAGATAAGAATCATGTGTTAATGTAAGTTGTAAGAGCTAATTAATAATAAGCCTGAGCTAATAAACCAAACAGTTTATAATTAATATAAGCCTCTGTGTGTTTTGTCGGGACTGAATAGCTGTGGGACTGGGAAGGACAGAAACTTCTGTTTACAGAGGTGGATCCCTGGGGCTCACTGGACAGACTGCCTAGCCTACAAGGTGAGTTCCAGGCTGAGGTGAGACATTATCCTAAAAGCCAACAAACAAACAAAACAAAATGCGACTGGTTCCTGAGCTTGACACGCAAGGCTGACCTTTGACCTCTAATATATGTGCACAGATATATGCCCAAACACACATATGCATGCATGCACATATACATACACAAGCCCGCAACTAAAAATAACTAAAGAAAATGATGTGTAATTAATCTGAGCCTCATTGTCTCTGGTCTGGTGCAGGACTAAGGTCTGGTGTGTAAGAAAGAGACCTGGAGAGAAAGTCATTGAAGCCTCCAGGAGAGGAGCCCTGTGTGACCTGTAATGTCCTGTCCCTGCTGGAACCCTGAGCTCTTCTCCCTGTGGGCATCGGCTGTGATGTGTGGAATGAACCAAATCCAGCCAGCCACTGGAGGAAAAATCTGCTTCACAGTCAAGAGGGAAAGTCAGGCAGATCCAGGTACAATGTATTCCACAAAAAAAAAATTAATGATTCCGTGCCATCTCAGATCAAGCTTAGTCAGCCATGAGCTTCCCTGTGGTAGGAGAGACAGGGCAACCTGAGAATGGTAAGATCCCGAACTGAAATCAAGGCTGAGACATTCCTGATAGTTTATTTATAGGGGAACTCACAATTTACAGTGAAAGTCATTTCATTTCCTGAAGTTACATTGTTCCTTGGGAGAATAAATTACAAAGGTTTTTAAAGAAAATGAAAACATTGTTTTTTAAAGTAGGCTTACCCCTGCATATGAAGAGGGAATATATTCCAAAGACAACCTTATTTAAGACATGTTTCATAACTAAAACAAGGTTCTCAGGAAAGAGCAGGACACCTTTTCCTTTCTCCTGTTGAATCTCGAAGCCAGCCTCTTGCTACAGGGGATGGGCTGACTACCAACGAAATAACCAGCATGGTGAGGTCAACTCAGGTATTTCCATGATGTTTCTTCTGACCCAGAGAATATGGAATCTGAGAGCTTCCATGATGTGGGTCAGGGTGCATATCAAGAACCAAAAACACGACTTCTGTTTCCAGTTGGTCCAGCAGACTCTAAGCGAGGCTTTTTACAAGTTGGACATGGCCCAGGGAGCAGCAATATGGGGACAATGGAGGAAGGCAGTGAAGGGAGACATGAACCCAGACATTGTGACCCAGAGGCAAGCTGCATCTACATATTATGAAGAATAATTTTTCTGGGTACAAACTCCTACCCAAGCTGATAACGTTTCTTCTACTCCTGCTTTGTGTGTTTAGCTCTTGGGATAACACTCACTCCTCACTCTGTGACAGAGGACACTTGTTCACACAGTGTCAACTCTTTCGGGGGACACTTCAATTGCACAGGCTCAGGAGCAGCTCCCCAATCATGACAAGCAGACCCCTCGGGCTGCCAAAGGAGGATTCACCACCTTCTGGAAACACGGAGTATGTCATGTGCAGATCCAGGGTAGGGCTGGATGTGGAGAGGGGAAACGATGGTGGTCCATCTCCTTTTCAGTCTTCAGTGTTAGGGTCAGAAACTGGTGGCTATCGTTACCCATCTCTCGTGATGTAGAGAGAAAGTCTGAGAATGAAATCACAGCGCCAAGGGAAATGAACAGCTCAAGAAAAGGAAACGGCTCTGACTGACATTGTTTGAGCCAACAGACCCAGTGGCACCTGAAGTTAAATTATATCGTGTTGTCCAAAGAAGTTCCCCAAATGAAGAAAACTTAGTGCATACAAGAAGAAAGGCAAGCCCACGAAAGGGGGACCATGATTGGCAGCAGGCCCACGAATCCTGGCATATTCAGACATTAGAATTAGAAGCTGGTGAGTCCTGCTCAGGGCAGCTACTTAGAATTCCAAAGACAAAGAGAACACAATGTTTCCTGATACCTGAGGGGATAAAGGAACCCTGTCAGGGTGGGCAAGAGCTGTGACACAAAGATCTTCATCCTCCAATCTGCAGCCACACAGAAGAAAACACTGTGGGGATGCTACCTCTGTGACGGCTAGAGTGTCCCGTGCAGGAAGCGGGAGAAGCCACAGTGCACAGGCCGAGATGAGGAAACAAGAATCTCTCAGGGGCTTTGACAATGGCAGTGACACTCGCCCACACCAGAGAAAAATTGTCTCTAGGGGATCAGAAACAAAAGGAAACAGTCAGAAAGGTGCCTACAAGTAAAGGGATTCCACAGCCTCATTCAGAGTCCAACCACAGAATTTGCTTCCCTTTGATTTCGAAATGAAATCTGTCCATTTTAATATGACAAACACATCGAGCGAAGCATCTTGGATTTTTCAAGGGCGGACCAATGCCAGGTCACAGCAGCTTCTGGAGCGCCAACAAAACAAACAGATCCCACAGCCAACTGTTGAGCCATATGCTTCCAATGGCTTTCATTCCACACAGAGCCAATTCATCACTGGAACAAAGCACAGCAGCGCAGACTCGAGTCAGATGGCGCGGCCGACCAGTTGTCGGCTCGCCTCTGAAGTCGGAACAGAGGCGCATCCTGCCTGAAAATGACAGACATGCTGCCGGTGTCAGCACAAACCCTGGGAAAATGGTGAAAAGTGGCTCCAGAGGCAGACTATGGGGCGAGCTCGGGGCAGTCACATGACCTTCTTCTTGCGCATCAAGATACAACACCCTCAGAGGCACGCCCTTCAAAATCACTGTGTCTGTATATAGCTTCTGATAAGTATTCTATTTCTTAGTGGGGTACATGCATATATTGTTAATTTCTAGAAACATATTTAATGCTGGGGATGGAACTCGGGGCCCCACTACTCAATGACACCCCTGCTCCATTCCTGCACGGATTTGTTTGCCTTCCAAGTTATCCACAGCAAACACTGACACCCAAGAAGGCTTCTGCTGCCAGCCAGTGATCCTGCCTGCAATGGTAACTGGAATGCTCTGGAAATAAATATCTTATTGCATCGGCTTAAGATGGACATGAGGAGGAAGGCAGAGCTGTCCCCAAGGGCCATGTTTCAAAGTAAAATATAAATGACCTTTGGCAATATTTAAGAGCACGGCTCCACTCCACAGTACAGATAATCAATAGCTGCCAACTGCAGTCTAGGCTGTGTCAAAAAGAGAGAGAGTGGATTTCCCCTCAGACTACATGAGGGAAGAGAGAGTGTCGAGAACACTCAAGAATCGTACATGTTCCTAATCCGATACCAAAACCGCGCCTAAACACGATTCCAGAATGTGACGATTTATTCAGCACAATCCGTATAGGACAGATAGTTACCATCTGTGCTGAAGATGTCTCAGTGGGGCCAGAGATGCAGGATGATCTCCTCACCCCACCCCATATGCAAAGAAAACGTAGCTGGAAATTCATGGCAAGTCAGCCTAACCAAAAAGGAACTACAAACCATGCAGGCTCATAATGATTGACAACCACACCGGCAACACCACTTGCAGGTACGAGACAAAGGAAGGCCACACAGGCTGTGTCTAACTCAGATTCCTTCAGTAGCCTCTGCCCTCAATTGGTGGCCTTCTACTCAGACAGAGTGACTGTCAACTGCACAAAAACTAAACTTCTTCAAGGACCATAAGTAGACAGAACTGACAACCGCCTAGCAACTGTGACGTGTCTCACTCTGACTGGTTGATCTCGGTCTCTGAATGTGTAACTATGGCAGCAGGACAACAGGCAAGTTTGTGGATCTGAAGCAGTGAGGTCAGATACAAAAGTTCAAATCAAGTATCACGACGCAGGTGGACTGGGGACACTGGGACTGACGGGCCACCTGTGAGTGACAGTGACCCACTTCTACAGCTAGAAGTGGGTTCCACCTGAGGCCCAAGACCAATAAAGGGGTGACCCCCAGGAACAATGTGGCTCTGAGCTCTCAAAGCAAGGGAGTGAGTGCGGGAAAACGACATAAAACACTTACCATCCCGTTCTATTCAGTTTATAAAAGCGATGAAATGAATTCTACTGCGTTTATCAGATTATTTCACACACTGTGGATTAAGGTGAATCTTTGTGTTTGCTAAGCGTGCATACCCCCACTGAACTTTACACTCCGCCTGCTGAGATTTTAAGTCCCAAGAGTTGAGAGCAGGGGTTCCATTTAGCTCCAAACTAACCAAAAACATTCACAACCTCGGAAGGATGAGAAAAATGATATTCATTAAATCATTTAATTACCACTTGAAGATAAAAACTGAGGGAGAAAGAGAGAAAGGAAAGGAGGACAAAGCATGGTGGGGGGAGGGGTTAGTCAATAATTAAATCCCATGGCCAGGAAATTCTGTTGCAAAATTTCTATTCTATTGAAAAGCTCCTACTTCCCGGGGACTCACAATTACTCATATTAGAGTCTAGCAAACGATCTCGCAGATCCTGTATAATGCCCTGGGATTTATAAGTCAGCTTGACTTAAGATATCTTCAAAGCCTATTTGAGCCTTGGTTTTGTAATTTCCATAATACAAAGCCCGGTTTTGTTTACTTTCACACATAAATTTCCTATTGCTATTCCACCCGTCTACAAACCCAAGGTATAAGAACGCCACTTTAACTTGGCAGTTTAGTCAGGCCACCCGTCTCTGGAGTACAAATACCTTGATTAGCTGGGACAGAATATGCTCATCTTTTCCTAGATAGAAAATGCGCATCTATTGCTATCTTCAAGGCGCCGAAAGTGTCATTGTGAATTCTAAGGCAGGCAAATTATTATGTCTACAGATACATGGCTTCCTGAAAATATTATGCACAAAATGTCTCTAGCATTTATATATGGTCTTTTTTGTTTGTTCCATTCAACAAGAAATGCTTTGAACCAGAAAAGAACGGTCACAAATATCACTATCATCATTATCTTTATTCGGTTTTCCATTATTTATGATAAAAATGCTACAGATAATCCACATGTACATGGAAGATAATCTGAAAACCATCTCATCTGGATTTGAAATATAATTTGGTATTTACTAGAAACACACATATTTGATAGCGTAAGAATCAACACCACCAAATGTGGCCTATCTGAACTCACGAAAGGCCAGACAAATAGAAGACACACATGTTGTTCCTCAGAGCAACATTTCTTCATCTCAAACACCTTTTACATCGCTGCTCCAACTTATCTGTAAACAGCAGTAGACAGATGTGGCACCAGTATGGCTATTTCTACAATTCAGTTTCCCTAGTTGGCTTCCAATATGCTTTTCCTTCATTAGACCCCTCCACAGTCCTTTTCTTCCTTCTTGGTGGATTCAGCTTGACATGACTTCAGCCATGTTAAGTCAGTTCTCCCATAACTGCCCCCGAGTTAATGGTTGTCCTTCCCCCATAATTTCTCAGACACTATACACAAACAAAAGCCACTGGAGTGGTATGTTGGGTTTCACACGGGACCTGAGCGTCCTTAATTTCAGGAATCTCTCTGAGGTCTTTGACAGTCATTTGAGATAAATCAGGAACAATCAAACATGGATGAAGTCACGTTTGTCTTGACCATTGTGTATCTCTCTCTGACTGCAGGTTTTTGATCCACCTAGTTCTGCTGCTGCCCAGAAACATCCTGGATGTGCCTGCCTTCTTGAGCTTCATGCATTATCCTAAATTCTTTCAGAACATGACATATTCTCCTATAGAGAAACAGCAGCCTTATGAAAGAATTAGGCACGGTGTGCTCAGATCACTTCCTTTCAAGCTCGGCATCACCCGTGCTTGAAGTACCTTCCGTTCATTATTAGACTCGCTTGTAGAGGTATCATACACAGCCTGGCTGGAAAAGCCCTCCACTCTTCCTGACCTGGGCTTTCAATTTCCCCTCTGTCAAAATTTCCTCGGTGTTACATATTATAACCCAACAGCTACCAGATCCAGCTACTCACCAAAATTATGACTGCAGAGCGAAGCTTTAAGCTCAGGTTCTGTCATCGCTTGATTTTAAAGACTGAGTTAGGATTCAGTCTTGACATTTAATATTTTGTATATACGCATGAGTACACACACAGAGAGAAACACACACAAGCATACTTACATTTTTAAAAATTGCTAATATCCCAATGATCAGGATCCAGATTTCTCAGTGATCTAGGTTATGGGCTTCCTATAGTCCTGCCTCCATCTCGCTGCTCTGTGAAGAGAACTCGGCAGTACACAGGTGACCAACGATGGCCACATGTAACCTCACTCTTGCCAATCACTGCACATCTCCATCTTAGACATATAAACATAGCCGTGGACATGAGCTCAGATTGAAGAGCAAGACTAAAGCAGGAGGCCCGGGCCCGCTGGCCTGGAGGGAGAAGACAGCCCTGAGCATTTGGTTTGATTCCCTTCTAGCGTGTGCTGTACAAGCCTAGGCTGCTCAGCTACCCAAACACGAGTGAGGCCCTCCCTGGATGGAGGTGCATACCACTACTGAGCACTTACTATGTCTCCTGGGCAAGAGGGAAGATAAAGACATAGCCTCTAACCTCAAATAATGCCCTTCCAGGAAGCAGAAGTGGAGCCGACTGAACACCGGAAGACAGCTGTGGGAAGTCAACAGCGAAGGGCTGACCACAAAACTCCTTTTCAGTCACCTCTACTATCCAGCCAATGTCAACCGAAAACTAAGAAACACAAGAAGGTCCCAGATGCCTTTCCAGAAGTCAACCCCGGGGCTGTGAAAGAGAAAGGTTCTGGAGCTGATGGGGTTGGGAGAGGAGTCCTGAGCGTCCCTGTTTTTACCATCAAGAGCTAAACATATGCCTTTCTTTGCCTCTGTTTTAACAAGGAAAGAAGATTATTTGACATTTTTCTAAAGTACAGCCATAATGCACCACCCCTAGCAGATACAAGGCAACATCAAAGAGGGGGAAGCAGGCCTATGTGGAGGAAAGGGGATGACGTTAATGTTGCTTTATAACGCTTTCTGTTTTCCACTATGAACAATTAAGTACTTGCATTTTGGGTAAAGAGACTAACAGCATACATTTTTTTATGAAAATATTTTTCAATATAACCATTTGATAGCTTGAATTTCTTCTTTTATTAAAATATTTTTTATTTTTAATGGTGTGTGTGCACACACACGTTTGTGTGTATGTATGCATATGCATGCAGGTAACTCTCAGAAGCTAGATGGTATTGGCTCCTCTGGAGCTAGAGTCCAGATGACAGTGAGGTATCTGATGTGGGTGCTAGAAGTCAAACTTGGGTCCTCTGCAAGAACAGTCTATCCCCTTGACATCTCTCTAGTCCTACCCCACAACAGCTCGAACTTCCTACTTTCTGCTTCTCAAGGAGAGAGGTGAGGCCATAATGAAGAAACCCACTTTCCTATGCCAGGTTCAGGTTCTCAAACTAGCAACGCATGAAATCACTGCATGGCACTACTGAAAGCAAGCCACCTTCATCATGATCAGAAGCAAGGCAGGCAGCATGTGGGGATTATACCCACCTCGGCAGGCTGTACTCAGGTGAGCAAGCCCTTGAAAAGCAGGTCACCAGGAAACATCCCAAAGTGATATTAAACCATTTGCTAACATAGATTCCACTAAGTATAAATCCTCCATATAATGAAAATTCTATGAAATATAAATCTCGCATGTGGAGACAGAGATAAAGATACTGGGCCAGAGCTCGTATCAGAGCATGCAAAGGAAAAAGTGCCCTGTGAAATGACATGCAGCCATCTCCAACCATGAACAGAGTCTTACACGGGCACTCTCAGAGATCCCAAAGCTGGTTGGGAACCTAAGGTCTCTGGCCATTGCCCGGTTGATGAGATGTTAGGCAATAAGAAAGAGAATGGCATGCGCTGTGAGTTGCCCCTAAACCACACAGGTAAAATAGCCAGGTTAATCCGCACAAGATTTATCCATTAGGACGACGAAGCAAGTGAATACACAGAGCCTTTAGAATAACGTCAGAACATAGGAGATACCCATAATTACTACCCCTTGTGTGTTATTACAGAAAAACAGAAGCTTTGGGGATTTCTGTCCCCTCTGTTTACTGTTAAATGCCCACCCTAGCATGTTGCTGGACTTCACTGACTCCACAGGGATACATACTGTGACCAGCGCAAAGACACCAAGTCTTGGTCTGAGGAGCTAAGGAACAGCGCACAGCCAGCACCAGTTCCTAAACCCACGGAGGTCCATGCACACCAGCCCGCCTCTACGATGCAACTGGAACCATGTGGTCTCACCTAGCCACGTGCCCAGACAACGTCTCTTCCCTCTGTGCCATCCTCATTACTTCAAAACACCTGGATGGGAAGTGAGCCTGAACAATCCTTCAACGGTCCCTCAGGGTAAAAATTCCCCAGTGATGATCTTCAAGGTGACTTTACGCCTTATGTACCTAAGACTAACTAAATACTTGGCCATCCTGTTTATTCAGTGACTAAGTTTCCATGCGCAGTATTCCTGGACTTCACTTGAACATGTAAACATCATTTAGCACCTTATGATTCTTCTCCGAGACCCTGGGATGCTTGGGCCCATCGTTCCAGAAACAGCCTGGACAAGCCCCCTCTGTTCTCTTCAGGCGAACTGGCACTAAATTTAGAACATTCTGCCGTCTTCAGTTCTGGCTGCCTGCCACTCTTTTCTAGTCCTCCCTTAATACGGGACAGAAACTCTGGTCACAACAGTTGGGATGGCCACTCCACATGCGCCGTGCCATGGCCGCTACCCGCTGATGCAGGAGGAAGCCCACTTCTCCGTATCTTAAAAACACGTAGACGCTTGTGAATATTAATCAGAGGTCCATGAAGAGAACAGAGAACCTGGAAATCCCAACAGTAGTCCAGTCCATGCCCCAGCCTCAGACATGCTCAGCAGTCTCCTCGGGAGAGCCTCCTCTCCCAAGCACACTTCCCTTGCGGTAGAGTTCACTCATTTGGGGCCCTGGTAAGAAGCAGGGCCCCCTGAGGCAGTGTGGACTCTCCCCTCTCCCCACATCCCAAGAGAGCTAACTGCACTATAACCACGGCTTAGAGCATGCTTTGTTTTATGTTAAATGGCAGGGCAAGGCTTTAACCTTGGAAGGAAAACAATCATCTCAAAAATATACCTTGCTGACAGGAATAGTCTACTAGGTACTGCCATGAGGAAAACAGGAAGAAGGATAAAGAAAGAAGAAAACTTTCAATTATGGATACTAAATCAGCAATTCAGGACCTTTTCCCCCCTCTCTTTTAACCCTAAATGGCTTCTCATAAAAAAGGAGCATAGTCTAGCAAACATCAACCAAAACCACCCAACAACTACACAAGTACATCCCAACCACATGGCTTGGCAGTGAGGCCCAAGATCCTACAGTATCGTGTCACGTGTTGTTTTAACTGCAGAGCAACCGTGCAAACTGATCTCCCTCGGGTCATGGGCCATCCTACTGCTGCCTGAGTCTCGGATCACACGGTCTGATGCGACAGAGCCATCCAGTCACCCAAGGGAGAAACAGTCAGGAATTGTACGACACACCGGCAATCCCAGCACTTAGGAGGCTGAGACAGGAAGATCACAGGCTTGTGGCTAGCCTGGGCTACACCAAGAGACACTGGAAGAAAGGGGAAGACAGGGGAGAGGAAGAAGAGGAGAGGAGAGAAGAGAGGAAACAATGATGGCAAAGTACGAAGGATTTCCCCCCAGGTTCTCAGAGAGGCATCTCTGAAGACAGAGGGGACTTGGGAGTCTCTTCATGTAGGGACACACAGAAGTTCGCGGTCACACGCAGAGACTCCAGAGCATGCATGGGCCAACAGTCTAAGTCACCTATGGTCTGTTGATTATTGTCTCAGGATAATTTGACGAGCCCTGACAGGAGACAAAGTCACTGAGGGACCGAGGGTGACTGCACCCAACCCTAGATTTTCACTGACGAGGCTTATTGTCCAAGAATCCAAGGGTGACTACAGAAAAGCAGGCCTCAGACAGGAGGGGAAGTCTGAAAGGCGGCATGGAGTTAGTTCTTTGAGGTCCAGAGAGGCGACAGGAAACATCTAGACACTGGCCTGGCACAGGACACCATGAAAGCTGGTATTTGACCCTTTCTGCTTACAATAGCCTGCAAGTGTTGAACACACCTTAGCTGCCCTTACCTTGGTGCCTACAGCCTTGAGTCGGGAGGACGTCAGCTCTAGGTGAATAGGCCTTCTGTGATTAAAATGTGTGCAGAGTTGTATGCAGAAATCTGAACCAGCAGCTAAGATGGCAGAAGAAACAGACAAAGACACCCAACTTTTACCTAATTCTAGTTACTCACTGGGCATCTGAGATCCAAGGGACAACTGAGCACATTTTGGCTAAAGTAGCCTCTATGTCCCTGCTACACTATATCATGAGCTTCCTCTGAAGAGGAAAATAAAAGTCACAAATTCAGGTGCTGCAAGGGACACTAAGGATAACTCATGACAGTCTAGAAAATGCACAGAAAAAGATAACAGAGAACAGATCTCAGAGAAAGAAACAAAGCAGCAGTTCTGGGAACTTCATTCTCCAGGCAGAGGTACCATATTAATCAGGTCAACTGTGCTTAGCAACCTGGACTGCTTGCTGATGGTCCCTCACTGAGTAGGGGAAAGCTGACAGACCACAATCTGGTTCCGCCATCCCAGCCACACGCAGTACACGTGAGTGATCACAGACTTGGGAGACGCTAGAGGTTACAGCCTGATTCATTCAGCCTGCAGGAAGTCAGCATCTACCCCTAAAACCACGCTGCGCTGCCACGCTGAGCAGCTAAAAAAGAGAAGGAAGCAGACATGGCAGAGGCTGCCTCAGAGCCAAGCACTGTCTAACCCCCTTCTCGCTCCTCTTGGCCACATGCAGGAGGGAAGCTTTCACTTGTGTGCCTAGAATGTCCCGAAGCAATTCTAAAGTCTCCTTGGTCCATTCCACAAGCAGCTCTCTATGGAGTCATTCGTCTGCTTGATACTTAATTGTGTAACAGAATCTCGGTCTGTAGCACAGACTGGGCTGAAATTCACTATGTAGTCCAGGCTGGCTTTGAACTCATAGTGATCCTCCTGCTTCAACCTTCCAAGTACTGGGAATACAGGCACAAGCTACAATGTCCAGCATCCATCCAAGAGATTCCCTGGGGCTTTATGTATACTATAACACAGCTCTGTTCCCAGAGGTTCCATCTTGACGTCCTGCAATTAACCACTTTGCTCATTTCCTTCCTCTGAATGGGCTCTGGGGATCAGGTGATCACGCTTTGGGGCTCCCTTGCCTTTGTGTCTTATCTCTCTGCCTGTTGCCAAGCCATCCCAGTGAACCTTCAGAAGGCAAAAGGGGATGTCTTCCCTTGCGTCTCTAGACCTCTCAGCCAGGCAGACACTACAATAGCTCCTCCTTGACTTCTGTTATCTCTATAAGGAGGAGAGGGAAGAAAGAGCCCACATCTTCAGGATACTCAACTATTAAATCCTGACGAGGCATCAAAAGTAGAAGGGGTCCGCCATGTCCCAGAAGACCACACACCAGCTGTGGCTGCCTGCACAAGGTCAAGAACAACACCCAGAAAGGATGGGGAGGGACTCAGGGTTTACACTTCGAGCTGAGGGCTGATGGCTGCTAGCGGTGGGAGGTCAGTTTCCTGTAGGGGTGTGGCCCATGATTGATTTATACCCATGCTCCTACGGATGCCCACATCTGTATGCGCATACAGAGAGCATTAATTGGACTCAGTGGGCTACTAAACAAGCAAACAACAAACCAAACAAGATATGACATCGGGAGAGGAATCTGGGAAGGGATGGTCCAGAAGGAGCTGGAAAGAGAGGGTAGGTGGTAGACATAAAAGAAATAAATTTGGGATCAAATGCTGTCCCCATGCCTATAGGCTCAGGTATGCCTAAAGGTGTGGGTGTAAACTGCCCATCTCAGGGAGAGAAGTCACGGCAAGTGGAGAGCAGTCGCTGACCCAGGTGGCAGGATGCTAGTCTCTGCCTGCAGGGCTGAAGTATAAAGACGGGAGAGAGGAATCAGTGTTAGTCCTGACTGGAGGAAGTCAACGTGCAGGCATCTTGAAAACCCTGCTCGAGGAGTAACAATATCCAGGATGAGCCACGAAAATCAATTAACAGCCCCTTAACTATTGAGACGCTTTTAACTTCAAGCCTGTTTGGGATAGGAAACAAACAGATGGGTAAGTAGAAACTCTAAACTAGTTGTGAAGAGGCAGTGGCATTTTGCAGGATCACAGATCGCAGAAAGTCAGAGACATTTTCCACCTTGTAACCCTAGTAAAAATCTACTTCAAAGAGGGGGACAGCCAAGAGGAAGGCAAACTGTTTTGCTGTGCAGGATGAAGGCAAATGATCTGGAAAATTCCTACGCAGATGTGAGGTCACGGGCAGACACTGTGTCCCATCAAACTGGGAGAGTTGTCCTTTCTGGCACCAACTTTCCTATCCTGGGGTCAGCAGCTCAGTCCCTGTGGGTGACAGGGTCTAGTGACAGCCAGCAACCGTCAGAATGACTTCTACGCACAGGGTCACGGGCAGGCTGCCCTGGATTGGCACCGAGGTTATAAGACTGCTGAACCCCGGTCAGGCCGCCACAGGGGGTACCACCGTGATGCTGTTTTATCAAATCAGATTGGCCGAGACGCTTCCTCTACATGCACATATTATTTCACAGAGCGGATATGAAAGAGTGGAGACTGCCTTCAAAACCGGGTTGTTTTAAATCCTGAACATGGCCAGGGATCTCTTTGTTATAGGAAAAACCATGGCTAACATTTTATTTTATGTGCAAGTGTATAACAGACACCGAAGCTCTAGAAAGGGGCTGGGATGTCACTCAAAAGCTGGCTGTGTGCTGAGTGTGCACAAGGCCCTGGGTTCAAGCTCTGGCATCTGGACTAAAACAAACAACAAAAAGAGCAAGAGTAATGAAAGCAAAAAAAAAAAAAAAACAAAACAAAAAACAAAAACCATCACCAAAAATAGTGCCTAGCCTTTTATGGCAGTCCTACTGTTAATTTTTATATAATGTAGTAAGATTTTAGGAATCACCACTATGTACTTCTTTAAAGTTAAGTTTATTATGGTGTATCGTTAGGATCCCCTAGACCTGGTCTCACTTGACAAGTATTATTACCATCTGTAGGCAAACAGGCTAACAAGGGCCGTCTCTTCTTAAAGAGGGTCCACTCACAATCATCTCAGTGGCTAGACTGAGTCTCCATTGGCCTTTAGCTCACTTACGTTGCCTACAGCAACTGGTTGCTACTGATAATTGTGATTGCCACTAAATTTAGACATTGATTTTAAAACTCAAACAAGGTGCCGAGAGAAAGAGTTGCATGTTTATGCTCAATGTGGGCTAAGCATCACAGAGAGAACCATGGAAGTGTCAAATGGAGCAAGCAAGTAATCCATGACATTAGAATTCAGGTTATATAGGAAAGCAGAATAAAAACCACGGACCCAGGGAGTGAAAAGAGCCGTGTAGAATGTGTACATGTTTCAAACGTGATCCCTGAATTGAAATAAAAAGAGAAGACAAGAGAACCAAGCAAAGGGGGCACACTAAAGGTAGGGCGGAGGGCACAGTGGGCAAAGGGGTTTGGGGAGATGTAATGGAAGGGGGGAGAAAATCAAAAGAAATGAAACACGCGCGAGACACACATATGATAATTGAAAAACTAAATTATTTTTAAGAATAAAAAGGATGGCTTCAAAGTGTGCCGGCATTTATAGATTTAGGATTTTCTGGAACTATCATCCTTTCTTGGTGCTATAACTTGGAATTCCAAAAGCTGTCGTGTCAAGACACAAATGGGCAGGAGAAAAACATCACTGCTCTTTAAAGATGTCTCAGGACTGAGAACTGAGACTTGCCTACTATGAGGGGGGCCCCAGATCAAATTCCTTGAACTATGAATTCATCAAATAAATCTTTGTGGACTACAGACAAGGAAACGTTTTAAGGAACACTAGTTGGAGGGTTTGGATGGCATGCATGGCTCCTGTCATGCCAACCCTGGAGCTCCAGTTTCCATGGCTCACCCGTCACAGAGACGTCTCTAAGGAACAGAGCATAAAGTTCCAGTGCTGGCCAAGGGAATGCCAGTCCAGTCAGACATGCTCTGGAGATAAAAGGTCCATCTTCAAAACCTGAAAAAAACCACTGCACCAAACCTGGCGTGATTCACCAGCCCCTGAAACAATTACGAGGCAGAAGATACTCAGATTTCAAGGCGCTGGAATTCAGTCTACCCAGGGCTGGTCCTAGCAAAATAGGAAATAAACCAAGCTGGCCCCTACAGTCACTAGCTTATGTCCTTGGGGGAGTGTCCTGGTCACAGCCCCGGCACTGCACTGAGGCAGAGACCAGCGAATCCCTTGAATGGAGAGAGAACGGGAGAGTTCAAGGTAACCGGAGTTTGCAAGGGACAGCACATGAGAAAAGACAAACCACAACACACAGAGGGCATTTCCTGGAGGCCTGCAAATCATTTCTAAGACTTGACTTTAAAAATGTGGGGCGAGAGGTGAGAATCTAGCAACAGCTAAATATTTCTAAACATAAAAACAAAACTAAATTTAAAACCAAGTAGTATTGAGGCTGAGTGGCTTCTGAGAGCTTTTCCCCATGAGACTGCGCTGTGTCCTCGGTTAGGATGCCGCTTTGCACTGTCATGGGACACCCGGACATAGGAATGCAGACTCACGGTTTTCCGTGTTTGAACTGTGGGATTTTTGGCTGCACAGACACAGCCATTCACTTCACGTGTGTGTTTGCATGTGTGTCGGGAAGCATGCGTGGACGTCAGAGGACAACGTGAAGGACTTGGTTCTCTCCACCCAGCTTGCGGGTACCAGGACTTGAACTTAGTCCTTATGTTCAGAAGAGCAATCTCACGGGGTCCTTCATCCCCAATGAAATGTAGGGGTTGAATTTCAGTCCAAAACAGTTTCTAATATTTTTCCGCCATCATTCCTTATCATGTAAATGCCAAATGAATACACCTTGCAATTATATTGTGCTAGAATTTTGATTTTTAAAATGGCCGTTTCTGTTGGTGATGTACATATCAGAAAGTATTATCAAATGGGTTTTGAACTCATAACAATTTTGAAACTGTCCTAAACATATCTGCCACTTTATAGTAGGTAGTTATGTGACATAGTGTTCTCAGCACCAATGGTTATAACATTAAAATATTAAACAGTGGGGACGGCTCGCCCTCTTACAGCATCAAATATTTAGCCAGGGATCAATTGTTAGGTTAAGATAAACATGCCCATCAAATGTCTATATCAATTTTCTTTGGTAATAAATAAAAAAATAAATAGGAAAATTATGTGTATATAAGGAATTACTTTAAAATAAATTTATGATTTATGATTCATGATCACTAAGTATTTGGCTTGCTTATCTATTTCACATACTTATACAGCTGGTATCCTATAAAATTTTTTCAGCTGGAAAGGGGTCACACATGGAGACCTTTCTAGAAGCCCTGCTCTAGTGTTTAGTGGCGTGCTGGTCACTATGAGGACATAAAGAAACTCATCCCAAAGGACGGGATGTTACCCCACACTGAGGCAGCAAAACTGCCCAGGAGCCAGGGGCAAGAACTTTGTATCCACCGAGCTCTATGTAGACTGAAGAATCAAAATTTCCTCACCTTGGTCATTACCGATGGTTGTGAGCCACCATGTGGTTGCTGGGAATTGAACTCAGAACCTCCGGAAGAGCAGCCACTGCTCTTAATCACTGAGCCAGTACAAACCAATAGATCCAAAAAGTTCACAAAAGTAGCCAGGGACTGCACTGCAGAAAGCCAGTTTCTCTGGCTGGAGAAAGATGGATCAGCCATTAAGCATCCTGGCTGCTCTTCTGGAGGACCTGGGTTCAATTTCCAGCACCCATCCTGGGCGGCTCACATCTGCCTGTAACTCCAGAACCAGGAGATCTATCGCCCTCTTCTGGCCTACCTGGGCACTACACACATGTGGTGATTAGAAAACAGGCACATATACAGAAAGTAAGAAATATTCAAAAAATTTTCATTTCTCATCAAACATAGGATAGGGGTGAGCAAACAGGTTTAGGATACTGAAAGAAAACCTGTTAAAATTAAAATTTATATCCAGCCAATTCCTTTTTTATTTTTCTCAAAAGTAAAGACAAGTTGGGGTAAAGTTTAGAATGAGAACACATGCTTGACCTGTCTAAGACCCTGTATTCAGTCGTCAATGCTTGGAATCCAAAAGAATTTCAGACTCTGAAGTTGGATAGAAGTTAACTGTAAGCCCCCACTCAGGAAATGGAGGACATCCTCATGCAGAGGCAAGAAGGAAAGAAGGGGAGGAAATAAGAATTGTATGGGTAAATATTCATGATTTCCCCTATTACTTAGAGCATTCTAAAAGAAATTGTTTAATAAAAATAATAACACATTGGAAGATTTATAGAAGAAGCGCTAATAAAATGTGTAAAGATGGAGCACAGGCTGGATGGCGCAGGAAATGCTCACTTCATGCTTTCCAGCCTAGAGGCATTCCGTGACGGTTAAATAGATACATGGCAACTATCAGTCAAGTCAAGGGAGGAGATGAGAGAGATTCATAAACATAACCGAAAGCAGAATGGCTGTGATCCCAGCACTTGAGAGACGGAGACAGAAGGACCAGAAGTTCAAGGTCATCCTTGGCTACTGCGCACGTCAGAGGCCAGCTTGCACTGCAAGAAACTTTCTCCCAAACACAAAACCAAACAAGATCCGGAAAAGCCCACTAGAAGAGGGGAAAAGCTGCAACAGAGAGATGGAACGGAGATGTAGATTTTGGTTATAAAATAGCGTCAGAGATAAAGAAGAGCGTTTTGTGGTGATGAATAAGGCTCACTGTATGAGCAGAATGTCCCCAAATGGGACGTACTTGATAAAAGACCTTCGACGTGAATGAAGTGAAAACAGATAAACTCTGAGAATAAAACAATCCGCTCCACATTTATAATCCGGGTTTTCAATAGTTCTTACTCAGCGACTGGCAGGACAAGCGAAGGGAAGCGACGCTGAATGGGAATTATTAACCAACTTGGTGTTGCACCCACTAACATCAGAACACGAGCCATCCCAGTGCACGCATGACCCCAGCCAAGAGAGAAGGACTCATTAAGGAGCCCAAAATAAATCTGAATAAGCTTTAACGGTTCCAAGCAGACCAAAGTTCTATTTTCCAACCATAATGGAGGTTTGATTAACAAGCAGTAACAAAAGGGTGGCTTGGAAACAAAACGAAACAAAAAACCCAAATATTTGAAAACTAACATACTTCAAGATGACCCATAGATCCAAGAAGAAATTAAGAAACATTTGAAACACACAAAGACCGTGGGATAAAGGAGCATTGACTGAGGGGAGAAGGGGCAGATGTGTGTGAACTGCAGCCATCAGCCCCGGAGGCCAGCTCTCAGACCTACTTCACCAGAGCCCAAGCTGCTATTAAATCACACAGAACCTAACTTGAAACCCAGAAGCATTTATCACTCACTTGGCACTTGACACACTATTAGTCGGGGTTACTGAATTTTTCATTCCGACATGCCTGATCTTGCCTATTAAATTAGCGTCTCCTCAGAGGAGACATGACGTGCACAGTGTCCTTCATACACTGCAGCGCTGCTCACTCCACAAGGACAGCTATGGCCCTATGAGTGTCTGGTTTACCAAGACCTCATTTTGTCTTCCTATATTGATTGCCCCTGGACATGGTAAGTCCGTTCTTGAAGTTTATCTAAATACTCCTTGGCTTGTGATGATGTAAGATGTGTGGACAGTACAATGATGTAAGAGCGAATTTTGGGTATCTCCTAGGCTAGCAATATTTGGTACTATCCTGATGTATGAAGGCCGCGTGTTCATTTCCCAGCTGCCCAGACTCCCAAAATAATCACACAGAAACTGTATGTGTTAAATTACTGCTTGGCCTATTAGCTCCAGCTTCTTATTGGCTAACTCTTACATATTAATGTAACCCATTTCCATTATTTTATATTTTACCACGAGAGAGAGAGAGAGAGAGAGAGAGAGAGAGAGAGAGAGAGAAAGACTGAGAGAGAGAAGAGAGAGAGACAGACAGACAGACAGAGAAAGGTAGGAGGAGAAAGAGGGAGCCATGCCCAGGGCAAGAAGCCAGGTAGCCGCCAGACACAAGAAACAGTGAAAGTAAGATATACAGGATGAAAAAAGGAAAATGCCCTGAGGCAAAGGGTAGATAAAGAGAAAAAAAAAGAGTTAAAAGAGCTACCTATCGAGTTAGACTGAGCATTCATAACTAATAAGTCTCTGTGTCATGATTTGGGAGCAAGTTGATAGCCCAAAGGAAAAAGCCTGGTACAGGAAGGCATCTACTAGAACACTGTCTCAGAGAGAGATGGTTGAGCCACTATCAAGTGCCTTCCACACGAACAGGGCACACAAGCAACAGAAAGGCTTAGAACCACCCTTCTCTGTTTTGGTGCAATCTCAGACTGGCAAATTCTAACACTGGAGGAGTGATATTTCATTCCTGTTCACAAACAGGAACGTTCACTCTTTAAAGAAGTCCATCTCAACTTGTCTGTACCCAAGTTCACTGGGAAAGAAGTATCAGTGTTTGTCACCATGGCTGTCCAAACCTTCCCAAATCGCTGCTGTCAGCTTGCAGTGGTAAATTTGTTAACTGGGATATTTTAAATTCCAGACTGCTTCTACAGCTCTCAAAAGATGCTTTGTGGAGTTTTATTTTCACAGTGGGCTATGACAGTCCATCATTCTCTGTCTCCCAAGTGGAAGTGAGGCTCTATCATTTTATAACTAGCTGCAAGAGAGTCTTGTGACAGAGGATGCCCTTTCTGAGCTAAGTCTTGGGAGCGTAAGTCGAAGGGGGTGTGCCTTCTAATACAAGATAGCTTTCAGACAATCCTCAAATGTTCACTGGGCTGTGTCTAGGTACCTGGACTACAAAGAGAAACGCATTATACAGGGCATTTGTTTGCTTTCAAAGGAGTGGAGACGGGAGGCCAGGCAGTATGTAAACACAGGGCATCCGGCAGAACCTTACTACAGTACTTTCTAAAAGTGTCTACAGCCTCGTAAAGTGCTAAAATAAGGGGGAAACCAACAAGGCTGGAAGAAAGTGAATGATCACCGAAGACAAGTTGGAATGAGTGCTATGTCAAGTGCTTGGTAAAGTCCTTTTACGCTGTGCTGTTATCACAGAGTTATTAGTAGCATGGAAGGGGTTTCCAATCCAAATGGATCCATTGGGTTTTTTTTTCCCCTTGATTAGCAATCAGTAGGCAAGGCTTGGTTCGACAAGAGTTATCCTAGAAATGTCTCTGAACCAGGGTTCAAACTCATGTCACAATTCCACATTAACTTCACAAAACTGGAATCACAAATATTCTATCCGGGGTCTCTCACGAAGAAAGGCAGTCATAAATACAATGTACTTCTCTCTGTGGCCTTCAGATACACACCACAGGGACTCAGATGTTCACAACGTAGACTGTAGCTGCACAGTAGCACGTTTTACATTAAGTTTCTGAATAATTTTAACCTTTGTATAAGAGTACCCTGGGGCGGATAAGGATACCACCAATTCCCTTGGCTTAGCCTAAGGCTGTAGTCTGGGCCTGGCCCAGCCATGGTGCAAAAATCCTGACCTGAAGTCTTCCAGAAACAAAGTCAATATGAAGTCTGTGGGGTGTGCAATGAGGTCAGGTCACCCTGCCCCAGGGGACAGGGTCCCAGAGAAATGTCTACTGTGAATCTGATGGAAAGAGCCTGGGTTTGTTGGCATGGGCCGTTAGCACATGGTTAGGTCACACTTGCCTCTCTCTCTGCTGTGGAGAGCCATTCCCAGGCACTTTGTCATGGTTGCATGCTTTGTTTCCTGTAGGGCTGCTCCAGGAACACATCACACAGTAGGACAGAACTCATGTTATTTCCCTTGCAACCTGAAGCTTTATGAAAAACCAGGTCCGTAGTGCATTGCTACAACTTAAAAGCTTCTGCCCACGAATTTCTGATGTAGGCGGGCCTTCTGTGTTACTCTAATTGGTTAATAAAGAGACTGCCTTGGACTTTTGATAGGGCAGAAAATTAGGTGGGCGGAGTACAGAATGCTGGGAAGAAGGCAATGAGTCAGACGCCACAGTTCTCCTCTCTGAGATGGACGCAGGTTAGAATCTTCCCAGTAAGCCACCACTTCGTGGTGGTACACAGATTATTAGAAATGGGTTAATCAAGACGTCAGAGTTAGCCAATAAGACGCTAGAACTAATGGGCCAGGCAGTGTTTAAAAGAATACAATTTGTGCGGTGTTATTTTGGGGCATAAGCTAGTCAGACAGCCAGGAACTGGGTGACAGGAACGTAGCCCGCTGTTCCTTCTACAAATTTCATTTGTAAGCAGCTATCTAAACATCATAAAAAAGTGTTCTTACAGAAGCTATGTACTTCAAGTAATTTGCAGCCCCACAATACTCATCAGGGATGTATTCCTCACAGTTAGTGCCATAACTAGCAGGCCGCAGAACCTACCCAGGAGATCACAGGGCCGGTGGGACGGCACACTCTTGTCATACATCCTGAGGACTTTGTCTCCATTCATTTCCAACCCCAAATTGCCAACATTGAGTTCTC
Source organism: Microtus pennsylvanicus (assembly GCF_037038515.1). Lineage (NCBI taxonomy): Eukaryota > Metazoa > Chordata > Mammalia > Rodentia > Cricetidae > Microtus > Microtus pennsylvanicus. Next base: position 15,437,292 of record NC_134600.1, on the reverse strand, counting down.
AGAGCGAGAGGAGCCAGGACTGAAGATCAGAAATGGTGGGGGAAGACAAATCTACAGGATGATGGATAGGCAAAGTCTTTTACTAATGTGGGTCACTAAGAACAGGTATTTCTTGTTCCAGAGTGTTCATTGGTTATGTCCCCCTCCACACAGCTTCCCCTACATCTCACGCCAGGCTCCAGCTGCCTGAGGCACTCTGTCCTGAAGGATCTTGGGATAATTTGATGCTATCCCAAACCAGCCCCCAAACAAGCCAACACCTTGCTTCCTATGGGGGATCTTACTACTAATATCCATAAAATGCTCTCACTGGCTACTCCCCACTCCCCTCCTTTGTTCATTTTTACCTCCACATTCTGGTACCCACCTGCATCTCAAACTATAAGAGGAAGGCAGATGGTCACAGGTCACCTGCAAAACTTACCTTTGCTGAAACTGAATGGGACTCACGAAACAGAATATCTAACGACAGCAGCGAGGCAGGCAGGATAGTCGGCAACTGGACAGACACAATGGAGCAATGGGATAGCATCAAATTATCCCATGGGGCCTCATGGGGGCCCTGAGGACAGGAGGGACCTTCTGGGAATCTTTAGATCACAGGGGCTGTAATTTCAGGAAGATAGTGGGACCCCAGGTCCTTCCTTCTCCTCCTCTTTTGCATCCTGCCCATAAGCCAACTGGTTTTGTTCCGTCATTGCCATAGGCCCAAAGTCAGAGGATGGCCAAGTAAACAGGGACCGAAATTTTAAAAGCTACAAGGCAAAAACAAATCTCTTCTCTTTGTAAGTTGATTATCTCTGCGTTTTTGTCACAACGACAGAAAGGGAATTAACAGTGGCCAAGCTTGACTATATAGGAAAGCTTTCAAACTGACTTAGAAAAGGTCTTCCGGGACTGGCAGCCATTCCTGTTATTGTTGTTGCTATTGTGAAAATCTGGATTTCTTTGAAATGCTTACGTTTTTTTCTTCCAAGTAAGGAACCAACCACAAATAATAATTAAATATTTTTATAAACGAACACTGTTGAATTGAATTAGTTACCTCTACATAGCTGTGAGCCAAATGCCCAAGGGAAACAACTTATGACAAAAAAAAAATGGTTGTTTTGCTTATGGATTTAGGAGATTTTGTCCACTGTCATTTGGCTCCATTCACTTACAGTTAGAACATTATGGTAGAAGGGTCATTTGGAAAATGAAGCTGTGTGTCTTGTGACTTACAAGAACCAAAGAACAGAACCGGTCAAGGCACATAGGCCCAGCAATAAATTTCAAAACATGCCCCCTAGTGACACACTTCTTCCAGCAAAGCCTCACCTTGTGAAGTTAACAAACATCCCCCAAATACCGGCCAAAGAGAGGGATCAGCACAGTCATACTTCACAGAGACTATTAGACATTTGTGTTTTGACAGCAATAGAAACGTTAAAGACGCAAACCCAAAAGGCCAGTGTATCCTATGCAAAGAAACACCTCCTTTCCATACCAGCTGCTTAACTTCATAGCCAATTCACCAACATTTTCTTCCAGATCAGGTACAATCCTGTGTCACTACAGGTGTGATTTCATTAATTCAGGCTCAGTCTTTGGTCAAACTATCACCCTGGAGGTGACCTAGCAAAAGGTTAAAGTGTGCCACCAAATTCAGGCCTAGTTCCTAGTTTTTGAAGCCAATAAGGAATGAGAAATTAGGTCATGCTTGCTTTAACCCTCATACAAGAAGCATGTCCTTAAAGGGCCAGGCTGTATTTCCTGCAAGTGGCTAGGTTCATCCATTTCCTTGAAGTACACAGGAATGCGAGCTCAGGATTCATGGACCAGAGTCTCACAATGAAGATCTGCTTGGCGCTGGGCCGTTACCGACTCCAATTCGCCTCTTCTGGAAAGAATAGGAACCTCTTAGGCCAGCAGGCTCTGCCAGCCCTCCCCAGCCCTCTGCCACCACTCATGAGCCGCTCCAACACACATCTTTAATTATCCAAGAGAAGAGGAGAAGACAAGAAACAGGTAAATTAAATTCCACTCTATCAATTTTGTTTCTAGTTCACAGATTTCAGGATATAGAGGAAAATATTGAAAAGTATGAGGTTTGGGGACAGCTTTGAATGTGCTCACTGAAGCCAACAGAGCACAGTGCACGGTGTGCTATGAATATGCATGAGCCTGGGACACACACACACACACACATGCATCTTCTCGAGACAGGGGAAACGTTATCATTGTTATCATTGTCAATTATGGAGGAGCGTTGGGGATCTGAGAAGCAAAACATTTAAGACTATCTCTGCATCTCCTGAGTAACCAGGTAGGATACCTACCTGATAATGGTGACAGTACATAGACGCTGCCCACAGAGTCACATGTCTTCCTAAAGTTAACACTATATGTGTGTGTGTGTGTGTGTGTGTGTGTGTGTGTGTGTGTGTGTGTGTAATATATATATATACATACACACACACACACACATATCGTTCATATCTACTTCATTGAACACACAAAACACCAGCCCAGCAATCTATGACCTGCATCTCAGACTCTGATGAGTTCCCTCCTGGGCACAGCCGTTTCCTCATTCATTCCAGGGTTTCTAGGGTGCAGAAACTAAACAACAGGGCACCACAATTGTGGGGAGCCGTTCCCACATACTCCATTGCAAGATGGCGCTGACCATCAGCACCACCAAGCCAGTGCACATGTGCATGGTAAACGACAGTTTACCTTGTCAAGCCAGTGCGCATGCACATAGTAACTTTCCATCCCTTGCTCTTTGCCTCTCCCGTGGCGTCATAGGGTTTGACAGGCTGCAGCCAGTCAGAGTTTGACACGTCTGAGGAGAGGACTGTTAAGCTATATAAGGGCCGGGTTTTCGACCCTTGAGGTCTTCGCTCTGTAAGCTTATGCTCTCCCTCTCAAGACGCATAAAGCTTTTCTGCAGAAGGATCCTGAGTGTGCCGCGTCGTTCTTGCTGGCGAGACGGTAGCGTGGGACACACAATCAAAGAGTGCAAGCCAAGGTTTGCAGTGACAAATCCTATCTTCCCGGGCTCTAATCTGATCTTCTGGTGCAGTGGTAAAAACACTCACACCAAAAGCAACTTGGGGAAGAAAGGGGTTCATTTCATTTTACAGCTTCCGGGTCACACTTCGTCGTGGAGGCAAGTCAGGGCAGCAGAAATCTTGGAGGAAGTTCTGCTGACAAGCTTGCTGGGTGGCTCGTGATCTAGCCCTGGCTCACCTTCCGCAGTGGGGCGTGCACTCCCACAACAACTATCAATTAAGACAGTATCTCACAGACACGGCCATAGGCCAGTTGGGAAATTCCTTCCCCGGGTGACTCTAGGTTGTGCAAAGTGGAAAAATAAGCAAACAACAAAAACAACCACCACTACCAACACTCCTCTCTTTTTACCTAACTATCTATTTTGGTCATAAGACATCCACAACCATTGACATGAAAACATGGTAGGGAAAGGGAAGATGGACGTTGCTCTCAAATGCTCACCGGGGTCAGCCGTTACTTTCAAATTCAGGTGACTTTGAATACTGAAATACTGAGGCACAGGACATTATCCTAATGGCCTAGACGGGTTGAGAATCCCTACTCAAAAGGCCTGGAACCGGAGTGGTTTGGATTTGGGGCTTTGTTCAGATTCTGAAATATAAGAAAATGCAAAGTTGTCTTGAAGAGAGGTCTAAATTCATTCCTGGTTCCTGTGTGCCCTGTGCTCACAGCCAAGATGGATGTGGGCAACAATCTCAGCTCAGCCTGATTTTTAACCTTTGTATAATTTCTCACCTAGTATATCATGTCTCTGCTAAAAAAAAAAAAGTGTCAAATTTGGGCGCACTTCAGATTTTCAGACTATAAATGTTTAACCAGTGTTTTAATTAACATCAGTCATATTAATTTATAATTTTTCCAGTTTTCTACATCTGCTGCCAAGATAGTTCTCACATAAGGTGTACCAGAGAATGATCTTTGCTTGTGTAGATGCTGTGGTAAACTTCTCTCTAGAAATCTCCCTGTCAGCACAAGAGAATTAAAGACCTCGTCAATCACCTCAGCATTGGACCCTGGAGCCTGTGGAGAGATGTGAACACGTTGACATGAAAAAGAAAATCCGGGCAAATTCAGAGTTCTTATCTCAGACCCAACACCACTGCTCCATAGGGGAAGAGCGGCCCAGCACCTGGAGGTCAGTTCCACATGCCTCCCAAATGAAGGTGAACAGGATGTGAGCGACAGAGATGCGCTGGGCCCTGCAGAGGAACCTCGTTCACCATCAGCTCTCCCGTTCATAATCCTGTTTCCTTTTCAGCACCTAACAACCACCACCTTGGTCATTGTGAACAAGAATCCTACCTCCACCTCTTGTACTGGCAACAAAAGCGAGGTTCTTCCCATTTAAAAGCAATCATGCAGGAAGTAATCAAGCACGCAGTGTTACCCCGAGTCTACACAGTACCCTCGTTTTCCTGCAAATGGGCACAAGGGTAACCAACGCTTCCAGATCCAGGCAGCGTCCCAGTCTCTGGCCACAGCCCAGGACTGCACAAGCTAACATCAATAGCATTCAGCATTGACGCCCTTCAGCAAAGTTCCTTTTTGGCTGGCTCTTAAATCAATCTATTGACTATTTTAACTTTTTCCCCTTAGGACTAGAAACATAGGTTGGTATTATAGCATTTGTCCCACAATGTGCCAGGTCCTGGGGCTCAAGGCCCGTAATAATGACTTGATAAGTCCATGGTTCTTGAACTGCCTCAGATAACTCCAATTCTGTTGTGCCTTCATTGTTCCTTGTGGAGCCTATTCCCTTTGTTTCTGTGATTCGCTCTGTGATTGATTAGGTTGATGCCGTTTGTCGTATGTGCTGTATTCATGGCATGCTAGTCCGTTTCCTAACCTGCCTGAACCACTTCTCTGCGAGCTCATCATAACTCAGAACCATTTGCCCCCTGCAGATCTCAAAGTCCTGCACTGTGGAGACATCCTGATGCGGTCTTCTGAGAGTCCATGATGTGCCAAGCAAATTTAACATTCATTTCTGGGATCAGGAATTCTGCACAGGCAAACTCAGGCAATCAAAGGATAAACTAAACCCTCTTTCTAAGATGGCTTCAGAGAACCTCCGTGCCCCAGGACTCTGCCCCTTTCCAGTGGGTTAGGTCCCCTGGAGATGGGACAGAACATTCTCTTCTGGAAACTCCCCTTGACCTCCATGACTGTGACCTCCCTCTTTTGATTTACACTGGAGGTGTTTGAGTCCTTGGGACCGAACCCAAGCAGGCATTTCAAATATATTTTTAATATTACAAATGTGATACATGTTTCCAGTCTTTCCACTGAGTGAGTGGTGAAGGGATTCACATTTTGATTGCTTGTCATCTTCAAGAAGAATGATGAAACTTATGTGTTGTGTTCACACTGGATGTCCGAGCCATCTTGCTATCGAGAGTGGCACTCCCTTCTGCATCTATGCCACGCATTCTGCCCTCTGCAACGGATAGTCCAGACAGCCGCACACGAAAGCAATAGGTATGGGGTAGAGAATGCAATCATCAAGAGTCAAGAAGTTCAGAAAAACGGCTTCTCATCCCGCTGTCAGAGGGAGAGCGAGATTTAAAGCCCAATTCTCAGAACTCTTTGGGCTCTGATGGTATTTTGGAAAAGTCTTTATCTCAATTGTCCTCAGATTGAAGTGAAAGGGTTCATACACAGCACAGCAGGTTACTGGAGAGGTTCAGAAATTGTATCAGGAATGGAATGGCTGGGAGCAATCATTCCGGAACGAAATGGGTAGAGACTGAGGGAGGGAACGAGGAGCCACAGTGGAGGGATGGATGGGAGGGCAAGTGAGGCCAGGAAACGAGTGAGGTTGCTTTACAGATTCCTAAGCTCACCCAACTTCTAGCAGCAGGTCACCGTCACAAGGCAAATTGGACAGCCTGGAGGCTCACAAAGGTGGAGAGTTCCACATTTGGGGCTGTGCTTGTGGGTCTCCTGCAGAGAAGGACCAGGGGCTGAGCAGGGAGAGGCAGCGTCTCAGGGAGCAATGAGGATGGAAACCCACTTCAAGGGGTTCTGCCATTTCAACATAAATAAAGACAACCACAGACACAATCAAACTCTATTTTCTGTCGGCTTTAGTCTAAATTTGTTTCCTTGAAAAAGAAGGAATTCCAAAGCATGGGGTAAGTGACTGGAATGTTCAACTCTAAGTAGAATAATGAAATATGTCACCCCTTCCAAGGCTCAGAAAACATCCTCAAGAGTGGGCAGAGAGGGTAAGAGGAGGAGATCGGAGAGGATACAGTGTCTTCTACACATGGCAAGGCTCGTAAGCTCACTAGAGCTGAGCTACCTGCATAACATGTACAAGATTGGACTCCACAGCGTCCCGTCATTTGTGAGGCTCGTGAGGCCCCTTACCACTTACAGAGGAGCTGCGGACAGTTAACAGGTGGTAGGGGAGTATCATTGTCCTCAGTGTGAGATGCCCATGTTCCAGCAAATAATACCCCATACGTTCCTGCAAGCAACCCTAAGGAAACTCAGTGACACCAACAAGGAAAATGAGAGAAACATTAACATTGGGGGGATCTTTTGGAGAGGAGAAAGATCTCAGGGGGAAAAGGGGAGGGGGCGGAGAATAACCAAAATGTCAGTATACCTAAAGTTTTCAAAGTATATTTAATTTTTTTTTGGGGGGGGGGGTGAATAGATACTGAGAGAGATGCTGGTGTCGAATGTCAGATACTAAACCCAGAAAGCGGCTCAGAGCTACTCTAAAGCACATCCGTACTTAAATAAAGACAAGACAGCTGAGAAGGGGCTCACGGGAAATGAGTCAAAAATTTGCTGACAGAGACTGAAAGCAGCAGTCGGTTGTTCAAGGGAAGAGAGTCATCTCAAACAAAAGCATGGTTTTATTTCATTATTATGTGTGAACTTTAATTAAATATTTCCATTTTCACAGTCAGACAAATGATGCCCATTATCAGGAGGCTTTGTGCTAACTTTAGGCGACGATTTGGCAGAACACACACATATATCTTAAGTTTTCAAACCCTCAGACTCATCACCGGGAACAATGAGAGAGCATCAATAGCGTGACTGATTCCAGATCATATCTGTCCATCCTAATGACAGCACAGGACAAAAGACTTTAGGCAAGGACCACATTTGAGAGGGTTTCATTTAAATCTGGTAGAACGAAGGGCCCAACTCTCAAAACATATCTTCGCAGAACCAAGTTTTCTGAGTTGCCTCAGAAGGGGGTAGACGATGAAGCTGTTGCGTTCAGAAGGTCAAATCTCCCAGGACATGCTGATCTCCTCCTGGAACAGCTGACGTCAAATGGGGGGGGGGGAACATAACTCAAATAACCCTCCGGATAGGATACACTAGGGGTTTTTTTATTAAAAGGAAGAAAACTCACAGATCACAACAAGGAAACAGGAACAGGGTCCAACATCCAGGTGGGCGAGTGGGAAGAAGAGAGGCCCAGAGCGCGGTCCCGCTGGCCTTTTGGTACCCAAAGCCACGCCCCACCTTGTCCAGCCTCGCAAAGGCCATTGGCTGAAGGAGGTTCCCCATCACTGACCCACCTCACTGACCTCTTGCTGGGGTGTCTCATCTAGAAGAAACACCCACCTGTCTCCATCAGAAACCGGTTAATAAGAACACAGAGCTACCTGAACCTCAGTGACTTGCCTTAACAAGTTCACTTATACAAATCAACAGATCCTCCTTTGTTAGGCTGAGCCCATCTGGGTCTTAATCTAACTGTCAGTCAGTATTTGAAAAGCCTGTCAAAATCAAATTCTTCACAGACTTCTATTTTTGGTGTTCTGCCTCCACACAGGGGTATTTGTTTTTTTCCTTATGAGCTCATGTTTCAGATTAAGCCCTGATAATTCCCAGCCAATTAGCTTTAATTTATAATCAGTGAGACAGGCACCGAGTAGGCAGTGAAGAGCTTGCAAGTGCAGGCAGCGAAGTTTCCAAAACCCAAATCTAATTATGCCACCATTTAATGGTCTCTGATTTTCCTTAGAATAAAAATTCGGTTCTGTTTTTTGTAGTTTTTGCCTTCAGTTCCTTGTTCTGTCGTCTCCTTCCCCACGGGTTAAGTCTGCAACCAGTGCTGAACTCCTTTCAAATATTCTACAAATATGATGTTCTTTTATCTCTTATGGGATATATAATAATATAGTGTCTCATAATTTGTGGCTTAATTTCCAGAATCATGAGTATATTCAAGCAGCAAAGGAAAGGGGAATGGAGGTTGCAGGCATGAACGAAGGTAACAGGCTGACTCACAGAGGGAGAGGTGACCTGGCGTGACGGTGGGGCACTAGTGTCAGCTCAAAGAAGAGGTCAGAGGTCAGAGTTAGAGGTTTAACGATGCTGGGCTCATGAGCATAAAGCTGTAAGCCCCCAAAGAAGGTAGGCAGGCCACCAAAGCGTCAGAAGTAAGGAAATTGATTCTCCACATGTACATGCGAAAGGAACACAACCCTTCTAACATTTTTTTATAAAAATATATGGTTTTAACTGAAATAGAATAACTTCCCTTTCCACCTCCCTTTCCTCTATCCAACTCCTTCCATTTTCCCCCACTCTCAAGTTGATAGCCATTTTTTGGTTATTGTTATATACATATATATGTATGTATATGTATGCAAATACACAACACACATATACACACAAACACAAATGAAAACAACCTAAAACTTGATTTTAGTTCAGGGCGCACCATGGGTGGTATGTCTAACCTCCAGAACTGTAATCTATGAGTATTTTTTCTTTATTTCAAGCTAAAAAGTGTCTGGTAGTTTATTACAGCAAACAAAAGAAACCAACATATCTGTCTAGAACATTCTTTCTTGCTTCATCCTCCTACCATACATCATGGTCACCTCTGAGTGCCCAGAAGCACTAACTGACTTTCCAATAGTTTTTTTCCCCATAATAAGTTTCCAACACTGCTATTAGAAGGTAACATATTTTTTTTAAAAAAAGTTTTGGGCAAAAGGAACCAGAAGAAGGGGTCAGGTTGGGAGCTGTGCTTCTGAGTTATCAAAGAGGAACGGTGGAGGCTGGTGTTTGTTCTGGGCTCAGCAATAGATTTCTACAATTCTAACTGCCACTGTGTGACGGGAATCACCTCTACACTTGTGTACAGCCCAGAAATGGTAACTTCCTTGGGGATTGGCCTCGTGGTGGTGACAGCGCACACCACACAGCAGAGCGACTGATGAGGAGGAGATTTTGGGTGGCCGTGTTATGATGGTACTAGAGATGTAATGAGTACCTCATTGAGAGATTGATGACGGGATGTCATTCTCTCTGTAGAACTGTTAGCTAACTGACTGTAGGCACAGCCCAACCCAGTAAGAGGCTGAGGTCAAGGGCTTTAAGTCTTATCAAAACAACTCAGATTACATGCTACCCATTTGTAAAAATAAAAGCGATTTATTACATAATAAGCAGAAATATCAAACTATATTTCTATTCAATGCTGGTGCCCCCTGTCACTGGTACCCCTTTTTGTTCCTGTATGGTTCAGTGAAGATCCTCACTGGTCAACACAATTTCCATTGCCTGCATTAGTAGTTCCAACAGCCTCACGCAGAGGGCTTGCAGTAACTCCACTTAGCCACAAACTTTATCTTTGAGAGCCTTGGAATCATTTACTAGGTTAATTCAAACAAACACATCTGGTGGTTCTTGGAAAGAGACAGAGCTGACACCCAAGTGATGGCAGCCAGAAGCAGGGGATCCCAAGCAAGCAGGCAGGACTTGGCATGGCTGGCCAGGTAGGTTGTGCAAGGTGAGGTGACTTTAGAGGCAAGGACTACCAAGAGATGTAGTAATAAGAGCAGCGGGCTGCGTCCCTGGCACCCAGCCGCCCGCATGGCTAGTTTTACCCGAAATAATTACACGGAAACTGTATTCTTTTAAACACTGCCTGACCCATTAGTTTCAGTTTCTTATTGGCTAGCTCTTACATATTGATCTAACCCATTTCTATTAATCTATGTAGCCCATGAGCTGGCTTACCAGAAATCATCTTAACCTGCGTCTGTCTGGAGTGGGAGAATCATGGCGACTCCTGATTCAGCTTCTTTCTCCCAGCATTCTGTTCTGTTTTCTCCACCTACCTAAGGGTTGGCCTATCAAATGGGTCTAGGCAGTTTCTTTATTAATAAGAAATCACTCCCACATCAAAGAGACATCTATGCCTTTCTCAAACTGCGAAAGGTCGAAGAAAACCTCATAGAACAAAGGTGGGAGAGGGCAAAGCTGTCAATGAAAGACTGAGGTCAACAAGAAGGATAAGAATAGGACATTTCAAATCGGTTTACCTGCTCCACTCTCTAACACACGAACATCAGCTCTAGAAACATCACAGGCCTTTACCGGAGCACTTCTTTGGTGGGTTTGACATGGACTTCGATGATCACTTAGTTCATGACTGGAACTGCTGGACAGGGAGACTGAACACTCTCGCTGCTCATACCAATCATAGGAACACTGCTATTTAACGGCTTAGGGACGCTGGGGCAATTTTATACCTGAAGATCTAACTTGACCCCTACAGATAAGACCCTCATCTGTATATACTCTGAAGTACTCATCAGGGTGGTCAAGGCCTGTCAGCTTCCAGATGCTCTCATGGCTGCACCCCATTGCCAGAGGAGGCCAGTAATAAGGGATCTCAGTAAATAAACAGTACTGATTTCATGAATGATTAATGAGGCATCATAAGAAATATTTTTTTCAAGAGCCGTGGAAGACATTGGTGGCATATATGTAAAAAAAAAAAAAAAGAAAAAAAAACCAATGAATACATGGAAAGCCTTTTCAGATCCTTACAAGAATTTAGTAAGAGTATATGGAATATATTTATTCTATTGCAACGGGTAAAATGTGATTTTTTTTTCAAGTTAACACTTAGAATTGCACTAAAAACAATGATGAAGAACGTGAAAAACAATGCTCACAAGTGAGGGTAGTTACCACTCAAAAACGAAAGTTTGAGTAATACAGAATCAGAACAAAGCGTTGAGCAAAGGTTCTCGTGAAAGACGAAGAAACCTCTCCCTGGCAGACAGCATGAAACTGTGTTCAACTCTATCATCATCGAGAACGTGAATATTCTTCTTGGATTCTTTTGGAAATTTCCTATCTCTTTGGAAATTGAAGTCTATAATTTAAATTAAGAGCACAGAAGTGAGACAAGGGTGACTCATGCCGTCACTGGGGAGGCGAATCAGTGCAATCATTCTGGTTATAGCTTGCACACCAAAAATAAGAAGTCGCTTATTATCCGAACTCAGTTCCAGTCCCTGGATGATGATGCTCATTGGGGTCCAGCATCAAGAACACCCACAGCAGCATGGCTCCCTAGCAGCAGGCCCACAGAAATAACCCAAACGCCTGGCAAGAAAATGGACGAGCAAATGACATCCGGCCACAGCCATATCTTCGGGCAATGCAGATATGCTGGGTAGGGTTACAGAGTGCATTCTTGAATCTTAACGGTGAGAAAACAGTTCACATAGAAGTTAGTATAGACTCACAGTTCTTTCTGGATTCGATTTCGAAGCAGGCATCAGCCTGAAGTCAAGATACATAGAGATGGATCTTCCAGCGGAGGATGTCTATGGGGAAACAGAGGGTATAATCCAGGAGACACAGATCTGAAAGGCTCCTGAGTGTGTGTGTGTGTGGGGGACAGACACTGGGTAGGCAAGCTGTTTGGAGGTAAGTTCCTCTGTGCTGGAGGTCTCGCACATGACTGGAGAGTTCCGTTGACCAAATTTCAATGGTTGATGCATAAAAACTTTCTGCCTTGTGGTTCAGCTCTTGCTGTTGTAAACTGAGCTCAGGAGATGGTTTCAGATCAAGTCTAAGTTCTCTATAGCTCTTGGCTTCATTTTAATTGGGGATGACAGGAATGGCTCCACTCTGGATAGCCAACTTCCATTAAGGATAAACTAAAGCAGAGTAAATACGCACATAGGTCTTCAACCTCATTGCTGAGAAACAAGAAAGTTACGGACAGAAAACTCAAAAGGGGCTTACCTCTGAGGAGAGACACCGTGATGAATGGGAAAAGGTAAGTGGGAGCTGCTTGGTTATGGCCAGGGCGCGGCTTCTAGATCCTGATTGGTGGTTAAACAGATAATGACCTCGTCACCATCTAAATGTGCATCCATACATTATCCACATCCCTGCAATTAGTTGTAATCAGCAACATCTGGAGCGCTGCCCCAAAGTCTATCTCTCAGTGGGCTACACACACACAGAGGATCTGTCACAGAGGCACCTTGAACACTGCCCACGTTGTCTTCACCTTTCCTTGGAAATTTAAAGTAATTAAAAGATACATCCAGTATCAAGAGGCATCATCCTAGACCACCTCTGAGTAGCGCATGGCCGAGAAATGACTTAACTACAGGTGCTAAATCAGGCAACCCAGAGACACTTGTGGCGAGGGGCGGGGGCAGGAAGTATGGCTGGTGTGGTTATTGGTTACCCCAAATATAGGTGAACACAATTGCCATCAGACTGGAGATGGTTTCGTGTTAAGAATACTTGCTGCTCTTGCAGAAGACCTGGGTTCCATTTACAGCACCCACATCAGGCATCTTCAAGACAGGTAATTGGATGTTAAGAAGCTGCTGCATGGGGTATCATTTGAGCAAAAGGATCACGGTGTAGGTAGGTAGACTAGTGTTCATTTTCGCTCAGCCTTTCCGCCCGTTTTAGGACTGTGGTTTAAATCATGCATTTGGCTCTTCCTTTTGTACAGACACAATCAGGGGAAGCACAAACAAATTACTCCACTACACAATTACACAATCAAACAGCTTTGTAATATCTAATCCTGACGACCCTATTTTCCTGGTTAGTTGAATAGTCCACAATTTTCTGAGAATTTCAATGGTCAAATTAATGGACACATCTATTTCAAAAATATTTTAATGTCCATGATTTTGCTTTACCTGCCCTCCCTGATGACAGGCTTTGGTGACTCGACACCAATACACCTGTGCTGTTTTCAGTTTCAAGACTGAACAATGGACTTTTGCTTATGCAACTAACAACATTAATATACTTTACTTGGATTTTCAAAGTACCACAACTTTTTAACACTAAGTAGCTATGTGTATACACCAGTTATGGCAACACACATAACTATTGCTCATGATCCAAATCCCAAATAATGCTGTAGGAATAAGTCCCGCCCCTTAGGGGGCGTGTTCGCCTCGGGCTAATGTCTGCCTATAAATTTGGCGAGCGTGCTCCGAGCTGTCTCTTCTACTTTCCTGGTCTCCGCGGGAACGGTGGTTCTGTAAGTCTATTTCTACATTAAAACTATATATATTTTTACAAACTGTCTGCATTCGTTTACGCCGCTACATAATGCCTAGGAAAAAACCATAAAGAAAAGATCATTAAGAAAAACTAATGGACTTGACTAATAGATCAGCTGGTAAAACGCTTGTCTTAGAGTAACCATGAGGACCCAAGTTCAGCCCCCAGAACCCACAGAGAAGGGCTAGCAGTCATAGTCTGCACTTACACTCTTCTGTCAAAGTGGAGACAGACATATTGCCAGGGCTCCCTGGCTAACCAGTCTAGCCAACTCAGTGAGAACAAGGCCAATGAGAGAGCCTCTTTTAAAAAGCAAGGTGGCATCTGAGGAACAAGAGCAGATGCTGACCTTTGGCCTCCGTATATTTGCATGCAACTACACACCCACATACATATGGGTAAATGGACACACAAAATAAGGAAATGCAAACCGTTCTCCATGAGGGGAATTGAAACACTCTCATCATATCCTTCTACATAGCATGCAAGGGTGTGCAGAATGCATCATAACGCAAATTTTATAATCTGCCTTTCCCTTAGTTAACATTATCAGCTCTTGTTTGTTTGTTTGCATTATTGGGATTGTAACTCAGGATCTCATGAATATTAAACATGCTCTTTCTGACTGAACTTTATCTCAAGCCCTAGAAACAGCTTTAAGTATCAATAAATGCCTATGGAAAGACTTCTTTTAATGGCTTTAGAGTATTCTAACACAAAACAATCCAGACTACCGCAATCTCCTCCAAAAGAGAAAGGGTTCAACTATCTAAAGGTTAATCTAAATTTGATGTCAAAATAACATTCTCCATTTGTGGGAAATTTTCATGATAGGCAACTCCATAGCCAAAGAATACAAATGAGCGGTTGCCAGGGACTGGGGAAGGAAGGACAGTGGGAAGTGACTGTTACTGTATATGGGATTTACATTGAGGGTGATGAGAACTTTCTGAAACTAAATAGTGGCAATGGTTGTACCAAACCATAAATGGGTTTTAACACCACACACACACACATAAAAAAACCTTAACAACAGAACTTAAGGGAAAAAATTAAAGGAAGACTGTAGTGATATTTCATTTATATTTTAATAAATAAAACTTGCCTGAAGATCAGAGCATAAAACAGCTGCCCTGGTCAGCTTTATAGACCAGGCAGCGGTGACACACCTTTAATACCAGTAGCCATGATACTTTGGCATAGAAACCAGGCAGTAGAAGAGCACACCTTTAATCCCAGCACTAGAGAGGATTATAAAACGGGAGGAGACAGCTCACAGTCTCATTCTGAGTATTCCTGGAGGCAGGATGGCTATTTTGGACTGAGGTAGAAATAAGAGCCCATGGATGGCTGTTTTGTTTTTCTGACCTTTGCGCTGAATCCTATTATCTGTCTCTGGGTTTTTTCTTCGTCGTACTACAAATGGTGCCCAAATGTTTGGCGAGAATTTCTACATAAAGCCCAAGAAAGTTTTTTTTTTTTTTTTTTAAAAAAAACACGATTCTAGACAAACAAGAACAGAATCAAACACAGCTTCTTGGTAACCATTTTTCCTCTGGTAGGCTCTGTGTGCTGGCAATGAGCAAAGTTGCGGCTCCTTTTAAAGAAGCCTCCTGACTGAGTGTTAGTGGCAAAAAACTTCGTTGCTCTTTTAAGAGGCTATGCCACCAAACACTTAAATAGTGTTTATGAGAAGCTAGCGGCATATGCTTCTTAGTAGGCATGAACCCAGAAACTTCACATAGTTGCCACATGAACGTGGCTCCCACCATCTAGTACATCCACGATGACCTAGACTCTCAGAAAGCTAAGGAATGGGGTGGAGACAGCCGCCAAAACCACAGCTTTAATCCTGGCAATACTGTTTAGCAGATTGAGGACTCATGTCGCCAGAAAAAGAGAGATATACAATAAAGACAGATTCAGCCAAAAAAATTTTTTTAAATATGTGTAGGCTTTGGAGAGAAAAGAAAAAGGATAGAGAAAAACCTTAAAAAATAAAAATAAATAGAGCAGCAAGGCATGGTGGTGCATGCCTTTAATCCCAGCACTTGAGAGGCAGAGGCAAGTGGATCTCCGTGAGTTCAAGGCCAGCCTGGACTACAGAATGAGTTCCAGGACAGTCAAAGATACACAAAGAAACCCTGTCTCAAAAAAAAAATTAAAATTTAAAAAAGGAACAACAAAAGAAAAAAAGCCACATAAAGATGGGAACTATACAGAAAGTCTGGATATTATGTGTTATTGTGTCTTAGAATTGTTTGCTGAAAAAGGAGCAAAAGCTAAAAGACATTTGATTATAATGCTGCTGGATTAATCCAACATATATATTTTGAAAATATCTTGATTTCAAAGGTATGTTACTTTGGAGAAGAGGACTTGCTTTTGTTTCCACAGGAAATGAGAGGCTGTGGAATCATTCCTGGTTAAGAAAAATAAGGTTTGATGGAGGAAGACCCCCTGAAAAAACTCCAATGGGAATGAATGCCCAGATGATCCTACATTTAGGGCACCTCTGTTGCAGTTTCCTCTGAGTTCTTCATCCAGAACAGCTACAAGACTGCTGGCTGAGATGATCCAGTCTCACAGATTATTCCAGACATGATTTGACCATAATCCTAAATTTTCTTTGGGTCCTCATAAGATTGATTATCAGTGTTCCCAATCAGCAGGAAGTATCCTAGAAAAGTATGCCCACATTCCCAGAAAATGGATTATAGATGTTCATCTTTGGTTAGAGTGTCACAAATTATTATGGATAATAGTCAGGAAAAAGCTAAACAAATGAGATTAGATTCAGGATTCTTGTTTTGAAAAGACAAAGGGGGAAATGAATAAAACGCTGATTGGCAGGAAGTATAGGCAGGGTGACCAGACTAAGAGAATTCTGGGAAGAGGAAAGGCTGAGAGACCCAGAAATCAGCCAGACACAGAGGAAACAAGATGAGAATGCCTCACTGAGAAAAGATACCAAGTCATGTGGCTAAACATAGACAAGAATTATGGGTTAATTTGAGTTGTAAGAGCTAGTTAATAATAAGCCTGAGCTAACAGGCCAAGCAGTTTATAATTAATATAAGCCTTTGTGTGCTTCTTTGGGACTAAACGGCTGCAGACAACCAGGTGGGACAGAAACTTCCATCCGCAGAAGACATTGACAATACTGAAATTCACCAACATTGTTCTGATTTTATAAGTCAAAACCAAAACAGGGCATGTGAGATGTATACTCCTAACTATACTGTTGACTTGGCTGATAGGTTTTTATTTTGATTTCTGAACAAATGTATCTAAGAGTAGCAAGTGTAAAACAAGAACAATGCATTTTCCGTTTTGAATTGATATGTGGGTCTACTAGTCTTACTTAAGCCAGAAGAGCCAGTTACTACAAAGGGAAGCAGTCTAAATGCTCATAGGTAGAAAATACATGCCTCTTGGTGATAAAAGAACAAAGAAGAATATTTATGATACAACATTTCTTGAACAAATTATAATGGATATAAAACAATAATATTAACAACTAATATTAACATGAAAGTAACATTCAAAATATGTTCTCATTGTGTATTTTATCATAGGGAATAACTAATATCAGTATTGGTATCAGTTCACTACCCTGAGAGCCCTGAAGTGACTCTTTAAAGAAAAACAAAGCATACAAATGAAATCTTAACTATTTTAAGGTCTCAGATCAGCAGTATTAAGTGTATTTTCACTGCTGTTTAAATAATAGACTATAATAAAAGTTCTCCCACAATTCATTCTGTCTTCTGCTTCCCCCTTTATGTTAAGATAACACATCACAAACCCATTCCTTTCTATCATTCAAACAGAAGATACTTCACCAAGGAAACCAATAGGCAACATGATCCTTCCCATGACTACATGGAGCATCTAAGCCTCAGTAGGAAAGCCTACCTCTCTGCAGTGGGAAAGCCTACCTCTCCTCCGTGGGAATAGCCTACCTCTCCTCAGTAGGAAAGTCTACCTATCCTCCATGGGAAAGTCTACCTCTCCTCCCTGGGAAAGCCTACCTCTCTTCCATGAAAGCAGTCGAGAAACCTCACAAGTCAGGGCCAATGGATAGTTAAAGTTAAAGCCTAGCAGGTTCCTCAGATAGAGGGGGCTTCCAGCACAGTGACAACAGTCTCTAAACTTGGAATCATCTGTCCTTAAGACAATGGCTACAGCAGCCTTTGGGCTGTCCAGACTCCTACATCAGCCATCCAAACCTTCATGAATAAAGGCAAGCTTTGGGGCTGTGTCCCAGGGTTCCACGGCTCCTGATGCTACAGTAGATTCTCTCCCACGTCTGGAGGGCAGAGCAAGTTTCCAACTGAATTCTTTCAGAGGCACCAAGTAAAATTCTACATCCCCTAGTGCATGAGATTCATTGATTGGTAAGCCACAGTGGACATTCTGCCCTGCATGACCAAAGCTCCCCAATGGGGTCATCTTCAATTACAGAAGATCACTGTAACAAAAAACAAACTACGAGACAAAGGCAGTCCTGAAGGAGGAGCCCCCTGGGTCTTAGGGAGAGACAAGCTTTCGATGTATACATTTTAAACACAACAGAAACGAAAGCAAATGGGTAGAAATTTTTGCAGAAAGTGGGAACCAAAAAAAGACAAAAAGCAAACATCTGGTCATCCCAGGAAATGATGAGGAGGCTTCACAGGTGAGCTTATCTTCAGCATCAGTGAACGAGATGAAAGGACCAGGCACCTGCAGGTGCACTAACTACACCAACAAACAAGACTGGAGGAGGACGAGGTCAGAGGCATCAATCATAACTCTGGGCAGGCATTTGACTCAGCAGAGGGCTCTGTGCTCACTTTGTGGAACCAGGACTCAAGTAACAGGACAGGCAAAGAAGTTAAGGGTAGGGATGATTCTGGGCTGGACACGTGGCATTGTGAAGCCTTTCATCCTCTCTGGAGGATTCCAGAGACCTGCACCCCAGAACAGCCCATAGGTGACATGACCACCGTCAAGGAAAGAGGGCTGAAGCTGAGGCATTTGCATACATCTCATGGATTGGAAATAAAAGAATAAGGACAATATTCAATCACCCTGTTATGATAACCAATCTTTTTTGGTCCTTAAAGTTGGGGCCGAGGAGAGGACTCAGTGGGAAAATCACTTGCTATGCAGGCCTGACTACCTGAGCTTAGATCCCCCAGAGACCATGGAAAAAGCTGGATGCAAAAGTAGAACTGTTCATCATCCCAAAGTGCCCCTACCAGGAGGTGGGAGGTAGAAGATGGACGAATCACAGGGACAGTGACACTGTGACAGTGGACCCTGGAGGATGGTCAGGATTGTATGATGGAAATGAGTAAGAGACTATCTCCCCAAAAATGGAAGGGTGAGGAAAGCAAGGGTCTCTAGAGCTGTTTCCCAGAAAATGGATGAAACCAAGGCTGGATGCATCTGACTTTAATGTGATGGGAAGCATCCAGAGTGGGCTGGACCCTCCTGAAGGAACAGCAACCCTATCCATATTCAGCACGAGAAACAGTGGCCACCTTTGGCCTTGGCCTTCCCCCTAGGATGCCTGGGTAGCACCCTGTTTCCCAGTGCGACCTGCTGGATGGAGCAAAGAGAGTTGTGTCTCACTCCTCCAGGATCGGCCACCTTAGGTACAGTCTAGGTCCCAGGCGCACCCCTGCCTTTCTGACTACCTTTTCTGAGTCACACTGTCTTGCATTTAATCCTCCAGGTGACATACGGGCTTCTCAGGGCTTCAGGTGAAGGGGTTTCTAGCTGGAGATACAGCTCCACCTATCTCTTGAGGTCACAGAAGAAGACCAGCCATACACAAGTACTAACCCAGCTCATCGCTGAGGTTCAGTCAGGCCACCTGCTGACACTGGTCAGTTCTTAATTCTGTCACTGACTCACTCAATACCCATCACTTCTGTGAATCTGATCATCGTCTTTGATGTTGTGTGAGGTTTGAACCCAAATTCACAAGAACAAATTCATGTTTCCAAAGCAGTTAGGATACCACGTACTAGAAAGAAGTGAACAGCCGCCACTCAAAACGCCAGCACATCAGTGAGCAACACCTAGAATGTGCCGACACGCATGCACACCGTACGTCAAGAGCCTTTCGGGGTTGAGCATCTCGAGGAATGGAGAAAGTATAAATGGAAGGTAACCAATGCTTATCCAAAGGTTTTCTGCACATCTCAAGTCCCTGAATAAGCCATCAAGGATGAAACTTTCAGGAACAATGACATCCTCAAGGGATTCCTCCTGCCTCAGCCTCCTGAGTGCTGGTATTACAGGCATGAGCTTAGTTCCAAGCCACTTTTTAAAAAATATTATTTAACTAATATTTTTTCATTAATTTTACATACTGACCACAGTTTACCCTACCTCCTCTCCTCCCACTCCCTCCCCTCTCCCCCAACACCCATCTACCCACTTCCATCCACTCCTTCTCCATCTCCATTCAGAAAGAGGCAGGCTTCCCATGGGCTTTCAGAAAGCATGGCCCATCAAGTTGAGGCAGGACCTAGCTCCTCCCACCGCATAAAGGCTGGGTGAGGTGATACAGCATGGGACCAGGTTCCCAAAAGCCAGCTAAGCACTAGGGACAGGTCCTGCTCTCCTTGCTAGGAGCATTCCAAACAGATCATGCTACTCAACTATCACACAAGCAGAGGGCCTCGGCTGGTCCCATGCAGGCTCTCTAACTGTTGATGCAGAGCCCATGTGCTCCCACAAGCTCAGGTCAGCTGTCTCTACGGGTTCCTCCATCATGACCTTGACACCCCTGGCTTATCCAATCCCTCCTCCCTTTCTTCAGGAGGACTTCCAAAGCTTGGCCCAGGGCTTGGCTGTGAGTCTCTGCATCTGCTTCCATCAGTTACTGGGTAAAGGCCAAGTCACTTTTAAGTAAGCCACAAGGTAGAGCACCACCATCAGGAGGGAGGCAGAAGAATCTACAGAGAGAGTTCCTACATCAAATGATACTGCTGGCCTCCAACCTACCACCAAAACACAAGAGAAACGGGAAGTCAGTGGATGGAGAGCAACGGCGGCCCAAAGTTCCTGCCAGCTCAGGCGACAGAAAAGCAGCCAGCATCATGGATGAGTCAGTCTGCCTGGTTCCTAGGGTTACACAGGAGCACTGTTCCACACCTGGGGCCTTTGGACAGAAGAGCATTGTGAAATGTATCTGCCACTTGCCTTCAAAGTCATGATACGGACTACGGCAAGGCGCCAGAGCTCACGGCTACTGGCGCCCACCACAGAATTCCACCAAGAGATCAGAGCTGCACCTGGCTGCCCTCCACACCCCAACTTACTCCCTGGGAACAGTTGGCATGGGGGGATGTGGGGTCAAAGAGACCCATGCCAGGGCTATTTTGAGATCCCTGGCACATAAAAAAAAATGAACAGGTGCCAAGAAACAGTTCTTAAATGGTGTTATTTTAGACACTTAATATATTTGTATTTTAAATGATGAAAAGGATAGCGTGACATAGCCATGCAGTTCAACACACAAGTTAAAAATACCAGTGCATGAACCACTGCAAACAATGTCAGCCAGCTGTGAGACATAAAATGACCCTGAGAGAAACATGCTCTATTGTCACTAAGTGTTAATATCTTTGTGCCCTGAAGTTTACCCTTTGGGGACACTAATATAGGACACTAACTGTGAGGCTCAGGATCTGTGGTTCCCCCCTCCTCCATCCTTCCCCGAAGCCATCTCCATGGGGGAATCAAACCGTGATCCTTAGAGACTCTGTCCCTACTGCACAACACAGTGGGGATGGGGGAATGGAAAAGTCCAGCCAGATCTCCAAGTGGCCACATTTTAGGTGCATCCTGAATGGAGGAAGAGAATGGTTTTACTTCAATGGAACACACTGGCCAGTCCCAGAGGATGTCATGGAAGACATTGACTCAAGTGACATGTGTCAGCACTACATCCCTACCTTGATTGGCTGATGGACCAAGTGACAGGTGTCAGGACTGCATCCCTGCCTTGATTGGCTGATGGACCAAGAGACGTGTGTCAGCACCGCATCCCTACCTTGAATGGCTGACTGGGCCATAGGTGGAAGATAAAAACAAGTCCTTGTAGGTGCCAAAACAATTTAACAGGGACAGAAGTGAAGGGAGGGAGGGAGGAAGGAAGAGAGGGAGGGAGGGAAGGAAGGAGGAAGGGAGGCACAGATCCTAAGCATCACAGTTGGGAAGGGAAGGAGGGAAGAAGGAAGGATTTTGATATGAAAAACACACATATAACACATACAATAAAGTGTCATATGCAATGTTAACATCATCCTAGTGACACACACACACACACACACACACACACACACACACTTTCCTTACAAGTTTGGGTAATGTGCTTGCTTAGCAGATATAACACCTTAGGTTTCATCCCCAGCCAGTGTGTATGTACAGGTGTCGGGGAACCTATACAAATCCAAAGATTTATACAATCAAAATTTATGCCCACAATTTGGCTCCTCCTGAGCCTACACTCTCACGTGCCCTTCCTTGGCATCTCCGCTATGTATGCCTATACCGAGCACTGGTGCTGCCCCTCTCTGATGAAGACATTCACTGTCATAGTGGGTGGGCCCTCACCTGAACTGCTTCATCTGAACTTGATCACCTCTTTCATGAGCCTATTTCCAAATACGGTTCTTACTTTGGAAGTTGAGGGCTTGTTGGTTTGCTTGTGCTTTTTTTTTTTTTTTTGCTTTGTTTTGTTTTTGACTTTTTGAGGCAGGGTTTCACTGTAGCTGTGGGGCCTGTCCTGGAACTAGCTCTTGTAGACCAGGCTGACCTCGAACTCACAGAGATCCACCTGCCTCTGCCTCTCGAGTGCTGGGATTGAAGGCGTGCACCACCACCACCTGCCTGGAAGTTGGGGTTTTAACACCAGAATCATGGAAGTGAAAAGAAAGCATCTTCTGTGCACAACAGGGCATCCTCTTTTTTTTTTTTCAATGAGGCTCTGACTGCTAGGCATCTGTTTCCAGAAGGACACACAATCAAGTCAGTGCCTGTCTGACACCATACGCAGTCAGGAACGCCAAGGGGACCTTGACCCAGTGTAATTCGGAAGAGGAGGAAACGTGAAAAGTTCAGAAGAAAACACACAACATTGCTCTGTCTTGAGCTACCACATCCAAAACATGGTCCATAAAGCCATGATGTCTCTGAGCTCGACACTGGTTTCATCTGTGCCTATTAGGAATGTGGCATGAGACATCACTTTATAGATTAGGAAGCTTGAGGAATGGAGCAGCCTGAGTGAGGCCATGGATTTAAAGGGCACTTAAGCTAGGGACGTGCAACTTCTATGCTAACACATACTTCTCACAAGGCACAGGCAGAGTCTTATTAGAAAACAAAAATGAATACTTCAATTGAATCCTTTAAAGTATATTTTCTAAAGCTGAACTTCTTCAAATTTTTCTCTAGGGATCTACTGATTATTTCTAAGTTGAAATGTCCACATTTCCAGTTTGGAACTGTGGGGTCTGGTCATTCAATGCCTTGAAGAAAGAAATCTCAAAGCCAACCCATTTAACTTAACCACCACTTTAATCAAATTCTCTCAAAGGTCTGAGCCATTTCTCCTGAACCATTTCTCCTGCCAATTTAAGTATAATTTTTTTGGGGGGGGGCTGGAGGGTTTGCTCAGCAGTTAAGAGCACTTGTTACTCTCACAGAGGACCCAGGTTCAATTTCCAGCACTCATACGGTAGCTCACAACCATCCTGTCTTCAGTTCCAGGGTATCTGACCTCTGCTGGCACCAGGAACACACACGCACATGGAATACAAGCATACATGCAGACAACACACACACACATATATATAGTGTGTTTTGTCTGAATGCATATATGTGTATATGCATGTGCATGTATATTTATATACATGTATAGGTATATATAAATATGTACAAATACACATATATAGGTATATATGTTTGTATATATTCTAAATATTTTGTGATTCACTAATTAAAAAAAAATAAAGGTCAATCATATAATCAACACATTCAAAAATTTGAAAAAAATATGGCGTACAGAAAATATGAGTCACAGGAAGCTGGGCATAGATATTTGCAAAGGGATGACAGACACAAGGGGCACAAAAGACAGCCAAACAGAAAGGAAGAAGCCAGAGAAGCTACAGGCTCTGTGCCCTCGAAGGTTCCCCTTTTTGGAAAGAGAGGCCAGGGCAGTCCCCAAAGTAGTTCTGTGCCACTCCACAGTGAATCACCGTCCCCAGGCACAAGGTTCATACCGAGCTGGATGCAGACATAGGCCACTGTGAAGAATACCACATAGAAGTTATGATAGTGTCGTCTATAAATACTTACCAGTATCAATAGCTTTAAATTATGGGTTGGCATTTGGGTTTATTAAGGAAGATCCTTCAGATGTATTAAAAATCTGTTTACCTTCAGTATTGATTTTTTAATAAATATATTATCCAGAGAGGCCCTGTGCAGCGATTTCTCTGGGAAAGCTGACATTTATTCAATGATATTTGCTTGACTGAATTAAGTAGCAATATATGCTCATCTATCTTTGCTATATCTGGGAAATTATCTTATCAAAGTTGAGCGAATATTTTAGAGAAATCTTAGGGTCTGACATAATATAGTGCTGAGGGAAGGAGCTAGCTGTCTAAGACCTTGGAGTTATGCATTTATTCCTCAAAGCCATTTATGCCAAAGTGTTACAATATCTTAGCCAACTGTTCGAATTTTGTATGATGGTATGTCTTTAAAGAACAAAAAAGATCTTCATTGCGTTTATGCATAAATGGCTTACACTTGGGACGGAGAAAACCCACTAAGGGCAAGCGTGGCAGAGGCTGCCAGTTGGTGAGCAAATATTCTGCACCTCTCTCCAAAGTCACCAGCACTCAGCTAGTCTCTGTGAGGAACATTCCCACTGCCCTGTTTTCGCAACCCAGAAAGAGCCAAGAGGAACTTGTCACACAGATCCTCGGGCTTTTCTCACATCCCATGTGAACGTCCCCCGAGGGAAGCCTTGGAAAACATATGTTGAAGGCATCAGAGCCATCTCAGCCTCGATGTCTGTGTGGAGAGCCCTTCACCCACCCGGGACCACAGAAGAGATGGAAAGGAAGTTTCACAGGGTTAAGGCCCTGACAGTGTGAGATTCACTTACCACAGCATCATCTACAAATTTAACAAAATCCAAAGGGTTCTGTGTTCGTGGAAAACGCAATCAGTCTTAAACCAAGGCTCTAGATGACCAGGTCTACTAAATTCAAACATGTCCCACTCTTAGAAATCATTCAACAGGTCCATAGTCATTTGTAGAATAACCACTGTATTTGCTCCTATGAAGATGGACAAAGAAAATGGCAATGTTTTGCATGACTTAGCTGGGAGAGGGACACATCTACAAATTGAGACTTATTACAGACGAAGTCTTCTACTAAAACATACATACACACACGACACATTTCCTTAAAAAGCAAATCCCTTGGTCACAATTCATTTTTCTCTGTCTTGTTTGGTCATTTTTTAAGCAAGCATATAGAGTAGGTTTTATTGTGATATTTTCACACATATCTACCACAGTGCCTTGTTCTTATCTATCCCACTCCCCACTCCCATCTATTCTTCTGCTTCCTTAGTTATTATGTATTTCTTAGAGAGGTTCTAGTACATGTGTGTACATGTATGCTTAACCAACTTTCTTTTCCAGTACTCAAGTTTATACCTATTCCCATGAATTATCTTCTGTTCCCTTTCTTTTCTTTTCTTTTCAGTTTTCTGGATACAAGTCCATTAGCACAGAAGGCACTGGGCTTAAGAACTAAAAATCAATCATCTTTCTAAGGTGAATGGCTCAGATAACAAGAATGGCCGTAAATGCAGCAAATAGCATGGCTCTAACAGGCTTTGCAACAATTCTTAATTTTGAAAGTTATTATTGAGCTTCTCAAAGAAAAAAATCTTAACCTTGAACATGCTTGAACTAAATATAAAGCAGTCAAGAGGGATAGAAAAACATTTACCTAAATCATAAGATCCTTTGGAGCTAGGGACCATCTTAAAATTCCTTTCCCTTTGTGTTAGCGGGGACACAGAGAGGAAAATGAAACAGACTCTCTACTCCTTATGATGACCTCAGAAATCTGCGATCAGAGTTTACCCTGCTGGTTGAAACCAGATCCGACCTCTGGGATTTACTCAGAACCAAACTGTGGGTAGGATGTGGCCTGTCCCTGACTCCCCTGGGATCTAAAGTCAGTCCTCCTTCAGCACTGAGGATTCTCTTTAAAAAAAAAAAAGAGTGGTCTTATCTCCTGGACAAGATTACTAATGACAATGACCTTATGCACTGCAAAGCTAAATAAGAATTCTTCACAGGCCCAAACAAGCCACAGGCAGGAAGGGAAGGAAATTCAAGGCTCGCATTCATTACCTCACTTGAGGGATCTGACCCAGCATCTGAACTGGAAGTTAAGCAAGACACCTGAGGTAGAGAACGTGGTCCCCAAAGAGTGAAGGATTGCATATCTCCATCTGCTGGGGGACTTAAGGAATTGCCAAGATTAGAAGGCGGGGTTCTGCTGAGTGCTTATCAGAAGAGAACTGAAGAAGGAAACCACTTCTCCTGGGAGACAGAGAAGTACCTGCCCGGCCCAACCACTGCAGGGCTTGTATTTCTCAAAGGTCAAAAGGCAATGGTCTGCTGTTTCTAGCTGTTGTTTGTTCGGGTGCCAGAATCAAAGGTATATGAACAAAAAGGGGCATTTCATGGCAATCTTTTGTCCTTAGTGAGGGTCACGCTTCAGGTGTGCCCGAGAAAGAAGCTTGTTGTCTGGGAGGGCCTAAAACCAGTGCCTGATTACAAGTAGGTATATCCAACACTATAACTTAAAAACTCAGTGGGTCACAAGAAAAGGAACAGATATGAACAGAAGACCGAATTGTAGGATACAGAGAGGTAAATGGGGTGGTAGGAAGATCTGAGGTTGGGGATATGTCTGAATTCATTGTGTACACCCATAAAAACTGCTGAGAAAAAAATATCTAAGGAAAGAGAGAACAATCTAGAAAGATCATGCGCTTCTTTCTCCCCAAGCTCAAGCATGAACTATTTCAAGAGCTAGAGAAATCTATCCAAACCACCACCTCCTTGGGGGCTCCTTCCATAGCAATATTACCATAAACCTCTGACCGTGTTCACTGGCTACCCCTCTGAAATATTAGCAAATCCAATTAGACCTCAGATCTGTTCTCTGGAAATAAATCTGCTACCTTATATAAGTGGGCTATTGATGGGGGGTGAGTGTCAAATTCACCTGAGGGGTTTGTTATTGATTCATCTGTAATTTCCATCAAGCACCATTCTCAAGTCTCTCTGAAACGTGGTTAGTCATCTTTATACCATTGTGTCACTATACATCCCATAATAGAAGAAGCTGAAATGATTTTATCATGACAATATATATGACAGCTTGCAGTTAACAGTCTCAGAAGTGGCACTACCGAATGAATTTAGATGGGCTCCGTCGTATATAGGTTTAAATAATTCACTTCCTCCAACCTTCTATTCCTTAGAAATCCTATACTCAATTTCAAATATATGAATATTAATCCTACTTTCCAATTGTTCTGGAGCGCAAGATTTCATAAACTCAACCTTCGTAGAATTAATAACATCCACACATGGTTATGTTACCGTCTATAATGTCATTCTGGGTGTATTATCTTATTTGATACTCTAGTGAAATGTGTATTTGTATAAAGGACTTCTCAGGAACAAGAACGAACTATTTATATTATCATTATTCAAAAAAGCAAATCAATTATCATCCCCGAGGGATATTCTTTTTTAATTTTTAGAAGTTCCCCTTCTTTTCCTCGAAGGCTTCTCTGAGCTGATAACTATAAATCGAGGTAGTGCTATCTGTCTCTCTCTTTATTTTAATTTTATGTGTTTGTTTGATTTTTTTTTGTGTTTCCTATTGTTTTCTATTGTTTTTATGGAGCTATACATTTTTCTTCACTCCCCTCCTTTTCTCTTCCTCCCCTTCTACCCTCTTCCATGACCCTCCCAATTCATGCTCCCAGTTTACTCAGGAGATCTTATCTTTTTCTCCTTCCTATGTAGATCCATGTATGTCCCTCTTAAGGTCTACTTGGTTGTCTACATTCGCTGGGGTTCTGGGGTTGTACCTGTAGGCTGCTGTCTGTCTGTCTGTCTGTCCCTCCGTCCCTCCGTCCCTCCCTCCCTCCCTCCCTCTTTCCCTCTCTCCCTCTCTCCCTCGTTTCTCTGTGGCTTTGGAGCCTGTCCTGGAACTAGCTCTTGTAGACCAGGCTGGTCTCGAACTCACAGAGATCTGCCTGCCTCTGCCTCCCGAGTGCTGGGATTAAAGGTGTGCGCCACCACCACCCAGCAAGTCCTATCTCTTTTTTTGGGGGGGGGGGTCGAGACAGGGTTTCTCTGTGGCTTTGGAGCCTGTCCTGACACTAGCTCTGTAGACCAGGCTGGTCTGGAACTCACAGAGATCCGCCTGCCTTTGCCTCCCGAGTGCTGGGATTAAAGGCGTGCGCCACTTAAGAAAGCCTTTCACAATGCTGCAGCTAGGTGTCCTTCAGAACCCCAAAGGTTCCATAGATCCTCCCCAGGGACAACAAATAAAAACTATTTCTGTAACAGAACACTTGACTGTTCTGTTTCCATTTTCCTCCCACCTGCTCAGTATTGCTCCGAGGCCAAAGGGAATGGCTGCCTTTTTTCCTGGTGTTCTCAGCTCCCCCAATCCCTACATAATTTTCATACATAATCCAAAAATGATCAGTAGGCATTACCCACACTGACAGTTCTTTAAATCTCTCAAAATTGTATCTCAGGATACAAAAGGCTTCCTGTCACCAAAGAGTCTGAAAATGATTTCACGTTACTCTACCCCCCACCCCAAGACTCAGGGGTGTAATATAGCTGTAAGACCCAGCCATGACAAGCTCAACAGAGGCCTGAGTCTCAGTAGCTTTCCCTAAGACAATACCTGGTTGCAACAAAGACCACAAACTGAGACCACCCAGGCACCACCCAGAAACAAACTACCCAAAGGAAATTCCTAATGTTCCAACCATAGTAGATAGGATCACCTGCCAGCACACACACACATCACTTATTCATCAGGACACCCCTAGACAACTGTCAGCCAATCAGGTTATTCACCAGGACACCCTAGACAAATGTCAGTCAATCAGGATTGATCCCATCACCCCACACCCTGCTAATATAACTTTTCTGGGTTTTGTCTTTAAATAATGTCCTCTAAAATGGTGGGGTATTTCCTCTCACTGCACTGATGAGGTCCCTACTGGCTTGTATCATGCACACAATAAACCTTGCTTTTCCATTTCGGTGAGTCAGTCTCCCTGGTACCCAACAGTCTATTTCCTTCCCAGGCACCAGCAGTCATCCCAGTATGGAGGGCAGAGGAGAGGGATATTGTCTTCATCTGTTTCCTCTTGTTACTACAGAAACCACAGACCAGGTATTTCATAAAGAAATGCTCATCCCTGTGAGAGTGAAGGCTGGGGAGTCCAAGCATGCACGACTGATATCTGTGGACTTTGTGTCATGTCACAACATCGTAGATGCATCACACAATGACGGCAAGAGGCTATGTCCGCTTGGGGAACTGTTTGGATAAAGCCACCAACCCCTACATGGGGTCACACCCTCAGGACTTCGTGGCACCTTAACCTCCCCAAATTCCTCTAAACTCCATCAGCATCTGAAACTAGTAATTTGGTTCCAGCAAGAGTTTTAGAGGCAGCCAGCTTCCCTACCCAGCACTTACTCAGCACGAAAGATGCTCAATGCTATCACAATCACCAAGAAAGGAAGAAGAAAACATGGCAGGCTTATCCTGGATCGACAAGCTTCCTTCACATCATCAGCCAAGGCAGATGTTTTCATGAACAAAATAGGCAACACAGTTGCACAATATTTCAGCGTGTCCAGAAGAAGGTGAAAGCAATTATCCCGCATCTACCAACTATCACAGGGCTAATCCATACTCAGCTGACCTCTTCCCATGGTTTACTAAAAGTTATCTACAGTTAGTCTCGTCCTTGACCGCCCCACACAAATTTTAGGGACTGTGGGAATCGATTCTGTTTAGCTGTGGCACACATAAGCCTACATGTTTAAAATTGCTTGCCTCAAAATAATTGGGAAACAGAATGGAAACAAAATACCGTGAATGCTTGTCAAAATTGGTATAAGTAGTATTGTCTGAATGGGCACTTCGTTTATAAACTCAAGCAGCCTTTGTTTGATCATTGTTAAGAGCCAATTAATCATAATAAATTGTGCCACTGACAAAAGCTTTTTACCTTTTCAGATGAGCAAGGTCCAAGTTGACTGAAAGAAATTAACATTTCTTAAAGAATTATTTTTACTACCTTTTATGTGTGCAGTGCTGGTGAATGCCAGAAGAGGGCATCAGATCCCCGGCTGCTACAGTTATACTTGGTGGTGGGCTGAGCTACATGGGTGACTGGGAACTGAACTCTAGACCTCAGCAAGGGCAAGCAACCGTGTTTTTAATCACTGAGGCATCTTTCCCACCCAGGAATTAACATTTCTGTCTGAACTGACTCATCTGGGTCAGGTAACAAATTTATCTGTCAATGGTGAAAAGACCCAGTGACCTACCAGCTTAAAGATACAAACTGTATCATTTTGTTTTCCAAATAACAAGCATTGATTGCCATGCTTAAAGGTCACTTGTCATCATCTCTTGTTGTTGACCTACTGGCAAATTGCATCCTGTCACTCCACAGTACTCCAGGAAGAAAGAGACCCTTTGTTTGTGGAGAATAATTAGGGAGCCAACAGCAGGCTCACAAGGTGTGAGATCCCAGGATGGCTCCCGAGTTCAACAGAGAAGCCAAGAGCAAACAAACGCCCTGAGAAGAAATGAAAAGACAGGGATTTTATAATTACCCAAGACCACTACCAGAAGCCCCTTTGTCTATAATTAAAAGCCTGGGACCAAACACAACCTACAGCTTCAAGTCTGTCAGTGAGGATTTCAGCACTGTGGCCATTCTCTCCAATCAACAGTGTAGAAAAGACAGACCTTTCAAGTTAAGATGAATAAGACAACGCAATGAAAAATAACACCGGGCTGGAGAGATGGTTCACTCAGATCCGAGTTTGGATCCCCAGCACCCATGTAGAAGCCAGGGAATGATGTCATCCATCTGTAATCCCAGCAACAGGGATACTGAGGAAGAAAAGTATTCCAGGATTGCTGGTCAGTGAAATCACTGAGCTCCAGGCTCAGTAAGAGACTCTGTCAAAAAAACAAGGTGGAGACCTGGCTAAGGGAGACACCTAACGTCAACTTCATGTCTTTACATAAACCCACACACATGTGCATGTGCAGCTCCTCCACCTCCCACGAACACACGCACAACACACACTCACACAGCGACAGCCAACAGTCCTATACTGGAAAACCAAAGCACACGACTAAGGACCAATCACTTGAAACCCAAATTTCACTGACATCATCCTAAAAAGCGCCGCTCACCATCTTAATATGCTACCCCAGGGAACTGACACAGACATTTGCTGCCACACACTCAGTGGTTCGAGTCTGTCCACCCACCAGATCGAGGCACTATGATTGTCTGGCAGACAACTAATTCAAGAGACATATTTATTTCTCTTTCCGCCACTTAAGCTTCGAAATACTGCATTCAAATATAATTTGTCACAACTGCAAATAAAGTATCGGGTAACTAGGCATTAAAGTCCACTTATTTAAAATAATGATCTGCAGAATCACACGTTAGAGTTTGCTAGGAAATAGACGGAAACTTTCCTATACTTGGTCTCTTGCTATGAAGAGGACATAAATACAAATTCAGAAACAAAACTTACTAACCCCCCTTTTACACACCTCTTAACCGTGCCATTCAGCCATGGAGATATCTACCCACGGGACACAGAGTTACACTTGCCGCGTCCACTGCAGCCCAAGACCACACCAGGAAGGACTTGGCCTAGTTTAGAAAGTTCTAGAATTATACGCCTGAAATTAGTTGCCCCAAATTGGTGTTACATAAACCCCTGGGCTCCAAAGAGCCTCCCCAGCAAGGACCAAGAACCATCACAGTAGGCTGAGAGTGGAAAGCCAGGGCTCCGTCTGCATTGTATGAAATGGAAGTATTTTCTGCGCAATTTGACAGCGTTTGCCTAAGTGTATCAGTGGGTAAAAATCGGGTCGCCATGGCACACTGGCAATTCATCCCAGCCACGTGTTCTTTTCTTCCCTGCATCTGCACTGCGAATTTTGCTTACCTCAGGAGTTCAAAAGAGCTGAAGAGTGATGACACTTATCTATACTTCACCTAGCTCTAATAATTGCTAAGATGTTCGCATTTGCATGTCTGCTGTACAAACACACACATACGCACACCTTTTCGCTTATTTTCTATCTGCAGACATCAACACTTCTGATCCTTTAACATTTTGGCATAAAGTTCCCCAAAGTCAAGGAAATCTTGCATATTCACATGCTTCTCCAGTATCTATTTACCAATCATAGCTCCTTATGACATCGCCGCTGCACTCATTACAATCTGAGTTCAGACAGGGCCAGTGCCTCTGCAGTTACAGCACTTGCTCTACCATCCTGACAACGTGAGCTCAGATCCCGGGGACCTAGTGGTCAATGTGTCACCTGGACTTCCGCACTCCGTTAGCAGAGGAGACTTTCTGTGAGAGGCCACCACCCACCCCAGCATCTACAGCAGCCGACAGGAGTAACCCTGCCTAACAAGGCAGAGAGACAGGACCAATGCCCGACACATCTGCATGCACTGTGCATGCATGTAGACATGCATATCTACACACGTACCACACACGTAGTCAAATCATCTTGTTTCTCTTTCTATAGGGACTGAGCATTTTCTCAGCTGGCTGGGGAGATGGTATATATGAAGACCTGGGTTCAGATCCCAGCACTCACTGGGCGCACCGATGTGGGTCCCAGGGACTTGATGGCCAGCCCGTCTAGCCAATGGTGAGGTTCAGATTTAGTGACAAACTCAAAAAGGGGGCGTGGGTGGGGGTGAGGAGGATCCTAGAACATACCTGCCCTCAATCTCTGGCTTTCACATGCACACTAATGGGTATGCACCCCCCATGCACTCAAGAAATGTTCCTTTGCACACACACCTATGTGCACACACGTTTTTTCCTGCGGCCCCCATTTCTTCTCCTCAAGATGCAAGACTATCACTCACCTCGGCTGCAGCTCTGAGGCAGGCTGAACATGTTTGTGTTCTGTCTCAATGCCCCCTTTTCTTTGTCCAGGACTTTCTCTGTGTAATGCTCGAGCCCCAGTAGCGTGTCCGGGACCATCCTGGCAGGCACAGCCCTTTTTCTCAACACCTAGCCTCTTTCAGACAGCAGCCATGTCGGGCTCAGGGCAGCTAAATGGTCACATGACTCCCTCAGTACTGGGCCTCCTGGGTAGTGACTCCAGTCACTACAGATTGGGTACCTGGTGCTTTACGCACAACATGGAGGAGAGATTTAAAGTTGAGAATAAATCAAACCTAGCATTTCTCATTTAAAGGCTTTTAACACTTTTATAACCTAGGCCACAGGAAGTCCTGAAGATACTTCTGAAGGACTGTGAAATGACCCCTGACATAGGCAGCAGAATGTGAGACCCGAGCCTCAGGCCACCCGGAATGTCCATAGCAACCCTTGCTTTGGCTGTGTGAGGACTTTCCAAGGCTGGGCTCTACCCATGCAGAGCAAGTCCCTCCCACCCCAAGCCTGTCTGACCACACATGTGTATTCACAGAGAACCTGCTACGGACCAACTAACTAGGTCTGGAGGCACATATCTAGGCCCCAGGCTTTCACATCTCCAGGACATGATTTTGCAATTTGCTCAACCCCCAGTTTGTGCTGTTTGTCAGGAATCCACTCTGAAGATGAGGGCGCTGATCCTGGGTCAGTCCTGTTCCCCAAAACTTACGGACCAAGCAGGTTCTTCATTTGTATAAGCTGGTCACACTTGGCATCAGCCTTTTCCTGTGGGGTATAGTTGTGAGGCGGAGAGAATCCTGACTATCCAAATTCTCAGTGTGCTTGTTCCGGAGCTGAGTGTACCACCCACGGCCCCTCTACTCTATCTGGTCCTCGTGTCTCTCATTTCTCGTCACAGAACTCAGATGCTAAGCTAGTTGCATTGACAGCATCTGCCACATTTGACTTCTCTGTTTATTCTATTACTTGGCCTCACATCTCTTGTATAGTATCATCTTGTGTGATTTTTACAGGAAATTAGACAAGAAGTAAAACCGTTATGGTGTATATTTATACACACAGACTGAGTTGGATACTTCTCAGTAAATATGTTGAAAGGGCCTAACTACTATTCGTATGTCTTCTATGTTTCTGAGTAGTCAAGACAGGAATTTAGAGGAACTTTAAAGGAAAATACCCGTTGATTGCTAAGACCAGTGTCAGTGGTCAGAGACAATAGAATGGCGCCCACTGGCCTGATGAAATAGTTAAAAGCCACAGCTGGAGCAGTGCTGGAAGTCCGTCTTACTCTCCAAAGCTTCTGCATACAGAACTCCCAAAGCACCACACAGAAGGACATTGTCTGAGCTGTTTCCCCCATGGCAACCTAAGGGAGAAAGGCTTTACACTGGTTCCCAGAGTTCCAAGGGGCCAGTTTCAGACAGAGTACCTATCCTGGAATAACGGCAGAAACCAGGAAGATAAAATAGATCCATTGCTGGGGTGGAGGAAGAGAACCGCAGGGTACCAGTAATCTATGGGGGAAATGAGAAAAATGGAGGGAGGCTCCAACTAGGGATGATGTGAGTGGGGGAGATGAATTCAGAAGAGGGAGGGTGAAAAAACAGTAAGGAGACATGGAAAAGTTAGAAGAAACTATTAACTACCTAAAATATCTATAATAAAGTCAGCCATAAACAAACATATATACTTTAGAGTAACTGTTCCCATCTAGGCTGACAATGCTCCCTTCAAGAGTCAAAGACCATCTACAAAATCCTAACACCAGGCATGAGAAGTCCTCTTTTACGTTGCTAGTCAGGGCTGTCCAAGAGACTCCCAAAACATTACAAACTATGGCTATTGTCCTTGGTTGCTCCCAGAAGGAGAAGGTAAGTCCCTAGTAAGACAACAGGCACTTCAGACACAGGTGCCAGAGGCGATTTCTACTAGAACTGATTTGAAATCCTGCTCCCTGTGGTCTTTCTTAATATGAAGAGACTCCATGCAAGTTCCGAAAGAGGGAACAACCAACAGCCCTACCCGGATATGACATCTATGAACCACAATACTAGGTAGCATGACATGCATATCTTGACGGTAACCAGCAACTAACTGGATTTAAAACCTGTTCAACAGGAGGGAAACAGTGCCTGGTACTGGAAACCTAACGGATTACTCAGGGCTAGTGATGCCATGGTGGAGGAGAAACTACCTTTACTAAACCAGTATCATCCTGAACTACCTTCTCAAGGTTTGTTCTCATACCCACAAATAAATACAGTCCTCACCCCTCATCAAGGAGACTTCTCTTTGTATTAGAAGAAGACCAATACAGAAAACCAAAACCAATCAAAATGCAGAGTTAAGGTGCCTCATCCCAAGGATACATCGACAAAAGGACCCCTGCATCCAAGGCTTAAGGATCATGCAGGAAGAGAGGCGGAAAGACTGTAAGAGCCAAAGGAACCGGTAATTTACTGTGAATAGGTCTCTTCTAGGAGTGTCAGAAGCTACACTCCTGTGTGATGTTTTACTCTTTTCTCTTTTTGAGGGGTTCACCACCCAGCTCCCAAATAAATCACACATGGATGCTTATTCTTAATTACAAATGCCCGACTTTAGCTTGACTTGTTTCTTGCCAGCTTTTCTTAACTTAGATTATCCTGACTGCCTTCTGCCTCTGGACTATTGTCTTTATTTCTGTATACTCTTCTTTACTTTTTTCTTGTGACTTGCTGTGTAGCTGGGTGCCTGGCCCCTGACATCCTCCTCTCCTTGTTCTCTTATTCCCCTTCTTCCTTGTTTCTCCTTCTATTTATACTTTGTGTCTTCCAGCCCCACCAGTCTCTTGCTCCTCCCTTGCTATTGGCCATTCAGCTCTTTATTAAACCATCAGGTGTTTTAGACAGGCAAAGAACCACAGGTTTACAGAATTAAACAAATGCAGCATAAACAAGTCACACACCTTACAATAATCATCCCCAACACTACACCCAGAAAGTCTCACCCATGTCACTACCTAAGCATGAGATAAATGAGGACAACAGACATGCTAAGGTGGATGGGGTAAAGACTATAAGGCTTCAACCCTACACACAGGCAACGAAAGAATTCTGAGAGTCAGAGAAGTAATGGTCTTTTCCAGGGAAGAGAATATTAATTAGTCTTCCAATACCAAGTGATCAGTCCACAAACACACACAACATTATCCAGACTGAGAAGACTATACTTATGCATTTAGGAATACACACACACTCATTACCAGCACCAACACCCACATATACTTATGCATTTATAAACACACACACATTATCAGCACCAACAACCACACACACTATGCATTTATACACACACATTACCAGCACCAACTCCCATATATACTTATTTATACACACACACATACATATGCACACACATTACCAGCACCAACACCCACATACACTTATGTATTTATACACACACACACATTGCCAGCACCAACACCCACATATACTTATGTATTTACACACACACACATCACCACCACCCACATATACTCACACACACACACACACACACACACACACACACACATCACTTCCACCAACACCACCACCAGCAGCACTAGGACCACCCAACAACAACAATAATTAGTGAAAAAAGAGGCCAAGAATTTGAAAGAGAACTAGCCCCTCCTCCTATGTGAAAAGGTTTGG
The DNA here is from genome assembly GCF_037038515.1 of Microtus pennsylvanicus. Lineage (NCBI taxonomy): Eukaryota > Metazoa > Chordata > Mammalia > Rodentia > Cricetidae > Microtus > Microtus pennsylvanicus. Next base: position 15,400,863 of record NC_134600.1, on the reverse strand, counting down.
AGGAAGGAAAGGGAAGGAAGAAATGATAAAATACGATATTAAAAAAATAACTGATTTTTTAAATGGTCAAAATGGTTAATTTTGTGCCTTTTATGTTTTATCATAATTTTTAGTTGGGCATAAATCCAAATCATGCATAATTGAAGAACTAAGCAACTCTTATTTCTCCTCTAATTAATGAGAACTATGAGCCACCGCCTGCAGGCATATCCAGAAACCTCATCTAGCCTGAGCTGTTCGAGTTAGACACACCTCCTCCCACAGCCAGTAGAGCTGTCATGGAGGGACCACTATCACACCACATGGAAATGAGGCTCACAGAACCAGGAGGTCCCCACAGGTCCCAGATCTCAACTGCCTGATTGTGTTCACTGTCATCTCTAACTGCTCCTCTAGATTCTGTTAACTCAGAAACAGCTGACAGGATATGGCCCTGGTCCCTGCACCTCACTGCTCACACTTCACAGAGGAAACCCATCCTAATTCCCTCCTGGGGAGGATTCCATGAGGGAGGAAGAATGTCTTTGGAAGCCACAGGAAGGAAGACATAAATGGGACAGTCAAGGACAAACAAAACCTTTCTTATGTCTTAAGTGAAGTGACCAAAATATCCAGACCCAACTAAAATAATCCCAAATCCAAGGCCCACACAATCACATGTTTTATGATAAAGTTAAAACTGAAAACACAGTCTGTGGGTGATGGAGTATTTACCCCAACTCTTACTACCACGCTAACAAAGCGTCACTATTCTCAAAGACCTCTTTAAGACCTTTAAAATCTATTCAAAAAGCTCGCAAGCATATTTGAGTTCTATTCTTCACTTTGTGTCATTTACAAAAGACAGCAGGAAGTTGGCATTAGCTAGTTTGGGGCAAGCAAAGTGATGCAGTCATACTAAAATCAGGGAGAAGGAGGGCAGTGGGGAGGGCAGAGAGAGTTCTTTCTGAACACCATCTGTCTGTGGTGCGTTGAACCCACGAACATGGAGCCCAAAGATACGGCAGGCTGATCGTATTACATGAGGACATTATAAAACCAAGAGCATAAGAATTACAGTAGAGTCTTATGAAGGGACAGGGCAGTGGCCGGTCCTTGCAGGGTGTGCAGGCAGCCCCCTAGAAGGCAGCCTTCATGACCATTCAAAGGTGCTAGCAATGCCACCGAGATTGAACACCAACAACCTCACGGCATACTTGCCCTTACAAGGTCATCCAAGGACAGTCAGAAAAGCAAAACTGAAGGCTGTTCTTCCCACAGGCTCTACTTCTCAGAACTCCTGCTTCCTGGGGTGAAAAGCACGGACACTGCCAGCCAGTCTCTTGGGGCCACCCCAAGGGTCAATGGCACAGAGCTAGGAGGACACACATGTCAACTGCTAGTATTATCTTTCCGTCTGAGCTAATGCTGTCTCGGAGCCAGGCTGATCAGTGAACACAGTCACTCACCTGTGATTCAGACCCTCTTCTCCCTTTCCTGTCATCTGTTCTGTTTTGTTTAAGGGGCCAAACGTACAGGAAAGCTGAGCCCAGCCTCCCAGCGTCCTACTGCTGAGTGCTAAGTTGGATGAACTGAATGTGACATCAGCATTTAAATATTTACCACCTCACGGCTAGACAAGAGCAAACACACTTTACAGCATCTGACCTTTGACCCGTCTAGACCATAAGGAAACTCTGGGAGAACATCTCTCACACAGGGAGGATTCCTGGGCATCAGCGACAATGCCCGGCACGTGGCAGGTGTTCAATCAACACTGTATAGAGGGGCAGCTGATTCAAGAATCAAGGAGACAACTAAACAAACGTTTGAATATTTTCTGACAAAAAAAAAAATTTCTTACTGTTGTCCACACCGTGACTTAAGAGGAAAGTCGGCCTTTCCAAGACCACAGCTGTTCTCTTCTTTACTCCCAGAACACCGCAGGGGGCTCAGAGTACAAAGAAACGGGGAGGCCATCCCCAGCCTGTGCAAAACATGCCTGTTAAGTGTGCCCAAAGAGTAAACGTCAATTACCCTGCCAGCCTGCCGTCCTCCCCAATGCACAGCTGAAGCTAAACACACACACATAGCCATTTTTCCATTTTCTGGGTCATGGCACCAAGAGTGTCTATCGCTGCTCTGCCAGGCGCTCTGTCTCCTGCCTTCAGTTGGACACCGTGGCCAGGAATTAGTCCTTAGTCACTGGACCTCCCTGCAGGGAAGTCACAATATCACCCCAAACATGTAAAGCTAAGACAAGGATGGAAAGCCATGCTCACAGGGAAGCAGGAATGGGGGGCTACCTACCCCTGAAATAGGGTCCAAGTTTATTTCATAATATGCTTTTAGAAATATAGTATCTTAAACGTGTGTGTGTGTGTGCGCGCACGCGCACGCATGTGCTTGCTTCTGAGTTTTGATTGCGTGCATCACTGAAGGTCAAAAGTGAGTATCAGATCCATCCTCTGGAGCTTGAGGGATAGGCAGCTGTGAATACTACCAAAAGGTGCTGGAGACAAAACCCAGGTCCTCTGCAAGGGTAGCACATGCTGTTAACCACTGAGTCATCTCTTAAGTGTCTTCAATGTCAATCTTAAAGACTAGCCTCATAGTACAGGCCTCCTGAGGATGCTGAGGCAGGGGGGATCACAAGTTCAGGCTTTACATGGAGCTGCAGAGTGAGTTCAAGGTCAGCTGGAATAGTTTACTGAGACCTAGTTTCAAAACAAAAGGAAAAAACTTGTGCGAAATATAGCTCATGGGTAGAACATTTGCCTAGCATGAGTAAGACCTGAAGTTCACTCCCCAGTACTGCAAAAAAAGTACTGAAATTAAGTAAGTAGTATCCACCATTTAGAACTAGAGTACTAAGTATCATACAGGAGCAAAATGCAGTAAAAACATGGAACACTGTCCTGCAGGTACATGGTACGTGGTCATGAAACACTTAGAGCGATTGCCTGTGTGAGACTCGCAGGACATGATATCGTCTGTCAGGGGCTAACCAATTCCGCCAGACTCCTAGTCTGATTTGGCTCCAAGTTCCCATGCTCAGAGCAGCAATCCTTATGGTAAAAACTAAAAGTCCACCCCAGTGCTCATGAAGACGATCAGTGCCTAAGAAACAAGACACGCACTTCACAATGAAAGAAGCTCGGTTTTACTGTCATTGCGCCCTGAAGAAAACCATTGCAGCACAGGGCGTACTACAGAAGCACAGAGTTCAAATACACAAAGTTGCGCGATATTTGGCATTCATTTGTCTTAAACATGCAGTTCTAGAGCTACACACTCGGCTCAGAGGAGTGATCAAGTCAGCGTGGACAAAGCTTCGGACTGTGGTGAGTTTTTGTAATGCGGTTATAAATAGTCTCCAACGTACCAAGGGGCAAATCCCGCCTCTGGCTCCAGACAGGACAGAATAAAATAAAAGACGAAAACCGGCCAATATTTTAGGATTGAATCATTGCGAAACTCACTTTGATGGGCTATTTGCTAACAAGAATCACAGTAGTGCAACCCAGACTAGTGTAGTCAGCACTAGATGATGAAGGAGAGAGATAAAGACAGTGATCAGAAACCCACATAAACAGGAAGTGAAAAGAAATGTGAAAAAATTCTTCTGGTTAATAATTAGAATGTGAGTACAGAAAGAAAAAGAAAAACCATAAGCCAAGATCCGTAACAACACTCAGCTAAAGGCTGATACCAAACAGCCTCTCATGGGAGTGCCCACTTCCCCAGGAACGGTCAGCGTGAAGGCTGTGTCTCTGCACGCCGCCAAGTCTCTGTCCCAACCAGCGAGGAAACTGCACAGCTTACACTACGGGGCACTGCTCATCTGAATGGCCAGAGGTGCGTGCCAATAAAATTCCATGGCACGGACATTTGACGTTCTCATCTCACAAAATACTAAAAATTTTCAATCCCAATCACGTAAAAATGGAGACACCACTCCTAGCTTGCAAGCCATATCAAAGCAGGCAGGGGGCTGGATTTGGCCAGAAGGGTAACTGTTTTATCGGAATGGATACAGCACCAGCCTATATGTAACAGGCCAAGTAGCACACACGTGAGAACAAATCCAATACTCATAATTAAATAAAGACATAAACAATACACCCCAAAAGCCATATGGATCTCTCTGCCATCCATTGACCATAAGGATTTTAATAGTTTTTGTTCTTGTATTTACATATTTATTATTGTGTATGACATGTATGGGACTGTGTGTGTGTGTGTGCGCGTGCACGCGCGCACAAGCATGCATACACACTTGTAGATTTGGGTTTGGTTCCTATGATGAGAGATACAAGGACAATATTGGTTCTCTCCTTCTATCCTATGGATCTAGGTATGGAACTCAGGTCATCAGGCTTGGTGGCAAGCCTCTTTTCATCAAGTGAGTTGCTTATCTTAGGACTCAGATAAAATCAGCACAGGCTGAAAAGAAGAATTCTGCAGTATTTGGGCTTCTTTTAAAAAGATTTTTTTTCCAATTTGGAAAAAAAATCTTTCAATATAAGGGGTCACAGTAATAAAACATATCTAATTCAAAAAATTACAAATTGGGGGCTCAGGGTGTAACTCAGTGGTAGATGGAACACTTGCCTAACATGCAAGTGTCCCTGGTTCCCATCTTTAGTGTCATTCAAGCACACAGAGAGGTACAGACTTCATCAAATGAGAAGACAGACATGACATCAGCCACGTCTGTGCTTGCATGGACATATCTACCTGGTCTAGCTCTCACCCACCTCAGCTTTTTTGAAAATCAATGAAAACCTGGGGAGATGTCAGAGAAAGACTCAAAGGATTTCAGGGCAAGAACACTGCTTGGGGAGGAACAATGCAGCAAGGACAAAGTCATGTTCTTATCTGTCAATCACAGCTAAAACAGGCTCTGGAGTGGAGCAAACCAACTAAGAGTGGCCCACTAACTCTAGAAGCAGTATGGAAAGGCAGGCACACTTGAGAAAAAGGGGAAGGCAGCAAAGGAGAAAGTGATCTGGGAACCCAACAAGACTTGTGAAGATTTGGAAGCCTGGCAAAGCCACAGTGTTAAGGACATTGGGATTCTTGACTTGAAATGATAAGGAATTAAATGTGAGAAGGAGAGGAAAGTCCGGGGTGGGCATCATAATTGATAAAACTTATTAAGAACAACATTAGATTCTGTCTCACGCTTTGAAGCTGCCTTTATGAGATTACCTGCAAATTCTAATTACCTCTGCATGTAGGCACATTAATGAAAAGGTTTATATTCATGAACAAGTACAAAAATGTGTTTTATCTGAAGCCCAAATCTCAATCATATGTTTTGAGCAGTTTGCATACTAAATGGTACATTCATCAGCCCATTTTCAATAATGAACCTGCAAATCTAAGACTTTAAAAGGACAGCCAAGGTCACAGCCTGAAAAGAGGGCCCCCACGAAAGAGGCTCTGCTGTGATTAGATCAATCATCGTCTTTCTACTCTGCCTTCAAAAAAAAAGTCTTGCTGGTCCTCAGTAAGGTAAGTATTTCTAGTTAGCATAAAATTCACTAACCATTCCTCTGTAGAGGAAGAAAGAAAACACACCCATGCCCCTTCCGAATGGTCCCAAGATCCTCATTTCCCGGGTACACCAGAGCCCCTCGGCCTGAGGCTGAGAAAGGAGGTTCCCTTCAAGGCCTGGAATGTGTGGTAGGTGGAAATCATGCTATTTGTATTCTACATCTAGAATCCCACCCTCGACACGTGTTTGCTAGAACAGACATCCAACCGTTCCCCATATCTGCTGCTAGAGAAAAGGGTCACCTGCTTGGACAACGTCACCTAATCAGCTAATGCATGCCCAATGCTTCAGAGGGCAAACCACAACTAGTCTTTACAGGAAGAGATGCAAGGTTAAATTCCTGAAATCAGCCCTCTTCGTTACACTACCCTCCCCAGCTACTCAGCCACTGAGCACAGCACACAAAGAATAACGGGCGTTTGCCTTCAACTGATACCCAGTAGACGGCGTTCTTGGATTATGAACTCTCTCCAGATGCCCCTATTTCCGAAAGAAGACTGAGCAGCGAGAGCAAACCTGAAGGCATCCACGGATCAGACGTCGGCTTCGTCAAGGTGTTCACCTGCTCCCAGTTGAAGTCGTCATCGTCCGCTTGACTATACCCGCACGTGCTGTACGGCTCATCAAAGAGGCAGCCACCTACGGCGGGAGAAAGAGAGGCAACGTCACTCACAGCCAGGAGTCTGAACTGATCTGAGATGCACCAGGAAGACATCAAGCTAAGTCTGATTTGACAGTTTTGCTTGGGACCTGTGGATCTGACCCCTTTCATAATCTTGCCAAATACTCCTGACTATTAACCATGCCTTAGCAATACAGACACATCCATTACTCTCTAAAAGGGACCGAAGACTGGTAGAAGATACCGAAATACGCAAATCTAAAATTCATATTTTCCGGCAGAATACTAAACTAAGAAAATCCATCTCGCATTCAAAACTTGAAAAGAATTCCCTTGAGTACTCAACATGTTTTCAATAGAGAATTACAGTTTGTTCAAAAATATTAAAGAGAGAAATGTTTTCACTAAAACACTGGCTTCACAATAGAGGACCAGGCATACCACAAATGATGAGCATGGCCTTCCAAATATTTTTCAAAATACCCTTCCTATGCAGAAGCAAGTTTCAGCTTATGGTTTAAGAAATGGGAGGTCTCACGACCAAAGTAGATTATGAAGTCACTTTTATACTCCACACAAGTCTTAGTGGCAGAAATTTCAAGGCTACACATGTGGCAAACATCTGCTTAGTTTGGGTTCAATGAATGAAGCTATCTAAATAAAAAAAAATAGAAACTGCAGTACATATATGCTCAGCTGCATCAGGACCAATGCCGATGACCTTCGTCCCACCCTACAGGCTCTTATAGGTCCGCTATGTTGAAATGCTTACAGTCTTCGTCCAAATTATTCACAGGGGGACAGTGAATAATGAATGACACTGATCACAGCAACGATTATAAAATCCTGCCACCCACTAAATAATAAATAGTACATATTACATAACTGGTACCATAATAAGTAAATCCTATTAATTCCAAATATTGATTATAATTGCTGCCAGTTGGTACAAAGTGACGATTCATGACAAGGAGATACAATTTTAGGACTATTACCGTACTATACCTGCCAGGTACACCCTAGACGCAGAAGGCAAGGAAAACAGCAATTATAAACTAGAGAGAAAATGGAATTTTAGGTCACCTGACCTAACTTTTACCCCCAAACCTAAAGTGGTCCTATGTCATCCTCAACAGTCAGGTAACCTCCGAAGACATGAGAAACTGAACATCATGTATGTAGAAAATCCCCAGAACATTCTTAGTTCCTGGCTCCACTCTGCCTCCTGAAATGTGCACCCATTTATCTCCCCTTCACCCCCACAAGGTAACAGTTGAACACGTAGCTCCTGCACAGGAGAACTGACGGTGTGAAAGAAGCTGTCGTGTTCCAGGTCTTAGCTTTCCCAGGCAACACGTGCTCTGCCCTCCCCAGTTCCTCCTGTGAGCTTTGCAGACCTGTTGCCACCCTGGCAGGTGTTCTCTGAACACTTGTCTCGAAGAATGGCACCCTGTGCTGCAGCCTGAACCCACAGGACTCCTGCCCTTGACCATAACAACAGCTTGGGCAAGGGCACCGGTCCATCCTAAGGTGAAAAATCTGTGTCTTTCCACACCTGCCATCAGATGTTTTTGCTTTTGCGAGGTGTGTGTGTGTGTGTGTGTGTGTGTGTGTGTGTGTGTGTGTGTGTGTGTGTGCATGCGCGCGTGTGTGTAATCTCTGAATTCACAGGACTGCCCACTTATCTTTCCTAAATCCACTTTCTTTTCAGCGCAACACTTGAGAGCGTGGACAGCCTTGACAGTCCCGACCCCATCACTTGGGATTTAGTTAGCCTGCCTAGCTTCGCATTACAGAATTATCATAATTATTACTCACAGAATCCAAAATGCTCTTGGGTTTGAAACTCTTTGCTCACTTGCAGAGTTCAACAAGCTCAGATACTTCACACCGACTTTCAGGTGGTAATGGGTCAAGATCAAAATGCCACAGCACAATAAAAATGCAAAATTCATCAGGCCATGTGTACAGGCCTATAAGGAACCAATGAATTGTGTTTAGAGCCCAGTCACAGAGCCCAGATATACCCATCTTATACGCCCCAAGGGTTTCCAAAGCCTCACCTAAACCCAAACCATTTCTGGTCCCTAGCATTTTGGAAAAGGGCTACTCCATCTACATCACTAGACAGGATGAGTACTCTGTCCAATCTGCCTGCGTGCACTGGAAAATGTCACACTGGAGGGATTCAAGAAACCCCAGGTTGTCCCAGACAGCTTCTCTCTTGGGCACATCTTAGTCGTTGGCAGCTGGAGGCACAAGGGTCAAATCAGTCACTGTCCTCTGGACCACTTTCAGTTCTTATAGTCCCAACTACCCGTCCCCTGGGAACGGAACACTAAGCTCATTCTCAAAGGGACAGAATTAAAGTTCAGTCTGACAGCCGAAGACCGTGAATGTGTTCCCCTTTCTGAGTTTTAAGAAGTTCTGAGGACAAGTGGATCTGTCCAGCACCCGATGCAAATGTCATTGAGGTGTTCAAAGACCATGCGTTTCTTGGTTACAAGTTATAGTTGTGACATGGAGAACAGTTTCAGCCTGAAGGAAACCAAACAGCAGTGGTACAAATAAGAGTAAAGAAAGGAAGCCAGCATCCATGGTGATGTAAAGGGATGCCGCCTCGAGAAAACCCAGATGCCATGCTGACCATCTCTTCGATGACAGTCTTAAAGAGCAGGGACAAGAGGAGTGTGCACGACACACCAGGAGGAGTGTGCACGACACACCAGGAGGAGTGTGCACAACACACCAGGAGGAGTGTGCACAACACACCAGGAGGAGTGTGCACAACACACCAGGAGGAGTGTGCACGACACACCAGGAGGAGTGTGCACGACACACCAGGAGGAGTGTGCACAACACACCAGGAGGCTGGTTTAGGATCTCATCTTCTAACCCGATGCTGAGGTGGATGGATACAGGAGAGGGGAAAGCAGGAAGATCAAGGTGATGTCAGCATGAGGAGAGAGGTACCCAATCACAGTGCGGCTCTGGTCACGTGAAAGGAAGCGTCAAGGGAAAACACATCTCCTTCTGAGATGATGCCTGACAGCCAAACCCCTTAAAGACAGGATCCTCTGGGCACTTCCTGTTGCCTAAAGACATGTCACCCCACATACCACTCTTTGTGAGACCCTGCGACAGCGAAGATGATTTCTTGAAATTGAATAGGAAAAGGGAAATGATGTCAGAACCGAAGTAAACAAGTCTCAGTTCTCAGAAGGCTGAGACGAGAAGGCTACAAGGGAAAAGTCAACTTGGTATGCATAGCAAGTCTGAGGTCAGCCTTGGGAGAGGGGAGAGGAGAGGTGGAGGGGAGGGAAGGAGGGGAGGAGAGAGGAAAGGCAACCAATTACAGAGAGAACAATTAAATTTTTGGTCCTAATTCAGTTTTTTACTGATGCAAAAAACCCAAAAACCAACCAACCAAACAACCAAACAACAACAACAAAAAAAAACCAAGCCACAGGGTCAAGCCCCCCAGATTTTCTATTTGGTTTCTTTGGGGGGGGGGTTAGGGAGTTGTTTGATTGTTTTGTTTTTCATGAATTCAGCAGAGTGAGAGAAGAGGTATCTTGAGTCTGGAGGGATGACTGAGCCTTTAAGATCACGCACTGCTCTTCCAGAAACCCTGCGTCCTCATCCCAGCACCCATACAAGACAGCTCACAGTCAACCATAACTCTAGGTCCAAGACTCTTGATTCAGAGTCTTCTTCAGCTTCTGTGGAACCTGCTTTCCTGTGCACACACCCATACCACACAAACACACACACACATGCACACACGTACACACGCACGCACACCTACCTTAAAAATAAAAACAACTGGCATCTGAAAGCCAGGAAAAAGAGGAACTGACTGGAGAGCAATATTCTACCTGCCCTGTAGACAACACAGCATTCACCGCAGCGGGAACACAACAAGCACCTCAGCATTTAAAGACTAAGAATGGGAAATGAAGGCTGGGGAGTGGCGCAGAGGTTAATAGCATTTGTGGCCCTTGCAGAGGGCCTGAGTTTGATTCCCAGCACTCTTAGAACTGTCTGTAACTCCAGTTCCAGGGCATCTGATGCCCTCTTCTGGCTTCTGCAGGTACTTCAAACATGTGGTGCACAGCCATACATGTAGGCAAAACACTTATGCAAATAAAATCCTACAAAAGGTAAATTTTAGCTTGTCATAATGTCACACGCCTTTAATACCAGAATTTGGGAGACAGGGGAAAGGGAATCTCTAGGTTTGAGGCCACCCACCCTACAGAGTAAATTACAGACAGCCTGGGCTACACAGGGAAATTCTGTCTCAAAAAATCAAAAAGTGTGTATGTGTGTGTGGGGGAGGGGGTGGATTCAATACATTCCTTCGAATTCAGTACAGAATTGGTCTCCAATAATTTTATCAGAAAATTAAAAAAAAATAAATATAAAGGAATATCTCTCCAAGCAATGAAAACTACCTTAATTCAACCCCTAACACCACTGAGCCTGACTCAGGAAGACCTCAAGATGAGGCAGCGAGCGGCAAACTTGACCATGTGGCTCGCTATCTTTACCCTTTTTATTAGGGCTGAAAACTAGAAGCCGGCGAAATGTTAATGAACTCTCTACAAATTGTGGCTCTCCAACATTCTTTAGCTCTGGCAATAATTAGATAGCAAGCCTAGTTGCCTATAAAGGTCACTCATGATTTATAAAAATAAAACACTGCCATTTGCATACCGGAGGGACTTTATCTCGCCTCTTTCTCTGGGGTAGCACAAATGGCCCATTTTGCCAACAGTAATATGAAATAATTACCCTATAAGGTATAAAGAAGGTGGCCAACTCGTACTCCAAAGAGAAATTCAGAAGGTTTCAAATTCATCTGCATAGTCGGACCTGAACAGACAACAGGGCCAAAACAAACTGATGGGGTTGTAGCCAGAGGCATTTCTGGAGGGCTTGCAAGATGGGTCTGGGTTATAAAGGAGTTTGCAGTGCAAGCCAGGCAATCCAGTTTCAATCCCTGGACCCCAAATAAAGGCAAAAGGAGAGAATTGACTGCACAAAGGTCCCTCTGACCTCCGCATGCACGTGGCGGTGAAGGAATGCACAAATATGCCTCAAGCACACACGTGAGAATTATTAATTTATTGACTTCCTGGGTCTGGAGAGGTTGCTCAGGCAGTTAAAAGTATGTCTGCTGCTTCTCCAGAGGACCCAAGTTCAGTTCCCGGCATCCACCTGGGAGCTCACAACCCCCTGTAACTTCAGGTCATAGGGATCAATCTGATACCCTCTTCTGAGCTCTGTGGGCACCCACACAAAAGTGGTACACATGCAAAAATAAATCTAAAAATAAATGTTTTTTGACTGTATTCAGCCGTCCCGCCATCCCGATCCAGTTCACGTTTACACACATTTTATACACCAAATGATTCTCTGTTGCTACACAGGGATCACTTCCACCCCAATCTCCTTGGCTTTGTGAAGAGCCAGGTCTCCCAACTTCATCCCCGAGGGTTTCTAAAGCTGCTACCAAAAGTCTCTAAGGTTTGGGAGAAGAGGCCACTCCCTGGAACCGATTGTTCAGGCTAAAGTTTTAAGTTGATACTCAGTATGTGAGAGTTCTTTTAAGCTGGCCAGAGAGCAGCCTCTGATCCCCAGAATCCTCTGCTAGTCACAGGTACCAATTCCTTCAGTGGACCAATGCCAGCTACATTCTCTAAGATCAACGTTCTTATAATTTTGTCTATTCCTCAAATCCAGTGTGAGTCTATTATACATCAGTATGTCAATATATACAAAGAACTCGTTTTATAAAATAAAATAATAGTTGTAGGTTTATCTCCTCTAATTATATTTTTAACCCTAAGGCAAGCACCAATAGTTTTAAATTCCTATGCCAGTTACCAGCTTTAACTCCCCTTAACACTGCTTGCTCTACAAAGTCTCTAAATTGTCTAGGTCAGTGATTTTCAATCTATGGGTTGTGAGCCCATTTGGGGTCAAAGGACGCTTTCCCGGGGGCTGCCTAAGACGGTGGAAAACACAGATATTTACATTATCATTCATAACGGTAGTAAAATTACCGCTATGAAGTAGCAACAAAAATAATTTTATGGTTGGGGACCACTAGTCTGGACATTTCACCTACATTTCTTGTCCCGTTGGCAAGGAAGATCAAGTTTCCTCTGGGGGAGGATGTGGGAAAAAAGTACAGAAGGAGCATTTCATCATGGTACAAAAGCAGGGTCCTCAGCACACCACACAGGCACCCTTTCTGGTTCTGATGTCTCCAACAGCAGCTTGTCCCAGAACCCCACCTCAGGGACCTCTGCAGAGAGCCCCAGTGGAACCCCGTCCTATACAGCTGGTTCTCCAGGATATGTTTCCTCCCAGGTCTGCAGGGTCAGCCTTGCCAGGACTCCCCTCAACCACTGGCCCTGGCAAGACTCAGCTGACCCGGCCTGACCACTCCTATCTTTACAAATGGCAGTTTATTGGGATCAAACAGCTCACCCAATTACCCAGGACTTTCGGTTCACGCCCAGGAGCTCAGCCAAGGTCTACCTGCGAATCTCATGCTCGCCTCGGCCGCCACCTTTCACAGACCTCTCCGAAGCCAGTCAATACCACACTGATTGCTAATGGCCTGCACTGCAAGCCAGCTGCAGCGCCTAAGGCTCCTAAGAAGCAAGCAGGGGACGATCCAATGTCCATTTCACACGCGTGTAAGATAAACAGACATCCTGCATTGTTCTGCCTTGAAAGGGTGGCACCGGCGTACAGACCTGAGCTGTCATTCTTAGGATTGTGATTGTGCTCCATTTAAGGTTACTCTGTGGAAGGCTGCAATAGCCCTTGGGGGACTTCCTAGAGCGTTTTACTCATTTGTTCTAAATACAGAATGACCCCATTTAAGGCAGGTTTGATCAAATGCATAAAAAAAAAATATTAAATGGGTCTCTCCATGGTGAAAACAGATTAAAAAACAGTGCTAAGATACTCCCCCCCCCCCCGCTCCCCGAAGAATTAATGTTCAGTTTTCTCTTTTCCTAAAATACATGAAACCGCCGGTGGTTCTACTCATTTATTTCAATCTTAAAAACTCTGAAAGACAAACAGCGAGGAGCTACACAATTCAAAGGGATAAGCAGGAAATGATCTCCAACAGGCATAATTGTCTTACGAGTTAAAGAAAAAGGGCCTCTACCCACACGCCAGAGCCTCAGCCTTCCTCGTTTCAACCACACTGACGACACCGACATTTAATTGTCTGCCGACCAATAAAAGTATACGGGGCCTCCGAAACTTTGTGAGCGTGCCCTGATGTTGAGTGGATCAGACACTGAGCATCACAGAAAGGCTCTCTGACATAATCCAATCTCGCAAGCCGGTTTACACAGCGCCCAGGCATTTAAACGGCGAACGCGGTGCTCTATTGTAAAACATGCCGTTTGCCCGTGGATCTGTTTTGCATGCTGCAAAGCAAATGAGCTCCTTTCTAAAGTGGCTATGCCTTATTACCCTTACCACGGCCTTCAATGTCTATCAGTCTACGGATTCCTAATATTTACACAGGCTGGATGGCAAGCAGTCAAGTGGTTCCGGGCTTTTTTGTTTTCCTTATTGATCTTTAAAATCTTTGGTTTTGAATGGGAGGGGCCATCGTTTCTGTTTCTACGCGCTCCGGGTGATTGCTGGCAGCTTTTCCCAGGACATCACTATGTTCCGAACAGAGGTACCACTGGGGTGAACTAAACCGTACCCAAGAAGTCCCTGTATGCTTGGGCTAGACTCCACCTGCGCTCCTGTCCTTGCACCACACTCCGGACACCACGCTGTGAAATGGGCTATCTGCCTTCGCCTTAGACAGAGGATTGATAAATGAAACGGTCTAGAGGAGACAAGCTCTGGCTCGGGACTGGTCACGTGATACCTTTAAGTCATCTGTGCTTCAGGCTCCTGCTATGGGCTGGGATTATCAAGCGGGGACCATGGTCAGCTGCATCTGTAAAATCATGAAAGGAACACAAACTTCCAGGCTGGCCCCCCAACTTCTCAATCAGACACTATGACCCCCAGTTACCTGGGCTTTAGCAAGCCTCGGGTGACTCTAATGTGGATTGCTTGACAATCAATCTCCTAGAATAACACACTTAACTAGAAACTCCCGGGACCAGCCTCAGGGATCTACGGCTCTTAAAATGGTCCCAGAATAATCTAATCACTGGCCTATTTTTAAAAAGTCTGCTCTAGATTGGTACTTTCAAATAGCTCAAGAAGACATTACCCTGTTTTGGGGGACTGGAGAATAGTTCAATCGTAAAAATGCTTACTTAGCTTGAGGGAGGGCGTGGGGTACCCTTAGCACTTAAAAAGAGGGATATTGTTTTCTTAAAAACATGACATCAGTGTCTGTTATGTATAAATTATGTTTGCATAGTACTATACATTTTCGAGCTTAACAGCACACATGCAACTGATCTTTTAAAGTGTTGCTAAAAAAGGATCTGTAAGTTAAAACCCAAATATTTCCAAATATAACCAGACACACTATATTCTTCAAAAGGTGTCCGAACAAAGCCTTCTGGTCACTGCGGCTCTCCATATACTTAAGAGTTTATTCAAAAACACCTCAAAAATGAACAAGGCCAATAAAACATCAGAGCTGGCTCCAAGAGCTAAATCCCTTGTTCTCATGCCTGGATATGATAGCTTTGATCTGTCTGTCATATTTCTCCTACGTAGAACCACTCAGCAAGCACAGAATGGTCATGCTAAGGCAGTGAGGGCAATTAATAGGAGGCAGGATTCCATCCGCGCCTAGGAGCGCTCCTGTCTGCTTGCTGTGATTTACAGATCTATCTCTTGAAAACTTTACTAGTGTAAGTTATCGTCTGAAGCAGCAGATAAACTCCTGAATTCAGCCAGTCAATCATGCTTGCTAAATGAGGCAACCTCAAGAAACATTATCTCTATACATTACACTCACTGGGCAGAATCTAATTATAAGCAAAAAGAACACACCATTGCACACATTCTCTTGGTACAATAAACCATTATTCTAAAGTCCTAGAAGTAAGGGAATGGCTAATAAAACATGGGGTAACCTGTCCAGATGAATACACTGAATTGGGATCAGGGAGGAGGGTTTCAAGAAGTTTTAGGTCTGTCTTTCTCACTATCGTGGACTCACGAGGTAACGAGTCTTCATATCAAGGGTCCATATGGCTTCCATGAATCAATCCCAGGATGCAAAGGGAAGCAGGCAGCAGAAAATCAGAGCACTTGGTCCCAAAGCCTGTCAACCAGATGCCAGGTGCCCCAGACCCCTGAGACTGAGGGATGACAGAAATGAACGGGCATTCTTTCCCACTCCACATTTCTCCTGACTGACCTCCGCTCCTTCACCTTCTGCATTTGATGTAATGAGGCATCTCACTACCCTCAGGGCAGTCCTCAAGTCTAAAGACCTTAGGTTCTATTAAAATATGTCAAAACCTCCTGCCACCTGATTGCACGCTTGCTCATTTGAGGAAGCAGCTGTCTCCTTCAATGCCAGGGGACCCGAAGTCACTGTTGAAATGTCTGTGTGCTGCTTTCGGCTCTGAAGTACCATCAAGGATCACAGATAATTCTGACCATGACAAAATCTGAGAGCCTATTCCCTACAGGACATCCGACTCTATAACAGTTATTACTAGCCCCTCACAGGAGCAGAGAAGGTTAAACATTTTGGTACATGCCCAAGTGTGGCCATCGATTCAAGATGATCAACACTTGGATCCCTTTACTATGTGTGGTTCACAGCATCTCGAAGAGAAAATGAATGGATCTTTCTTTATATAGTCTATGGTGACTGGGTCACTTAGCTCTCTGCTCGACATTTGATGATCCACATGACTTCTCCAAGACTTTCTTTATCAATCCCGCATCCCCCCTTTCCCATCATGTGATCTCAGCCAGGGACTCCCCTTGATTTGACCCACTCCAACGTAACTACTCCCTTAATACATCTTATACACGTCCTCTCTCTATACTTAATAGTCTATTCATTCACTGACTCTTAACTGCCCATAGGAAAACATTTTAATTTTATTACATAACACATATAGTTAGTTTTTAAGTTTGGGGGGGGTAGCAGGGGTGTTTATTCCATCTACCATTTTAGACTCTTTTATAATTTTTACCCCAGCTTCCTTTTCTATAATACCTAACAATTTATGACTATTCATTGATTTGCATCCATTGACCATGGTACTCATCTACAACCGATTTGCACACATAACCCTTCTATCCACTGAACACAGTCTACACACCAACCCCAAGGTCTAGTCTGGATATTCTTATTCATTCTTCAAATCCCAGAGAAGAAGTCACCTCTCTGAGGTCCCTGTTGCTAAAGTCATCTCACAAATGAAATCTGCCGTCCCTTCCTATCAACCACCGCTATAAAGAAGAGAACATTCTGGGATTCGTGCACCAGTGCAGCTCAGCCTTCCAGGGACCTTGCTTTCACCCTACCACACTGTAAGCCACTGGAATAGAAAACCATGTTCTGCTATTCATCTCTGTATCCATAACCCCCAGTCCCAGAAAATGCGTGTTTCTCATTAAATACTTAGAATTGTGGGAAGAGTTTTTGTGACCAAGGTAAGAACATAATCGACTCAGTGTTCTATCTTTGGCAGAAAAGAAGACAGGAGGAAAGCCGTCCCCTGGGCCCGAGTCACTGAACACAAACACCTGGGCCACAACAATGGAAGAAGTCTTGTTCTAGAGTCCCTACCTTGTTAAGTGATTGGTGGTATCTCCCCCTCTCTCTCAGCCCCACCATTCCAACTAGGACTTAGGTATCTGTCATAACATCAGGCACTGGGGAGGAAAAGAAGGCATAGAAGAGGGGACAGACTGGAGACCGATAGGAAAAGAACCAAAGAGACATAGAGAGTTAAAAGGCACAATGCAGAAACTTCGTAGGGGGCAAGAGAAAGAGAAAAAAAGCCCACCCTGAAGTTCTTCCTGTCCTGAAGGATCCAGATGAAAAGGAAAGCAGAGAGTCAGCAACTGGAAGCAAGACTCTGCGAAGATATCCCAGGCCTGCTATTCTAAGAATCTGCATAACGAGGCTACTATTTAGCAGACCTCAGCACAAGTCAACAGAAAACACAGACTGTACGGAGCACACTGGAGCTCTGCTTAAAGGCAGCCAGTCGTGGTGTGTTTTAGATTTGAAACATACCAAAGAACGCTGGCAGTATGCGTCAGATGATCTCTCAAGTGTGGGAGACAGAAAACTAGTCAGTGGTCCTTAGGCCCTGAAGAGAGCAAGCTTTGAAGACCATGCTTTTGTTTCGTAATTTTTAAAATTAGAAAACAGATTCTATCCAAAACCTTGCTGAGGGCAAGGCGCACAGAGCACAGAACTGCAGTGGATCAGCTTCCCACGGGTTATTTTCCAGGACCCACTGGTTGCTCAAATGTAGTGAACTGAGACCATTAGCCTTCTCAAGGTCACTGTACCTAGTGCATCTTTCCTGTCCTAATTAAGTACTCACCCACTGATCTAGGCACATTGTGGCATGCCGTTTACAGTGAACTACATACAAAGGGGCCACCCAAGAGCAGCAAGCTGGGCCAGGAAGCAAGAGGTCTGGGTTCCAGTCTTGTGGCTTCGGGCAAGGCAACTGACAGATAGAAGCGGGGTGTAATGGGGGCAATGTACTCAGCACCCATGAGACTAGTAAGTTCCTGCCCTGTCAACTTAAGACCCGGCCCCATCCTTCCGTGTGCAGCACCATCCGCCTTTAAGAAAGCTGGCGGAGTGAAATGTATGTGCAGATGGAGTATAAACTACTGCAGAATCTACTGACCCATTCTCTTCCTAGCTCTCCAGTAAGCAGGCAAACGTCGCCTGTCCTCTCTTCTGGTGGTCACCAGTGTACGAACTAGCATGGCTGAATTACGGATCCAACTACAATCCCCGGAACATGAAGGTAGACCATTCCAAGAACTTCTAAAATCCTATTTCCATTTGATCTCCCTCTGTCTCCTTACCCTTTCTCTCTCCATTGCTTTTGTTTAATGCCTTGGTATTTTTGTGAAAGAGTATTATGAAGCCCACACTGGCCCCTGACTCTGAGTGTCCTGCATGCTGGGATGCTGGCATATGCAATGAAGCCCAGCTTGTAGCCTTTGATGGAATGCTCTGTATATAGCGGAGTCCTGGCTATATGGGGCACACAGATTGAACAGTATCTAACCTAATATGGACACACGTGGATGAAAACTAAACCGTTGTACATCAATATACCATTGACTGGGTTTGGCTTAAGGGATGGCAAACCTTCAAGAAGCTGTGAATATGTCTAGCTGAAGCTTCGAAGGCCAGCTCAGCTTCTGGAACACTAATGGCAGTGATCAAATGTGGTACTCTGGGGGCTGTGACTACCGTGCACCATTCCCAGAGTGAGCAGCTCTCTCTGTCGTGCCTGGTCCATCACTGCAGTCACTGACAACTGGTCCCCTCTGGAGCTGCTGCATCCCGTTTGAGGTACTTGAGTTGTAAACATCAATAATATGCTCCCTCCATCCTGGGTTCGGAGAAAAATGAGGGGATGCTCGCCACTTTCCAATAGCATACCCTACTGACAAAGAAAGAATCCTTAGGCTGGGAGTGAAAATAGAGCGGTACTAATCTTGATTTTTTTCCCCTACACGCTCTGTAACTTACAGAGAGGTGTTGTTTAAAGAAGTGCAGCCATGCCCTAAACTATGGGACAGCGACATGTTTCTCTTACCAGGAACACTCAGTGAGGGAACTCATTCTACTTCACTGTCTTCTATTGCTAACTGAAAATTAAAAAATAAAACCCATGGGGGACCCAGCAGATTTAATTAGTTCAGGGGGAACATGTGAACCGACCTATTATCTCAGGATTTCTAGATCCATTAAACACCCTTGATTCCCAGCTTTAGGACGGCCACCATGGCCTTGTCCTTTTCCACTCTGTGCCTTCCTCTTTGGCTCAGTGACTCTGAAACCCGGGGTTTTAGGATGACCTAGAGAATCCAACAGAGCCAACCATGAGATCTGTCTCCCTAGGACAAATGTGTGTCGGCAGAAATGCTGTAACTCCCCAGGGGTCAAATTCTGAGGACAAATCGGTATTCGCTCAAAGGATAATTTGTTGGCCACCTGCACCAGATCAGCCGGGATCATCTATGAATGCACAGGTCCTGTTCTCCCCATGCGCTGGGTCTGAGCTGTGGACAGTCGCACTGCGTCTCTGAGCTGTATGTAGAACACTTCCTGAGTGATCTCACAGCCGGGTGGGGTCTGAAGAACTGGGAGACCTGGCGCTCAAGCATTTCCCTGGCCATTCAAGCCATCATCCAGTCTGCAGACCATGCCCTATTATCACTCAGCTGTCTCTGGGGAACCCATACCATAATCTCCACACGGTTAAGGAGCACGAACCCTGGTCATCGGGTACCCCACTCACTCTCCACCCTCACGCTCATGGGCTCATTACCCCTTACCTGTTTCATGACATCGTGCCCTAATGTTCTTCCCTGCCTTTGCCCGGAGCACTTCCTAGTGTTCCCCAGTCCACTGAGACCACTGCCACAGAACACCAGCTTCCTCCTTCCTGCTTGTCAGATCCACGAACACCTGCCGTTCTCACACATCCGAGACCATCCCTGCTGGGGTCTGTACACTCAGACTCCCAGCGGCACAGCGAGCGCTGGCTACCAAGTGTCCATGAGGGCACTCATGACCTGCCTGAACTAACATGAGCTGTCCAACAGCCATGCCACCCTGTACCCTAAAGCTACAAAGGACATTAGACACAGGCTACAGTATGGTGCAATAAGGGCATGAAGACTAGAGTTTATCTCGCTTATCAAATCAGATCCAATCAATGCCCAGGATCTCCTGAGTCACATCAATGCTCCACAGAGCCCACTGACCCTCAACTTTGAAAGGAATACGTGGTACAGAGGAGTCGAATGTCATTTAACATTGTGAAAAGAGGTGACAGAATGAAGGGGCTATTTTAGATTGGGAGTACAAGGTTGAAATCACAGGGAAGAAGGATTAAAAGCATAGCCAGAAGGTAGATGAACTTTGGGAACTGGTCGTTTGAGAGAAAATGGCCCCCAAAGGATTGGCACTGTTAGGAGCTGGAGTATGTTTGGCCTTTTCAGGGGAAATGTGTGACCATGAGGGCAGGCTTTCAGGTCTTACATGCTCAAGCTATACCCAGTAACTCAGATCACTTCCTGTTGCCTGTCAGTAAAGGTGTAAGACTCTCAACCCCTTTTTCTCCAGCACCATGTCTTCCTGCATACTGCCATGTCCCACTATGGTGATAATGGATTGAACCTCTGAAACAGAAAGCCAGCCTCAATGAAATGTTTTCCTTCATAAGAGTTACTGTGGCCATGGTGTCTCTTCACAGCAACAGAAACCCTAACTAAGATACACAGGTACATGGAAAAGGTACCGAGAGAGCTAAATCTGTCTTGAAAATTAAAAAAAAATGTGTTAATACCTTCCAGCTTAGAGTCACTGAATGAGACATTAGGACCAACGCTGGACCAGCAGCTACTGCCCCACACAGCATGACAGAGAGGAATGATGGTCTTCAGTCCAACTGTACATGGAAACACAGGAACCCAAGAGACCGGGTACGTGATGCCAATGCTCACAAAGAATTCAGAGTGGAACAAGGGTGTGTGAATTAGCTCTGAGAGCAAGGGAAGCAGAACTGTGTTGAAAGATGAGTGTGGGATCCCTCTGACTACAACTTCTTATCCTCCAAACTCCTCCCTAGGCCTTCTGAACAGCCAGGAACATAATCCACTGTGACCTATCACTTTTTGAACACAAGAGTTTGTAGATGATGGCATTGGCCACACCAGGCCAGAGTTAGTCAAGAAGGGCCACAAAGAGGTGGCGAAAACCTTTCTCTCACGGAGATTCAAGTCTGTTTGACACCAGTAGCAAACACAGCCAAGACTGGTATTCTTGAACCAACCCTCAAATCCTGCTTTTGCAAAGATTCGACTCTTATCAGCTAATGATCATTCTTCGAGGCTACTGGTGCATGGCTGTGCACCTTTCTCCTCTGATGGAGCAGGACGACTCCCCTTATCCACATCCACCTTCTCCTCCTCCTCTTCCTTCTGCTTCCTCCTCATCTTTTTTCTCCTCGTGTATGTATACTATGTGTTTATATGTATGAGTGTATGGCATCTATAAGTAAGTCTCTGTGTGCATTCATGGGAACCACTTCAGGTGTCTGCCCTCACCTTCCATCTCACTTAGGACATGTACTGCTTCTCTATTGTATGTGCCAGGCTAGCTGCAGATTTCCAGGGAGTCTCCTGCCTCTACCCAAGACATTACCATAAAAGCAATGGGTGCACTTAGCTTTTGGGGGGTTCTGGAGATTGGAACTAGGGTCCTCATGCTCCAAGAAGTGCCTTACCTATGGAGCCATCTCTCCAAACCTCTTTCCTTCTCTCTTCTTTTTTCTTTCTTTTATTTCTTTGTATGTTTGTGTTTGTATGTTTCTTTTGGTTAGAGTTTTTTTTGTTGTTGTTGTTTGTTTTTGTTTTTTTTTTTAAAGACAGGATCTTGTTATGCAGCCCTGACTTGTCTGGTTCTAAGTTGTCAAAACTTGCCTCAAACTCACTTCCTAGTCTTGGGACTACAGACATGTGCATCGCGTGTGGCTACGTGCTGAGCTTTTCTTATCCCTCTTGCTTCTGGTTCTCCGCACTTGTAGAGGCACACAGATAGGAGCCTGTTCCACCTTGGCTAAAGGTCAGAGCATTTGAACTTATTTTTACTCTTTGAAAGTTGTTGACAACAGGCGTGGCTACAATTAAGAAACCCTTGCCTAGGGTGTGGTTACTTGGTATTTTGGACATTAAGATGTCCCATAGAGGTGATCCGCTCCACCTCGACCAAAGGTTGAAGAATTCACGTCTATTCCTTATAGCATGTTATTGAGTCTGTTGCCTCCCCCTCCTCCTTTGGAGCGAAGTATATAAGCGTGTGGGAAATAAACACAGATGGATTCAGTATTGACTGCATGTCCCTCCTGATGCTGTTCTGTGTTTCTGTCTCTTACTTTTCTTATACTCTGTTCCTTCTTCTTAATAATTCTAATCCTCATGCTCCTACCCTGGAATGTATGAATTTCATCAAAACTCATCTTCAACACCCACTATATCAAAAGCGAAGCTGATTGAACAACTCATAATATTCAGCTTTTTATAGGACTTTTAAAATAAAAATCCTCAAACATTATGGTATAACATTAGAAAAATTCTTCTATCTTTCTTGAAATATGCAGTACACAATCATTATCGGCAGTCATTCTGCTGTAAATTCTGCCCAGACCTTCTTGCTTTATAAGATTTGAATTTCACACCCATTAACCAGCCCTTTCATACCCACTGTCCACAGCCATCCTTACTCGCCTTCTCTCTCTGGATCTCACAACCTTGGTGGACTCCATCCCCAAGAGACACCCCCATCACTGATTGTTCATATGAGCACAAGGTTCACGCGCTACTTGCCTTCCTGAGCCCAGCTCGTCTTGTTTAACGCAACAGTCTCTAGTCCCATCCACGCCATGGCAAAGGACTGACAGGAAGTGTCCCGCTGTGTGTGTGGACGGCATTTCCTGTACTTGCTCAGCAGCTGATGGACACACATAGCAATTCTGTAACTTGATATTATAAGTAACACCACAAGGAACCCGAGGATGCAGACTGCCCTTTGACATACTGACTTCCTTCCTTTTGGCACTCAAGGGGGATAATATTGTCCTATGGTACCTCTCTCTACCACTGTTAAAGAAGCTGCCATTTTGCCCTCCATAGTAGCACTAATGTGCATGCCAAGCAGGAGCATATCAAGGTTCCCTTTCCTCTTCCTGCATGCCAATAACATGTACCCTTTGTCCTTACAGCAGCCATTCTTGCTGGGGGGACACGGTGGCTCACTATGGTTTTGATTTCATTTTCTCAACCATTATTGAGACTAAACATTTTACCACTCACTGACATCTGTACGTCTTTTTTTGAAAAAAAAATGTCTATTTGATATATTGTCCATTTTAAACTGAGCATTTACTTTTGCTTCTAAATCTTTGGGGTTTAGCACATGTTCGGGATTGGAACCACTTATTGAATTACAGTTTGTGAGTTTCTCACATCCTGGAACCTACTGTTTCCCTCTAATGCTGCTTTCCTTCTTACACGACACCATCTGAAGAAAGGACTTTAAGTAGGTTCACCCCAAAGAAGGGATAATGTTTGAAATGTATCTACATTTAATCTTATTCTACAATGTATACCTGTACCATAACATCACATGGTAACCCATTCACATCTATTTTTCAGGTTTTAATATACCAATTAGGAAGCCATTTACGTTGTGGCATTCCTTGGCTCTTGTCGGCTACTGTCATTGGGAAATCTTGCTTGCCTGTGTTCTCTAGGACAGCTCCACTACTTCCGATAGGGCTGCGTACCCCTCCATCACCGTTAGCTGTTTGATCGGCCTCATTATCACCAGACTCATGACCCCAAAGAGCAGAGGGTCCCTTGGGAAATTAAATCGAAGAGCACTCTATCAGACAAGACATTTAAAGAGTGTCGAGAATGAAGTGGCCTGCGCTGCAGCCTGCTCAAGAACACTGCATCCCTCAGTCCCTCCTACAGCTGCATCCCTCGCCAGGGCCTTGCAGGGAGCTCTCTGCCACAGCCCTGACCACGCCCATGTTCCTTTACCTTTCTGATTGGCTATAAGGAGTAAGAGATGCCACAATCCAGCCTCCAGGGAATAGCTCCATCTGCTTTTGACCTCTGCGGAGGGAGATGAGTTCTACTCCCTAACTTCTTAGGACCCCACAAATCACTTCCATCCTCAAGAGAACAGATCACAGGGAATAAAGGCCCACCATCACAAAGAGGAACCGCAGGCAGAGTGAGGGTCAGCCTCATCAAAGGATTCCTTATTTCTTTACAGGTATCACATGAATCTGGGCAGGTCCCCTGGGCTCACTGACTGGCTGACTAACCAACCAGACCACTTAGTAAACTCCACACCAATGAGGGCAAGTCCAGACCAAAGAGTAATCATGCCTCAAGAAGTTAGAAGGCATCCGAGGAATGACGTGTCTTCCCAGCCTCAACACAAATTTATGCACATCCCTGTGTACAAATGTACCAGCAGGAACAAACACACACACACACAAACAAACACACACACACACACACACACACACTCCATTCATTTGCGAATGAGAGTTCAAAATTCTAAGACACAAACTTCCTTTCCTGAAGTGGTCGGCAATAAAGGCAGAGAGTATGGCTGTGGTATTGAAGCAGCCAGAAGTGAGTATCAGTGCTAGTGAAAGCCAGGCTACACATGGGAGCAGAGTGGGGGGTGCTTATGGCTGGCTTCAACAGTGGGAGGTGTCAGAGAGGGACCAGAGAGAAGTGAAAGGTGAAACTCCCAACAGATGATTTGATTTGCAACAGTAGATTCTCTTCAAAGTAACAGAACCTGGAGCCAAGCTGCGCAGGCCAAAATCCCTGGAGTCAGTATATTCGATCGGAAACCTTTCCAATAGCAAGTTCATCGGCCTTAGATATGGCACAAGGATATCTCCACCCTCCAAGCTGGCCCCCGCTCTCCCCGGCTTATGATACATACACAGAAAAAGCAACCCTGCCCGTCTCACCAGGATCAGGAAGCAAACACAGTTTCATCTGTTTAGGGCACTTGGGTTTGAGAGCTGGGCTCTACTAAGACATCACAACTTGATCCTTGTGACCACTCCTGGGGCCTTTGCGTCTATTCCTTCACTGCTGGCCTCAAATGCTCTCCTCAAGATGTCTTAAGGCTGGACACTTTGAGAGTTAATTTGGCGTGGACTCTTGTAGAAAAGAGGTAGTGAGCTGGGACGTGAAAGTGGAGAGAGGACACTGGTGAAAGTGACCAGGAGAGGGGACGAAAGCAGAGGAAGCCACGCGATGGGTGAGGCGGATGCAGCAGAACCTTACAATGACCGTCTAGGAGCCACTCTGCTACCTGGGCAGATGTTCTCCTCTCGGCAGCCACGCCTTCCCTGTACTAAATCCACCCCTGGCACAGCCAGAGACCACATGGGTGGCCTCCAAATTAGTAGTAAAGACGGTTAATTCTACCAAGTAGTTTGGAGGAAGACCTCAGAATAAAAGAAAAAAAAATGCTACAAAATCCCCTTTAACAAGTTTGATTGACTAGGAGACTCAGACGTCATCAGAATGCTCATTTTAAACTAATCATAAAAATTAGGACTTCCAAGTGGATAAGGGGGCACGGATCAAAATTCAGCTTATCAGAACTAAGTTTACCCCCATGGTATGTCCTTTTCTAGTTACTAAAGCAATAACAGAGGGAAAGAAGCTTCAGGTATAAAACTACGCCGTGCTTCCAATTTCCCCAGCAAACCCTAGACCATTTTATGTGCTGGGAAATGCGGTTACGTGTGATGCCAGGCCTTAAAAGCCAAAGTGAACGAGGACTTCGCTTAAGATGGGAAAAAGGCAAGGTAACCAGCATTTACCTGTCTTGACGTGGGTGGGGAGAGATAGCAGCTGTCTTCGGGTATCTGCAAACACGGGCTTTTATCTGACTTTCACTAAATGGATATTTTAAATGCTCAAAGAAGCAGAGACGGGGCTAGCCTTGGGAGGTGAATCTTTTCATTTAAAAGAAATTTTTTTTTTAACTCCCGGGATTCTGGGAAAGGTTGTTTTGTTTGTTAGTATCTCTCCCAAGGGGATGGAGAATATGCAGATGGGAGGTAGAAACAGCAGGGAGCTAGATTAAGATAACCCATCTTCAGCACCCAACCCTGTAAACACCAATGGTCTCTACAAGGTTTCGCGCCAGACGCATAGGACTGGACAAGAGCGTATGTAATTCCATGGAAATATTTGCTGTTTCTTTGTTTTGAGACATACCCATAATCTCACTCCAAATAAAAATACCATTGACTCATAGCTTTTGATACCCCATGGCATAGAAGGAGACCGAGAAAGTTCCGGGTTGTAGGGAGAAGGGCAATTAATGAGCTATTACTATTTAAAGAGAAAAAAAAACCCTGTCAAAATAGCTTGACAAAAAAATGGTGGTTTTTAGCATACACAGCTTGCAATAATGCTGCCAACAGAAACAGTGGGCGGTGACTCTGCCAGCTAAATGGAGCTGTAATGGGGAAAGGGGCAGAGCCGCACACTATTTCCCTGCTCCCTCTCCAGGAGTCCCTGGCCCCACCACAGCTGGCTCTGTTCTCCCAAGGCTCCCAGCTCTTCCTAAAACCATTTGGGAGACTTGTTTGGGCAAATAACCTCAAGGTAAGAACAGCGCAAGAACCTAAAACCCACCGTAAGTGAAAATGTTTCCCTCACACGGTTGTCTCGCCCAGAGCAGACATGGACCATTTATATCGAAAGATGAAGGGAAGCATTCTAAAATCATCCCAGAGTTAAACACTGGTAAAGCCATCTAAAGGTTTTTCCAGGACATCAAGCCGAGGGTTAGCCCTACTGGGGATGTCCCAAACTGGAAAGGATGGCTGTGGGTTCCTAAGACAAACACGGCCTCCTGTTCTTTTGAGTCATAAGGAGGGTGCGATCAATGATCTACAACGTATTCATCCATCACCATGTCCGATGCTGTTGGGGTCTCCCTTTGCCCTTGCTTAGAACGAAATTATCAAGAGAAGGCAGAAAACTGTGCCACTGGGTTAAACCAAACACCGTGGCAGAGATGGCAGGAGCCTCTGCAATCAATCCCTGGTATTCTGGAGCTCATACAGCGGGTTGAGTTCACGGCCAGTTACGGCAGAAAGTTTAACATCAAGCTGGGCTCACTGTAAAGTGCTCTCTCCAAATTTAGTTGTCACAATGACAGGCAGTCCACCCATACCCAATACAGAAACACTGAGGAAGGGGGAAAAGCCCCAATCCATCCCCGACAGATCTGTGCCTGTGTTGTTAGAGTACACTGTTCACGATGGCTTCCCAGCCACACGTAATTGTTTACATGTAAATGGAAATGACCTGAAAATAACATGTTTATTTATTTACTATTCTTTTGTTATATGTATGAGTGTTTTGACTGCCTAAATGCCTGTGTACCATGCGCATGCCTGGAGGCTAGAAGAGGATGTTGAATCCCCGGAGACTTATGTCACAGATGACAGTTGGAAACCGGCATGTGAGTGTTGACAGTCAAATCCGGTTCCTCCAACTCTCCAGCCTGGAGGTGATGTATATTAAACATGTGCTCCCCAAAGACTCTAGCCTCTAGCCAAGTGCTCAGCAGCCTCAACTCTTCTGGGCTCTGGCCAGATCCCTTGTGACAGAAGTTCGAAGGCACAGGCAGGACCTCACTAGTTTATTCTTAGGCGCTGGAAGGCCTTTTAATGGACAGGGCGCCATAGGTAACAGGGGCAACAAATAAGCTGCTTCTATGGATCTAAGATTCAACGGAGGAAAAGAGCCCTATAGTGTGTCCCAGCTCTTACTCTGATGACAAAACCCACGCAGGAAAGGAAAACAATTACAGTTAATAAACTAGAAGTAGGTGTGACTAGGAGACAAAGTGGGAGGGT
Organism: Microtus pennsylvanicus; assembly: GCF_037038515.1. Lineage (NCBI taxonomy): Eukaryota > Metazoa > Chordata > Mammalia > Rodentia > Cricetidae > Microtus > Microtus pennsylvanicus. The sequence continues at coordinate 15,373,022 of NC_134600.1, read as the reverse complement.
GTCTAGAGACTGTGGGAAGCCCTCTGGAATGCTCGATTTCCTCTCCAGGTTTCGAGTGGCTTCTAAAACCACCTAAGGGTTCTGTCAAGTCCAGCCCAAGAGTCAGTACCTAGGCCAAGGATTCCCTTGGATAAGGAATCGGAGATGTTCAAGGATGACCTAAAACTTGACCACTGCATTTTATCCCAGGAGGCTGTACAGAAACGTGGCTATGGCAGGGGTTAGCATTACCATGTCAAAAGTTTGATCACCCAGCCGTGTAATTCCAAAGTGAGCCAAGGAAGAGTCACCCCACGGCTCTTGGTATCATTTAGGCTGTTCATGAAGGTACACAAATCCTCCTTACCCAACTCCTCTCCTCTCACAAGCTCCACTGTGGACGGCAACGGGCTCAAGGAGAAACATGGCTTCTACTAAGGAAAACCGTGTTGCGCTTGTTCGGCAGATAGTGACCCTTTCAGGAGTGGAACTGTCTACAGGTTTGCCCACGCAGCCGAGTGTCCTACTGATGAACTGAAAAGACCTTCCAGGTAGAGGTGGGTCAGGAGACCTGACTCTAGTCTCGCAGGAATCTTCTGGGCTCACAGGACCTGAGACCAGGCTGGACAGCTAGCCAAATCCACACCACCAGTAGATATATGGCTCTTAGGTTTTATCCTCATAAGCATCTGTGCCATTCTGGGGGAGACTTTAAGTGTTGCTTAGGAACCCAGTGGACAATTCCAGCACTGGCAGTGACATTTCTCCTAACAGTTCCAGGTGGGTGATCACCTTCCCTGGACATGTGACCCTAGTGTTCAAATTTGGCCCAGTCAGACTTAGGAGGCTTTCTTGGAAGAGTCCCATTTTCCTTCACCCAGCTGCCCACACTAGCTTAAATCCTGGTGCCCAATATGTATTTCTCTCAGGCTCATAGTCTGTTTGAAACCTCCTTTGTACATATGGCTCCAAGAATGGCCTGACTGTCCCTAATGTCGACCACCATCTTTTCACCTGGAAGTTGTAAGTTTCCCAACTGATTATTCAAAATATATAGTCTGCTTTGGGATTGAAAAAGGATATTCTCCCATCAATCTAACTATAAAAAAAAAATCTAAGTACGATGCTCTCCCACTAATTGCAGCCAAGTCTAAGAAGCCTGATTTCGCAGTAAGCATTCCCATTTGTTTGATGAATTCTGTAGTTTTGTCAGGATGATCATAAAGAGTCTCAGAGAGGAACATAGTAAGCCCAGGAAAAGAGCTATGGAATAATAATGCATTCTGACTCTTAGGTAAATAAACATGTTATTAATGTTCATAGCTGGTTATGAGTGATTTTAGTTTACAGCTTAAAACATGAGCAGGGATTTCTGTATAAAATGGTTGACAGACCAAAACATATTAAGGAAATGTCTCCTTGTCTGCTTTATGTCCCAAATATTCAAGGCAGATATGCTGGCATTAGCGGACGGGAAACATAATCCTACAATGATAAAGCCTAATGCCCACTTCCCAAATCAAGCCAGAGTTCCATTTGCCTAATTTGCTAAATCTCCGGGCTCTTTTTCGTCATTCCCTTTTTATTGGAAGACTATAATATTATCCAAAACTCATCAGGCAGGTGTGTGCATTCTCACAGCTGTAGGAGTTCAGAATCATCACTCAGTGAACAGAGACCAAGTGGCAATGGCCTTACATTGGCTAAGGGACGACAGAAGCGTTCCTTTGATTGGTGGATAAGATCTCATTACACAGGCATTGGAGCAAGTGTAAGACTATTAACTAACTCGTCCACGTAACACAACACAGTGTGTACCCCTTCCACACACATTATCTCATAACATCCTCACAACAACAAATGCAGTTTGGTAAGGTGAACATCACAATTCCCATTTTCATAGTTGCAAAAAAAAAAGATCTGCAACTTTTTAAAAGGGGGAGGATGTCACTAAGTGACCACATAGGCAGCAATGACAGAATTAGGTTATAGACCCTTTCCTTTCTATTCAGAACAACTTACTGTGTGTGTGTTTGTGTGTGTGTGTGTGTGTGTATAAACATAATACACATATATTTTTCCATATGGGATTTTCGTATATATTTCACTTTGGTGGCTTTTTTTTTCCTACTTTCCCCTCAACTCCCTCCCTTCTTGTTCCTGCTATATCCTTTTAACCTTAGAATACCACTTTCTACTTTTTTCTGCTGCCTCCCCTTTCCTGAATGTAGTCCATTCAGACTAAGATTTGAATCTCCAAAGTTTATGTGCCAATGGTACCTGGCACTGAGCATCTTTTTCCCCTTCTTCCCAACTGTCCTGCTCAAAACGGTCTCTAAGACCTCAACACAAATAATCCTCACGCTTCAGCCTCTGGATAGCTAGGACTACGGCTATGCACCACTGTGCCCGACTCTGTTATGAGAATTGACGGGCTAGTACGGTATCCACGGAATAGTCAAATACCTCCTATGTCAATCAATCTCACTTCATCTCCCAGTCCAAAGTTAAACCTTCGCTTTCAGGAGACACTGCTAACAACTTTATAAATACGCATTCACCAGTCTCTGGCTATTTCCCGTCCTCCGGTCCAGCCAGCTAAGACTCTTGAGTCTTTGATCCGAGCCAGAATCACCTGCTTCACAAAAGCCCCAGCAGGGGCTTCCAACCAGAGAAATCCTTTAGAAAGACTTAACCGCCTTTCTCAAAGAAGCAGTTTTCAAATCCACTGACTCTCCTGGTCCTGCGCTTTAATCATCTATGATGAGTGGATGCCTGGGTGAATGGCCAGAGAGAGAGATGAATGGACAGGTCCCAGGGCCTCAGTGACTCTGCACAAGAGAGAAAGTGCCACGGGTCTCTACTGTATTAGAAAATTAACTAAGAGTCCACTATTTGAATTTATTTATCCTAAATTCTGTGCCGGAAACCTCTGTAAAATGATTAGAACTGACAAGCAACGTTTCATTCACTATATCTAAACAACACTCTGCTTTAGAGGTATGGCGTCGTGGAAGGGGGAAGGCGAAAACTTGCCGTGTTCCTGACCAGGCTACCCCATACCATCGTTCCCCCAGTAGTGCCCGTGTTTGCATTTTTGAGCCTATTCACCTACTGCTTTCTGCACACACACATCCTGTTTTCAAACTTGAAGGGTCTTCAGTGAAGAACAACATGCCAAAGACACAAATAATCGAGTCCTACAAGATGTTCCTTTCTTAAAAAAAAATAGAACTGGAAGAATAGAAGGCGACACATTAGAATAACAATGGTTCTTGATAAATGGGTGTACAGCCGTCCCATAAACAGCAACTCCCCTGCAGGAACACTTCCTCCCCTGGGATCTGTAATTTGGCTGTTGCCCTAGGGAACCGAGGAAAGCAATTACAGGGCATGGAGCTGACACCAGCGCATCTGCCAAGGCGAAGCCAGCGCTGGGAGATGGAGCCCTGCAGGCTGAGCCTCCTCTCCTCAGAGGCAGAGACAACTCTGGAAATGGAAACTTCCTGAAACTTAGAAGGCCAATCTTAAAGGTTGGGCCACATATAGGAACTTGAACGGTTTTGTCCGAGGTCACCGCAGTCAGGGCTTCATGGCAGCCACACCAGACACGGAGAAGTTGTGGGTTTTACTCTAAGTGTTAGTGACTGGCATAGAAATTTGGACATTCCTATGTTATAAATATAAACATTCCTAAAGGTGTCCGGTGTGGCACTTGGGCACTTGGGCAATGGAGGCAGGAGGATCACAAACTCAAGTCCTGCTGGAGTGAGACAATAAGACGGTGTCTCAAAACAAAATCAAACTACTAAGGACCCTAGGGCACTGGGCTTAGAAAAATAAATTCCTTGTTGCCAACTTGTATTTTTTGGTTTGGTTTTGCTTTTTTAAATCTGTCTGTGATTACTCCCAACCACTGGGGTCCTTGCTAGAAGGCAGTGGCCAGCATTTGCTCTACAAAGGAAAGGTAAACAGGGAAATATCAACCAGAACAGACTAGGCCTCTCCTAGAACACTGTGTACCTACCGATGGCCACAGAGCTGAGAGACAGGGAAGAGGGTGCCAGGCTTTTGTCACAGTACATGATAGAGAGGTATGTATTGTAGGTGTGACACCCTCAGGGTGACAGCGCATACAATGACCCTTTACTAGAACCCTACAGCACACACATAACTATACTAAGACCTTTTCAGGAAAGGACCACAGTCTCATCTCAGAACAACCAGTCATGGGGGCTCTGAGTGGTCCATTTGCCAGCAAGTAAACAAGCTAAGAGAGAGCGGTTTAGAAGATGCTCCAGTCACCCTGGCAACCCTCATCCTTCCATAGTCTACACATTCAGCATGAAGCACACAAGCCTTCCACTGCTATGCAGACAAAATGCTTCAAACATTGTGCTGAGGTGTGAGTAGTAAGATGGGGGGGAGCACCCAAATCCACAAGACCTAAGAGTCTTCCAGTCCCTGGAATTTTTTCACGACAGCAGGACTGCGCAACACTGTGTGACTAGCCACTGGTGGCTAAAGTAACTGAGCAAAAAGACATTCCCCATTTGGCTTAATTTTCACTAAAGAACAAAATACATCCAATGGTAACACTACAGGACCCTGCGGCATGAAAGGTTAAGGATAGATAAATAATATTTAATTTGGGTCAGAGATAGCAGACTAGTAAACACTTCAAGAGGTATACAAGTAGAGCCTCTTTAAGAACCTCAATATTTCAAATGGCTCCAAAGCTAAGGACACATTTGCACAGCTGTGGGAAGTCCGTTCGTGTACTCGCCAGCAGCACAGAAGGCCGAGGAAGAGCAGCAAACCGGAACAAAGGCAGGCAGGGGCTGTCATCTAAGAGCAAGGGCCCCAGGACAGCAGCAAGGAGGGTGTAAGTGAGGGACCTCAAGTGACACATGAATGAAAGCTAGTCACATTGTGCCCTGTATACAATCCCTGCTGCACCCTAAGGCTGAAGAGTAACAAAGCAAATTGGAAATGATCTGTGATCAAAAGAAGGCTCTCATCAATCCTAGGAAGGCAACACAGGACACTTGCTTATGGAAAAGCCACCCGAATAAACTACGGCGCTTACCGATGGTACATCTGGGAGGAACATGCACCAAAGACATTGGGCAGAACCAGGACTAGCAAGTGAGTGTTGCCTTCATCAATCCAAGGGAAACCTATGGGACCCTGAACTGGTCACTCACTGGTAATTCAGGCAACAGTCAGAGTCTGGGGATGGGCGAACAATGGACCTGCGAGACGCTACATATTTTCCTCTCTGTGTCTCCCATGGGCACCCCATATGCCTATGGGTTAATAGAGAGACTGTGTAAAGAATGGGCTGGCCCAAGCTGAGCATCGATCACACAAAACTTCTAAGGGAGGAGAGGAGTACCAGGTAGAGTTGTTCCCAAGCTGTCTGCATGCGCCCTTACACCATAGCACCAGCCACACGAGGGGTGTAGGAGCCCACGAGTCTCTGGGGAGCACATTTCACTGTTGTGTTTCTCCATTTATGTCAGCGTCAAGATTCTAAGTTTAAAACCTTTAACAAACTAGATAGACCCTTATTCCCACGCGGGACTGAAAGGTGAAGGCCCATTTGGCGGTTAATGTCACCCACTCCTTACTTCTGAAGTCATCCAGGTTTGTGACTCTAAGTGTTATGCGACAAAATGGTTCTGCAGCTAAATCAAGAGCTCCAGCTGAAGCTCCAAGAGATTTTGAGAGGAAGGAAATTTTTGTGCCAGCAAATTTGGAAGCATCACTCCTTAGAGAATTCATGTTTCTCCCAGGAAGCCCTCAAAGCTACCAAGAGACTGGCTTTAATGGAACTCAGCTATCTCACACAGCAACCCTGGAACACTGACGCCAGGGTAAAATTCCAGGACATTTTCTTCTCTTCCTTAACTAACATATTTAACAGATTTCTAGTCAGCTTCACTTCTTAAGAAATCATTTTGATCAATTTTAAATATCTACTAGAATCCAGACTTGCCTGTCTTCTACCCCAAAATATTTGCCTGTTGACAGAATTACATGATAATCTTGACTTAATACTCAAAATTATTAATAAAAGCTTAATTACAAAATTAAACTCTTAAGTATACGCGGAATCACAATTATATAACTAGCTTCCATATTTATTAGATACGGCAATATCAAACTTAAAGCAGTGCTCTTCCATATACTGTTCCCTCACTGGCTTTGGACAGAAACAATGTGCGGCCTCCTCTCTTCTCCTACAGTCCCTTCCCAAAGTTCTGTGCACTTGAGACATGAACTGGCACCCAGTCCCTCTCTAGTCCCAGGATGCTTGACATTAATACCGTGTGTTTATCCTCTGGCAAAGGCTTGAGGACACGGAATTCAAAAGCAGACAGGGCCATATGGCTGTGAGGCCGGAGTGGAACTTATTAACAGTTCAGCACCCCTCATATGGATGCAATGTTTAGGGCAAAGGGACTTTTCATTTTGTGAGAGGGCAGGGTAACAGCCTGCATTGCAGAACAGCAGTTCCTCAATATAGCAGGGGCTGGCTGCCTAAGGAGCATCTACCAAGTAATGCAGAGACTCTGCTTCCCTGGGCTCAAGTAGGGGGTCCACAGCCTGAACTGTGAATGTGTTCCCTAAAAGTTGTGAAAACTTGGGTGGGTTTGAGTACTTGATACTGGTGTGTGCCTCCCTCTACTGAGTACTCAGTCAGGTTAAAGGTACTACAGAGGAAGGGGGCCTCCAGGTGTGCGGGCAGAGAGAAGAGGCCCATGCTTTGTTGTAAGGAACCAAGGATATGGGCGAGGAAGAAAGCATCCTAAGGACAAACATGTTCTGAACCATCAAAATTTCAGGGAATCACTTTCTGCTCCCAGCCTGGGAGCTCAGGTGCAGAGGTCTATTAGCCATGGGTCCATTGAGAAGATGCGATCCCAGGGATCCTTGTCTTGAACTTGACTTTTGGATGAACTGAGCTATTTGTTTCAAATAATATATAGCAAAAGGAACCAGAAAAAAATAGGTGCTTAAATGCTGTGGTACAGGGTTCTAGGGAATTTACCAAGTTACAAAGTGCTTTTCTTTCTTTAGGCTCATGGGAAGAGGGGGAAAATGCCAGAGAAGAGTTTACAGCTGATAAAAATGGACTTAACCAAGAGAATGGGGGGGGGGGGCAGGGAACTCAGTGGGATGCCGCTAAGTCTCGAATAGACAGAAGCACACAGGTGATAAACCCTCACACACGGCAAACTAGCTGGACATGGAGGCATGAGATGAAAGTTATAGCACTGGGGACACAGAGGCAGGAGGATCCCGAGTTGAACACCAGGTTAGGCTATGTGGCAAGATTCTATCTAAAAACAAAACTGACATCTTCAGATTAAACTACTATGGTTTATGAAAATCAGATATCCCAAGTTCAGCTTCCCAAAACATGGTGTAAATTTTTCAAACTTTCTTTAAGTGAAAAGTATTTCTGTAAGTTCTGGCCAAAGAAAACGAAACCTCAATAGAACAATTAAATGGCTGATTTCAGACACCACTTCTAAGCCAGTCCATACCGCCCCTTAGCCTGTAAACTCCTGATGTAAGGACACCATGGAGGGAGCGTAAACACGCAACTTCAGCTCTCATTTGTGACCCATGCATCATGACCTGGGTTGTATATATCCCACAGAGCACACACGGTAAAGGCTTGCTTGCCAGAATGTAGCCACTCTAACTAGCAGGGGAGGGTGCTTCAGGGGATAGAACCACGTGGTAAGAAAAGCGGGTAACTGAGGGCTTGCAGCAGCAGAATCTGAACCCTTATCCCCTTCATCTCCTACTGTTCTCAAGCCACCATACTCCTGCCATGATGCCCAGGCCCCGAGCGTGTGGACCAAGCAATCGCAGAGTGACCCTCTGAAGGTACGATCTAAAAGAAATCTTTTATATTTATGACTTTACCTCAGACATTCTGTCACAGTGATGGATGGCGGATTAGCTCAAGATGGTAAAGAAGGCAAGGAAGAGGGATTCAAAGGACTATTGCTTTTACTTAAATAAAAATAAATTCTGAGGCGGGGCGATGGTGGCGCACGCCTTTAATCCCAGCACTCGGGGGGCAGAGGCAGGCGGATCTCTGTGAGTTCGAGACCAGCCTGGTCTACAGAGCTAATTCCAGGACAGGCTCCAAAGCCACAGAGAAACCCTGTCTTGAAAAAAAAAAAAACAAAAAACAAAAAAATAATAAATAAATTCTGATGATTAAGTCATTCTTATTCTGCATCCACCATCACCTTAGGCAATATCTAATCCTGATTAAAACCAAATATTTTTAGACTAAGATATGCCATCAAGATTTTTCATGCTTTTTTGTTGGGTTTTCTTATAAGCAAAACAGAACAATAAAAACCCTGAAGTGTTTTACATTTGCCTCTGCTGATGTACACACTAACCAGGATGGAAACACAGAGCATTTCTAGTGGCAGTGGTCAGGAATCAAGTTGCCCACGGCTCTGCAATCTTGCATGTGCTGGAGAGAAGCGCAGACAGAAGGAGGTTTCTTTCCTCTTCTGTATCTATGTGAGTGCTTGCAACCCACACAGTCACAACAGCAGCTTCTGAAAGTCAGAGGCCACCCCTCCACTCTGGCATAAGCTTCAAAGATACTGATAAGTCTCACCAAATCAATGACGAACTTATAGGGTTAAATACACGGTAAAATAAAGAACAACTGTTTCAAAAGTGAGAAAACATACATCCTTATCCTGGCTCTTTTGAAGTCATGTAGATGGCCCTGATGTGGCAATCGGTGGCTATTAGGGCTCAGCTTAAGAGACAAGCTATTTGAATTAGCATTGTGTGTATAGGGATAAGCTACTGTTTTGATACCGTTGCTCCTAGCATACATTTCCCTTGCGATACAAGTGTGGCTGATGTTCACTGTCATTGTTAGGAATAAAATTTAGGACGAGCCATGGAAACTGAAAAAAAAATGGTCTATATATTGAATGATACAGAACAAGTTTTAAGATCTTAATTTGATAAACAGAGAACAGCGATTTGATGGAGAAGTGCCATTCACTCCTCGAGTGTATAAATCTTGCAAGATGAAAGTTGTTAAATACAATTTAATTCACTCTGGAGCATAGCGAAATAGATATGATGGATGAAAGCTGTTTGGCTCCTTCTTGCTGGTTCAATTATGATCGATGAGTGGCGCTGGCTGCGGAATTTCCAGGCAGAGTCTGTGTTTGAACTCCCCATCTTTCCGGAGAGCTCCCCATCAGCAACCATTCCACATTCATCTCCATCAATGTGACACATGGCAATTACGACAGAGGGAAGGCCAGGAACCTTACAGAACAAGTTCCTTAGTACTAGCTGTGACGTGGCGAGCAGTCAGCGTGCCAGGGAGGCATGGATGTCTTGGCAAAATCTACAGTGCCATAGATATACAAGTAAGTTAACTATACCCCACAAAGACAAACCATTCCCGGCGCCGTAGGGACTTGCCTTAAGTGGGGAATCTACTATGAGGGACGGGTACAGAAATCTCATGCTTAGCAGCCATGTGTCCTGAATAAGACAACACCCACAGATAAATAACTTGTAATTAGATATCCTAAACTGAATGAAGAGAGATACAGACAAGCTGAAGTGTACATCATCCAAGGATAGTCATTTGCCTTCCAAGGAATATGGGTGTTTCTTGGATGTTATGTCTGCTAGTTATATTTGTGTTCCTAATATTTGGGTACACTATAACAAGAGTCTTGAGGAGACAGAAGTAACTGTCTTCCCACCCCAGGTAAAGAACCGATGACAGATACTAGCAAAGCCCACATTGGTAAAAAATAACTTGTACTGGGGTTATTGAGAGGAATATAGGTGAGAAGTTACTTACAGGAACAAAACTAGCTCAAAGTGCACCACCAAAGCCCACCAAAGCAGCTCACAAAACCTGGAGAGCTGAACACACCGTGCAGCTGATGTGTTGCGGAGAGGCCTTTCCTGGCAGCTGAGTTCCTCTGAGCCACCACAAGGCAGCTCAGCCAGCCCAAGAGTCCCTCCACAATCCTACCTGCCTATTTATGCTTGGGAGGGATGGACCTGGTGAATCTGATCTGTTTCAGGGGCTTTGTGAACCTCTGAGTTATCTACACTTCTGGACTTTATAAGCTTCCTGGCAGGGTGGAATATTTGTCAGCTGCCTCCGCATCCTGAGAGCATCCTGTGTCTGACTGAGCTTCTGCTCCCGTGACCATCTCTATGGTTCTATCTCCTTTTAGACATCCTGGCTTAAAATATCCAGGTTTTTGTTTTTTCGTTGTCGTTGTTTTAACTCCCCTTTAGGATCCTGGCAGCTTTCCGCCAAGGTGGAAGGTTTAAACATTGGAGAAAGCTGTTACACCACAGAGGGCTAAGTTAGTGTTGACCCTGACATTTCTATACCGTCTCATTGTAAAATCATTTATAATGTAGTGCAGGAAGGGAGGAACATTAACGTACAGGAAGACATTCTTACAACTAATATAAAAATAGCTAACCACTAAATATTGTCATAAGACAATAACTTATGTAGCAAATGGATAAAGAAGTAAGCATTAAGTCTTCAGCAAGAAAAAAAGAGAAGATACCGTGGTTCATTTTAAGCCCTCCACATCCTACAGTGGCATCCTCCAGAAGAAACCAGATCAAAACAAAACAAAAAACCATGCCTTAGCTTAATGCTGAGAGCCCATTGTCACCCTCCAGGGCCCGTCACAGAACTTACGAGGCTGGTCAAACCTTTAGAATAGAGGAACCCAGAATAGCCATACAGCCTAAGGAGGGTGTAAGAGTGAAGCTGAAGGCGATGCAAATATTTTGGGTCCAGGTAGAAGACACCCCATCACACTCAACACTGGAAAGGTGGTTGGTTCATCAAACAACCAATGAAACACAGTTAAAGTCGGTTTTCATTCATGAAACAGTAATGACACCTTCAACAGCACACAGGGTCCACACGATAGATTAATTCAGTATTTTATCACTAAGATAAAAAGAGTAGGGCTGGAGGTTAGCTTAGTGTTGCACAATCCTGTATGATTTAAATTCTGTAAGAGACAAAGGTGAAGCATTTTAAAAGCTGTGATTTGAGGCTGGAGAGACACGGCTCAGCAGTTTAGAGCGCCACGTGTTCTTCTACAGGACCTCTGCTTGATTCCCAGAACCCACATGGTGCCTCACAACCACCTATAGCTACAGTTCTAAGGGATCTGATGCCTTCTTCTGGCCTCTAGGGGTACCAGGCTGGCACGTGATACACAGACATACATTCACGCAAAACACCCAAATACATACAAAAATAAAATACAACTTTTAAGTTAGTATTGTCAATCAGTATAGAAACTGAAGTCATAGACTCAAATGTGTGCTTAAAAATAATAAAAATGAGACATTTAGAAGAGGCTCGGTAACTGGCAGTAGAGAAAGCAAAATCAAAAATCTCAATTCTGCTTCTAGAAGCTTAACAATTATTTATTTAGTGTGGACAGAAGCGAGCGTGCAATGGTGCATGAGTAGAGAGAGATCAGAGGACAATTTGTGGTTGGTTCTTTTCTTCCTCATGGGTTCTAAGGCTTAATCTCAGGTCACTGGAATCCACTGCAAGTACTTTTACCTGCTGACTAACCTCGCTGGGCCCAAGACAATTTTTAATTGGCAAAATGACATGAATATTCTAATTTTCTGTGGCTACAAAGTCTGCCTGGATGATGTTCTCCTAAGTGTTTTGTACTCTTTTGCTTTCTCCATTATCACAAAATAAATGCTATTTTTAAACACAGCCGTTCTGTTCGTAGCAGAAAACTGAAAGAATTGAGGGAGAGATTATTCTCCTCGAGGACTAGCTGGAACATTACTGTATAATCTATCTGGAGAACATTGTCTACATCCCCGCCCAAAGGCTCTTTGTAAAGTCCTTGGTCTCAAAATACTGAAGCTGTAGATGGTGAGTATTGATTCTCTATTGCTCTGGCGGATGAGAAAAGACAAAACATTTCATGTAAGAAAAGCCTCCTACAGGAAGGTTTGGGGAACTGAGGGCTGGGCTGGGGCTCAGCTGGAGAGCATGTGACTAGCACGTGACAGCCTGAGCTCAAAGAAAAAGACGAGAACAAAGATAGTTGGAGGGCAATTAACTCTGAAAGGGAGGAAGGACTGACCTTCGAGGTTTCACTGGTAATGTTACTCGAGGCAGAGCCCCCAAACACTCCAGGGCGAAGACCAACTTGTCCTTTTTCTATCAATTATGGTGCCATTTAGGAGTTAGATGACAATGAAAAACCCATTGTTTAGGGGCTAAAAAGATGGCTCAGGAGTTAAGAAAGCACAGTGAAGGGGACCCAAGTTAAGATTTTAGTACCCACATCTGGTGGCTCACAACCACCCGCAACTCCAGCTCACAGGACTATGTCAGTGTACCACACATACACACACACACACACACACACAGTTTAAAATAAATAAATCTAAAAAATCAGTGTTTAGCATGTGCTGCGCCCTAATTCCAAATTATAGCATAAAAGATCAGAAAAATTAAATAAAAATAAAACACTGTTACTACAGATCAAAAAACAGAGTCCCAAAGATCAAAATATCTGACCAACAGTTAAGATGACATATCATGATACAAAATAATTGAAAACAGCAGAACGTAGGGAAATCATCAAGGGACAGGCTTGTGGCCTGAGTCACATTTGGGTTCTGATCTCCATTGCATTATTCTCAGTGAGTGAAGCTATGATCTGGGTGAGTTACCTTAAACTGTGATACCCTAGATTTGAGTGACTACAACAGGAAGGATTCTGAGACTGGAGTGTCACCTAGGGGTTACATGGGATAACAATTATAAAAATCCCTGGCACAAAGGACATTCAATGCATGCCTTTCACCCTCTTAACCTGATTCTTTGGTGCCAAGTTCCCTCCACTGAGTGTTACTATAGAACAGTTAGCACAGAACACAGCAAAGGAAACCCTATTTTTACACCCTTAAGATACTCTAGAAATAAAAGCCAAGCTCAGACTCACTGTTCCGTATCTAAATTGGGGAAAAAGATAACGTGGCTTTTTATTTGGATTTCTCTGTGTGCAAAACAGTTTACCAACATAAATTCAAATTTGACATGCCACTGGCTTGCCACAAAAATACCAGGCACTTGGCTGTCTCTAAAACACTCTATCAAATGCAGCTGTGACACACAACAATAAAAGTACAGCTACAACTATGCAAAGAATCACTGGTGTAGACACTCCAAATCCGGAGGGGAAGCTGGAGATGCGGCTCCGTACTAGAGGGTACCGTGTGTGTGTGTGTGTGTGTGTGTGTGTGTGTGTGTGTGTGTGTGTGTGTGTGTGTGTTTCAGAGGGGCCCTTAGGAGGGTTGATTCACTCCTCCATCATGTAGATCCTGGGGGTCAAATTCAGGCCGACTACTTTGGAAGCAGATGCCTTTTCCAGCCTTTGAGATTTGTTGCTGAAATTTTTTTTTTTTAAAAAAAAAAAAAAAAACTCTTGTTTGCTGGAGGCAGAGTCTATATGCCACCTAGGCTGGCCTCAAACTAGCAGGAATTCTCCTGCCTCAGCCTTTGGAGTGCTGTGATTTCAGGCATGAGCCAAGAATCTTAAGAGCGCCCATTTCCTCTCTCTATGCATGTTCGTTTCCATATTATTGTTTGTATATTTGATAAATGAACAAGAGAATCGAATTTTCCCATTCAAAGTGAAAGCTTGGATTTATATTGGTGCTACATTACATTGATAAATTTGAAAGGAACTGACATCTTTATGGGAAGGGATTACCCTGGCCATGAGGCGCCCACTTATTCCTGTCTGCAGTCCTCAGAGAGGTTGAGAGTGTCTGGAGAGATTTGATAAATGCGTGCTTAATTTTACCCTATTACTTTATCGTAGCTCCTGGTGCTATCATAAATGGGATTTCCCTCTCCCATTTTACCATCTATCAGTTCACACTTGTAAACATGAACATTATTGATTTGTATGTGTTCATTTTCAAGTCCTCTATCCGCCGCTCTGTTGGTTTTGTCTTCGACTCTTCAAGTATCACCCACAGGCAGGATGCATCACTCCCTAACCTGCAATCCTTTCACATCTAACTACTTCCCTATCTGCCGTTATCCCAATGCAAGGTTCAAGATCAACGAGCACCGGAGACAGCAGAGTCCTTCTGTCAGCTGAGGCTCACTAGGAACAGCCTCATGCTTCACCATTCAGGAAGATGCTGCCCAAATTCTGCCATCTAAACTCGATACCAAATTTGAAAGAATCGTTCATAAATGACTTTTAATGAATACGATATCTTCTGGTGTTAGAAACCAGGACTGGGTGAACTTGATCAGAGGCATTTTTTACCAGCTCTGAAAAAAAGAAATTATAATCACAGACTTAACTGTAATTCCGTGAACTCTAGGGAGCATTTTACAATACCTGTGCCACACAATGGCAACACAAACAGCTTAGGAGTCTTTTTGATAAATGGTTAAATGAGCAATTTCAAGCTCGCAATTTTTCTGCATGGCATATAGTATATCGTGCTGCCTGTACTATTTCTAATACACAGGAGTCCTCCCACATGCTCAACTGATGAGCAGATTGGGGAAACAAAGAAAAGCCTGCACTGGGGGCTAAGGGTTCCACCTGTTACAATTTAAGCTTTAAAGCAATTGTCAAAAAAAAAAAATTCCACTGCTGTATTGGAGAGCCCGCTACTTTTCCTTTCCCAGGAGGTCAAGGGAAGCAATAGAGAGCTAATCCAAGCTCCTTTTAAATAATCTACCCCCAGTTTCAACACGCATTATGTACTCACTGGAGGGCCGGTCAGATGAAAAGCTCAGGGCATGCACCCACCGAGCAGAAACTTTACCTCAGTGGGAGGAAGGGACGAGGTAAGCCAAGAACACCAAAGCCTTTTTAACAAAGGCTGTTATTCTCTTTAAAGTAGTAATCTATAGCAAATTACACGGAAAGCGCTTGATTACAGTTTTCAGTCATTTAGAAAGGATAATTTAATATGAAGTTAAAAGCTGATTCATTTTTGCAAGGGGTTTACCAGCTGTCAATTACAGTCTTTACGAGTCATCCACTGAGCTGATAGGCAGTGAAAACACAGGCTGGGAAAACATTATTTGGTTACCATTCAGTCTCCCTAAAGGATACTGTAATATATATATATATATATATATATATATATATATATATATATATATATATATATATATCAAAAATAAGTATTCTTGAACCTCTGTTTAATTCATGTTTCAATAAATTGGGATAGTCATTTTCTTTAAAAAAACCTTACTGCAGGCTTCCAAGAGGCAATTCAAGAGCTGAATGAAGCAGTTGGTTGTAAATAATCAAGAACACATTGAAAGATCACATTTAATAGTATCTTGCACTATACTATTTCTTTCTGGAATAGTGGAGAGTGTCAATCGTTCGGGCATCAACAGTTGGGATCACTGAGTTCAAAGAGACGGACACTACTGTAAGATCCAGGAGTTTGCAGATCATCAGACAACATACTCAATGCCACCCACCACCCCACCCCTGGAACGTAAGTTAAAAGGAAAAGGCAAAGATGATGAGGGCTTGTGGGAGCTACACATCCAGTCACTGGCTGAACTACAACTAAGTTTGGGCCTCTCAACCCAGAACCAACCCATGCCACCTGTTCTCCTCCCTAACCAAGATGACAGAGAACATACGGGACACGGCAGGTCAATAACTGTACAGTGAACTCTCAGGTGACTTCCGCTGTATGTTTTCATTTATATCTTGCTTTATGCACTCTCAACGAAAGTTCCCTTAATTCTTTTAAAGAGAGCCTGTAAAGTGATTAATAAAATACACCTCCTTCCTCAAGATTCTGATTTCTGTCATATAAAGTTGAAGGGGTAGCATCCCGGGTACTTAAAAATGTTACGTTTTTTCCTACAATTTCTCTCATGTTAAAATTAAGTTTCTACAAACTAATTCCAGAAGCTTCTCCATAAGGAACCGAGGCATTAAAAGTCACTGCAAGTCACGGGTAGCTAGAGATCATGCTGGTTTAGTAAAGAGGCAGTTGTGGCTTCTCCATGATCCATTACTTCGCCAGCCCTGGGTAGTTGGCTAAGTTTCCAGTGCCAGGCGTAACTTCGCTCTTGGTGAGCAGGTCTTTACTCCAATTAGAAAGTTTTTGGATGCTATCAAAGTATGCATGCTGCTACTGCAACCTTAGGGTGATTGTGCCACAATGGTCAGCATTATAGCCATGGATATCACAGCCAGGCAGGACTGATGGTGGCTTCCTTCCTTTGGAAACTTACATAGCACCTTCTGGTACCATGAAAGCCAGTCCTCAGCAGGGCTGATTTCAGGTCAGTTTCAGCTCAAGGCCCCATGGGAACTGTTTCAGAAGGGCACCAAGCTTTTATCTGTAGGGACTTAACCTTCTGCCTCTGTAGAACAACCGGGGAAAATAGCAATAACCTTTGGTGCTTTGGGAGTCTCTTGGACAATCTTGACCAACAGCACAAAAGAGGACTTCTCAAGGCTGGTGTTGGGAATTTTGTTATATGATCTTTTGGAAGGAACATTATTAGCCCAGATGGGGAAATATCCTTTATGCTATTTATATTTATATATAGATAAAGGGAGGAAAAAGAGAATAAATGATACAATTAAATTATAATCTCAAAATGAATTTTTAAAAAGATTGAAACCCACTTTTGTGGATTTTTTTTCCTTCTCCTGCTCATAGCTACCTTCCAGGGTTGATGCATTTACACAGGACTTAAAATGAAAAGGAAAAACAAAATAAAAACAAAACAGGAACCCGAAGAAGTTAAAAGACATGATCAATCAGCTCTACTTCTTATCTGATATTTATATCACGAGGTCTACTACCTATTTTCAGTCAGATCTCAGCTGCCCAATAGAAACAACTTCTCTTTCTTAGGGGACAAACACACTGCTGATATTGTGCAGTGCCTCACTGGGAAGTCTACAGCCTGTTTCTGCAAAGAACCAGGTCCGGGACTCAATCCCTGGTGCTGAGAAGAAAGAAAGAGAGAAAAAGGTCAAGGGATGAAGGGGCAAAGGGGAGAAAAAGAGAGAAAACAGGAGAGAGAGAGAATCAGGTATTCAATCCCTCTGAATTATCTTTCAGGAAATTATCCTCAGGAAGGAGTGGGTAGAAGGTGGTCATCACACAGCCAAAGAAGCTAGCTACTCATCTTGTCCATCTTAAAAACTCTCACACTACTTTGCTTCAAATAGAAAATTCACAGTAATGTTTGTAATGGGACTCATGAAGAACATGATATTCAAGATATACATGTATACTCTATACATGTATCTATCTATCTATGTATATATGTGTGCATATATATGTAATAAAAATATATTTGAGAAAGGACACTATACACGTGTGTGTGTGTGTGTGTGTGTGTGTTGTCCTTTCTCTTTCCACTTAAAAAAAAACTTTAGGAAAAGTAGTTTTAGTGGGATTAGAAACATAAAAATAACTTCAACTTAATCCTTAAAATAAACAGAAAACCTCTCTGAGCCAGACACCCCTGGGTACACTGTCAACCCGATGCAGTGAAGCCATCACACGAAATGGCCTTCTTAGAGCATAGCAGTCAGTGGCTTCCCTGCGTTTCCTCGATTTGAACTCGGTTTCTCATCTTCTTCTAAAGCATTAGAATAGAACTGGAAAGTAATCGAACAGAGACAACGAAGGCCATAGGAGGCGTAATGACAACACCCAAGTTCAACTGCAGCTGAAGTTTTCAAAGATGTCCATTTCAAATCTACTTATGTACATGTGACTATATGCTGTTCTGAATGCAGACCACGCTGGTTGCCATTTCTACTTGTTCTTGAATATTTCATTTAATATTTTCCTGTCAATTGGCATGACTAATATGTTGTTCCTAGGAATTTGTAGTAATTCCAGTATACAGAACTAATAGTTTAGACCCACGCTTGACCCCTATTGGATCTATACATTATGTTCAGATTCAGGCTCTTAAAAAATTGAACTAAACACCTGGCAGCAGAATGATTATTTACTTACTAGAAATACATAACACCAAGAAACTACAGGCTTCATGTCACTCTCTAAGGAGTCCAAAAATAAACAAGCAAATAGAAAAGAAATCCTTTGTTGGGGGTGATGTGTATGGAAGGTCATTTCTCTTGAAAGCTACTGCGGCTGGGTGTGGCAGCACTTGATAGTTAAGAGAGGCCAGCCTGGTCTACCTAGAAATAGAGGTCAGCCTGGTCTACCTAGAAAATCCCAGGCCAGATAGGACTATAATGAGACATTGTCCTTAAACAGCTATGCGGGCAGGGGGCAGAAGCAAAGGAAGGAGGTTTCCACCTGAAAGTCACTGAGGAGAAAAAGTAAACATACTGTGGTCATATTTTGTTTGTGCTATAACAAATAAAGCTCACCTGAGGATCAGAGTGTGGGGTGAGCTACTAGTTGGCCATAGAGGCCAGGCACACACCTTTGATCCCAGCAGTTGGGAGGCAGATGGATCTTTGTGAGTTCAAGGCCAACCTGGGCAGCACTGGATTGATCCAATCTCAAAGAGAAAACAGAGTCAGGTAGTGGTGACTCACGCCTTTAATCCTAGTATTTGGGAGTCACACACTTTTAATCCCAGTGCTAGGGAGGTGAAGACAGAAAAGAATATGGCTAGGCCGGGAGAGGAATATAAGGCAGAAGACAGGAGCTCAATGTATCCAGTCTGAGGACTTGTAGAAACAGGACATCCCATTCAGTCTGAGGATTTTGGAGCGGTAAGGACCAGTGGCTGGCTGCTCTGCTTCTCTGGCCTTTCAGCTTTCTCCCCCAATATCTGACTCTGGGCTTTTATTAATAAGACCTATTAGAATTCGCCCCACAACGTATACAATGGAAGCATAAAGACAATATGATCACATTTTCTGAGACTGAATTCTAAACATGAAGAAGCATCAGCATTTGAGAAACTCAAATATCCCAGTTTTCTCTCCACCGTCACATCCAGAGGTCACTCATGGCTATTGCAGAAGTCACTGGTGGCTGCTGCAGAGGTCAATGGTGGTTACTAAAGAGGGCTCTGGGAGCTACTACAGAGCTCACTTGTGGTTGCTGCAACACACCAGGGAAGCCACTCTTCTGTTGAGTGTCCTAACATTCCTGTTATCACTGAAGTCAAAGTGACCACCCAGAAAAATGGGGAAAGGACATTAAGCATGAGGAATTCAAATGAAAAAAAAATCCTATTTAGTTGAAGTTCAAGTTTATCAGTCCAAGAATTACAAAGAACCTTCCTTTGCTAGGTTATCCCAAGACCCAAACCTGATGATGTAGATGGTGAAATGCAGGGTTCTGGTCTCACTGGACACAATGCTATGCTCTGTACACAGACAGCAGAAGTGAGACCCTAAACTCTCCTGCAAACGGAGCATCTTTCTTACCTCAAAGCATAGTCCAGTCTTTTTTTATTCATCAGTTAATCAAGAAGCAATGAGTAATATACAGAGTAACTGTGCACAGAGAAGAACATGGAAGTGGACGACAAGAAAAAAAGGGGTACAACGGCAAACCCCCAAACAAGGCAGGGAGCTGGCTCAGTGGGAAAGAGGCATACTGAGCAAGCATGAGGATCACAGAGTGGATACCCAGCACCCAAATAAAAAGTTAGGTTCTGGGATCCACGTGCAGGACCGAGGAAGGAGGAGAGCTGGGGTTTGGTGATCACCAGCCTAGCTCCGGGTTCAGTGAGAGACCCCATCTCAATGCAATAAGGTGTGGTAAAACAGGGCCCCCAAATCCCCCCTCTTGCCTCTGCAAGCACATGCACATGAGTGCATCTGTGTACACACGTACGTGCAGACACACACAAACACACATACCAAAATTAGTATGAAAGGCCAAAGAAAAGGCAAAGAGGATGTGCTCTGTGAGATGAGACAATGCCGCATCCACAGCCACTTTGTGTCCCCTATTCTTTGGCGTTCTCCATTCTTCACACAGGTTTATGGCTTTGTATCTCCAAGTATATAAAGCCATGCTTCCTTTGGGCTCATGTAACCAGCTCTGCTGATACAATTACATATGACTCGGAACCACGTCTCAGTCAGAAAGCATAATTCAGTAAATGTTTACGGGTGCTTAGGCTGACTATAAATATTTCGGCATGCGTGTGTGCGTTTCTCTTCTGTCTGTGGGAACCACTGGGGCATTGATGATTGATACACACTAAAACTGCAAAGTAGCAATGCAGAAATAAGCATGTCTGGAAATCAAATAAGACACCTATCCCAGGAATGCAGGAAAAGCTTTCAAATGCCATTGTGTAAGTGGTATCTTCTTAAAATAACATGCATTTAAACAGCAAGCCTTGTAAGACGGCAGGTGGCTCCCCAGAGGGCTCACCTCTAGCCTGTGGTTCCATATATCTGCACACGTCTATTCTGCTCAAACACCCTTTGAAAAAGGGAGGAAACTGCCAACGTCTGTCTTCTGGCAACTGCACATTAATCCGCATTCATCTCTGACAAACCCTATTCTTCCTTCAAGGGCAAGTTCAATTATCATCTTAATTATGCATTTACTCCCCAAATATTAAGTGTTCACCTCCAGCACTGGAGACCCTGGGAACACAGCGCTGAGCCACTCAGTGCTTCCCCTCCAAAGACAAGTTCAAAGAAAACCACGGAAAGTGGAATGCTAAAATGCTGTGTAATAACTGGTGTGGAGAACGAGGCACCAAAAATTGGGGATGGAAGAGCCATCGCTGAGAAGCTGTAGACTCCAGTTCTGAGGCTAAGAAAGAATATGAAGAAGAGGGAAAGTCTTAGCAGTGTGAATGCCACAGCCCACTACAACTGTAAGGATGAATGGAAGAAGGAAGGTCACAGGGCTCTTCCCAATGAGCCTTGCTGTACCCAGCATGCATTGCATGAAGAGCTGCCCTGTGGCATGATGGGAGCAAAGAAAGACTCTAGCATTTATTGATGTTCCTTTGAGGCCATATCCAAACAACACTGCTCCTCTCCAGTAGCATAAACACTCCCCCTCTTCTTCTAGCAATTTCACAGTTCCAGACTTGAATATGAGCCTTTAGCACATTCTATCTTTGTATAGAGATGTATGGCACTCCATCCTTCTGCGTGTGGCTACCCAACTTTCTCGGTACTGTTTAATGAGACTCTCTCCCTCCCCCAATGCTCGCTCTTGGCATCTCTGATGAAGATTGTTGATTCGCAGGTTTATTTTGGGACTCTCTAGTCGGTTCCACTCGTCTCTATGTTTTTCTGTGCCAGGATTTGCTCACAGAATCATTCACAATATTTTGGTTATTCAGAATAGCAAAGTTATGAAATTCATCTAAGAGTCAACGGAATGGATAAAGAGATTTTTAAACTGTGATATATATTAATATACTAATATATATTAATATGGAGTACTCGTCAGACATAAAAATGATGGAAATAGAAGACACCACACCAAATTAAGTAGGTATATGTGTGTGTTGGTCTTATTTATTTGCAGAATTTTAGAAGCACTAAGCAGAAGAGTGCAGAACGCAAAGATTAGCCAAAGGATATGGCTACTACAGAGAAAGAATGAAGAGTTATTGTTTTCACTGCTATTTTATTCATCCTCTTTTGTTTGATTTTCAGTGGTGCTTGTGGTGATGAAATTCAGATCCTTGCAGTGTAGACATTATATCCCAGTCCAGGAATAAGTTTGGAGGTTCTAGCATGCAGTAGAGTTACCATAATTAATACTCATTTGATGTATATTTCAGAGAAGTTGCAGGTAAAGGGTTCCTAAAGGGACCTCTGCTACATAAACACACACCTATCAAAGCAGGATGTGGTGGCACAAATGGGTGTGGACACATTTCATTTCTTTAAGTTACAAAAATAATCAAATCTAAGGACCGGTTAGAGTAGACTTGAAAGGCACAGGAATAAAAGGGGATGTCTGAGGATGGGTGGATGTAGGAGGTAAAAAAAAAGTCAAGGAGCGGGAGGGCAGTGGGCCTGGTGTGATTCGGACAGCTGTCTAGAGCAGAATTCATACAGAGAACATCTGGGCAGGATTAGAACATATGCATAGCGTGATAAAGGTTGGTTGTTAAGATCATAAGAAGAGATAGTGAAATTTTGTTGCCAACACTTTAATCTTGTCAAACTAGAATGTTCTATAACTCCCATATTTCCCTCCCTGTTCTATCACAACACCACTGCCACACAACTCAGGAACTGCCTGGAGACAAGTTAGTTCATGTGTCATCTGTCCAAAACAAACAACAAACAGAGCCCCTGAGAAACTGCAAGCTTCTTCCTCCCGGTCTTTGGGACTCGGTGGTGATGGGCACAAAGGAAACACTAGAAGTACCTCCTAAGGACCATGTATTTCTCTAGCCTACTAAACTTACTTTACTAAACTTTTATAAGCTCTACAAATCATACTTCCATTCCTGCGTATCGGGTGACGACAGCCAGGAACCCCTCTACTGGTGCCCGAGGAGACCAAAATTTGCCATGCTGGACTGTGGTTGCCTTTTTAGATTATGTAAATCAGCAGCACTGAAAGGCGATTGCCAGGACAGTATCAAGAAGCTCTGAACTAATAGTTTGGCGTATAACACGCTGCTCACCGCTGGGGTCTCCTATAAGGACGAAGGGAATGGTAACGTGACATCATAGGAATGTCCCCCTCATCACAGTGAGTGGTCTTTCATCACCCTGTGGTGCAAGACCCCTGTTCAATTCCCCGAGTGCACACAAACACTTCAACAAGAGCGAGCAGGCAGCATGCCTTCAACAACCAAGGTCTCAGTTAGGGTTTCTATTGTGGCAACAAAACACCATGACCAAAATGCAAATTGGGAAGGAATGCGATCATTTGGCTTACACTTCTGCATTTTAGTCCATCACTGTAGGAAGCCACGACAGGAACTCAAGCAGGGCAGGAACCTGGAGGCAGGAGATGATGTAGAGGCCACAGGGAATAACAGGGTGGGAGTGGGAGGCGGGTGGGGGGTGGGGTGGCATGCTTATGCTTACTAGCATGTTCCCCATGGTTTGCTCAGAACCCAGGACCACCAGCCCAGGGATGGAACCACCTACAATGGGCTGGGTCCTCCCCATCAATCACTCATTAAGAAAATGCCCTACAGGCTTGCCTCCAGCCTGATCTATGGAGACCTTTTCTCAATGGAGGTTCCCGTCTCAGCCGACTCCAGCTTGAGTCAAACTGGCATAAAACCAAGGAGCAAACCTGACGATCCCATTTCCTTATTAAAAATAGCCTTCCATTCTTTTTAGGATTCAGAAAATATTAAGAGATAAAAAACAACTCAACCCAACATCCATGAAAAAGTAAGTTCAATCCTGTTTGAGACCTTGTGGCCAGGGACCTAAAGATCTAGAAAGATCCTGATGGATGACAAGGATGATTTCCAGAATCCCTAGAAAACAGCTTCGTGGTGCTCACTGGCAATCATCTCTGTGATGATGCTGGGCTTGTGGCTATCCTTCGGCAGACTGTGTTCATTTCCCTTCACACTCACACACCCCGGTACTCAATGGCGATCAAATGGCACATACGGATAATGTGGTTCGCTGTGCGCTAACAATCCTGGCAGTTTTCCCTTCAATAAACTGTTCCAGATGTTAGCCCCAGTAATTACGCCTCCTATTATTCAGCTTTAGGAATGAAATACAGCTGCCACAGTTTCTCGTTTGTGTACCTACGGATCGTGGGCCAACAGCAAGCCACCATAGTAAAGGAAGCCCCGTGGATGGGCTTTGCACAATGTTGTGTGATGATGGAGGAGGGTCATCTGTCAATGTGTTACTTTCATTGGTTAATAAAGAAACTGTCTTGGCCTTTAATAGGACGGAAAATTAGGTAGGCGGGGTAAACAGAACAGAATGCTGGGAAGAAGGGAAGTGAGGCAGTCGCCATAGCTCTCCTCTCCTAGATGGAAGCAGGCTAGAATCCTTCCCGGTAAGCCACTACCTCGTGGTGCTACACACATTAATAGAAATGGATTAAGCAAGATGTGAGAGTTAGCCAGTAAGAGGCTAGAGTTTATGGGCCAGGCAGTGTTTAAAAAGAATACAGTTTCCATGTAATTATTTCGGGTAAAGCTAGCCGGGTGGCGGGAAGCGGCCCACCACTCCTATTTCAACAGTGTGGAGGCACATAGCCCCATAGGAACAGCCTAAAATAAAATCACGAAAACACTCAGTTCCAAAGTTCTCGAATAATCCTTCTGTGGCTCATTCACATCTCCACAGCTAAGGAAACATTCCTACATATAACTATTTCTAAATAAGCCAGGAGAGCGACGGAGCTGGCTGAAGTACAATCTGTGATGTAGACACAATTGGGTATCAGACATGAAGGCACCATATGCTCGGGAAACCCGCTACTGGGGAAACTGAAACTCAGGTTGCGGGTGCTCCAGTTCCAAGTGTGCCATTAGGACCCAGAAACCAGGAGATGGCTCTCATTTTCCTTTTCCAGGGGCTATATTAGCAAAGAAAAGAATATTTTTACAATCCCACTGAGAAATAAAATAAGCCAAAATAGATCTGTATCTCAAAGTAGGGACTGAAAGTTTATACTGATATGATTAAAGTTACAACTGACCCTCAAGAGGCACGTTCCTGTTCTACACGAGAGCCATATTCTGTCCCCGAAACTGAACCTGCTTGGTGAGGCGCCATCATTGCAGTCACTTGAGGGCATTTAAATGAGCATGCTAAAAATCCAAGCATTAACTATTAAAACAATTACACTGATATCAAATGATGGCTGACATCAGAACATTGGAAATATCAATATTATACTATGCCAATGTCATCCATGGCACTAAAAGGGATGTCTTTAATCACAATGAGTTTTACATCAGCAATTTAAGCAGCATTCCGGCCCACTTATACAATCAAATCGTCATGAAAGCGATGTGAATGCTCCGTCAAAGCTCAATGCTTCACACACGGTATAAAGTGGAGACATCACTTTGCGGTAGTTTGACCATAAATTAGAAGCCACACTGCTTGAAGCGTCGTTAATACACAGCATGGCACTAAACACGACTCTTCGTATTCACCCACGGAAGGCAAGAGTTAGAGCAGTTAATCCCACCTGAAAGAACTGTGGGGTAGAAGACATCCAAACATAAAACAGCAAGTAAACGAAAAATAAACAGCTATATGTCCGTGATAGGCACAGGCATTTTTCGAAGGACTAAAATTACAGAATAGTGAGCAGAGAGAGCAACTAAACTGTGGAGGACCTGGCTGAATTAACGCGCTGCTGCAAGCACTTAAAACGTTACAAATGAGTGAGAAATATACCCTGGAATATACCCATGGCGCCTGACCGTAAGTGGTCCAACTGATGGGCACAAGGAAAAATGATAAGGTCGCTCATGTGTCTGGCAGCCCATGGCTCCAAACCAAAAGAGTCTTGACTGTATTCCTGGGGACACGCCCAGCAACCCAAGGGCCAGACTGCTCTCAAAACCAGAGGGTTGCTGAAATGGCTCATCTGGAGACGTGAGCCACCAATCATGATACAGTGAGGTGGATCCCCGAAACCCATGTGGTAGGAGAGAGAGGACTCCTGCAAGTTGTCCTAGGGCCGCCACATGCATACTTTGGTACGTGCATGTATGCATGCATGCATGCATAGACACACATGCATATATAGAGGATAGATGTTAAAATAGGCATCAATCTAACGTTTTAAACACAAAGAATCTGGGACCATGTTGGTTTGTGTCTGTCCTTACCAAGGTTCTTGGCTGCTGTGACAACTAGGGCCTCATGTGTAGAGGAGGCTAGGGAAGAGCAGCCCCAGATGGGTCCAGACCCTACTCTATGCTTTAACAGCTGCACCACTTCAGCCAAGGCAAGCACACTCTTAGCCTCTGCATCCTCATCTGCAAAAAGGGTACATCCACAGTGTCCCTCGCAAGGGCTGAGTTCCAACAAGACAGAGATGTGCTTTACAACACAAACAAGCAAAAACCACCCTGGGCCCACAAGCAACTTTCAAAAAGCCTTCTTTAAGCATCTCTAAACCTCTCCCTTTCTCTTTCTGTCTCTCTCTCTAGCTTTTTAACCTTGATTATGTAACTACAGCTTTAAGAACTGATCCAACCAGTCCCCATTTCATTTCTGTTGCTGTGCTAAATGCCCTGGAAAAAAAAAGCAACACTGGAAGGAAAAGGGGTCACGTGAGTTCTAATTCCCAGCTATAGTCCGTTCTGGCAGGGAGGTCAAGGCAGGAACTTAAAGCGGCAGGACCACAGCCATGGGCAGAGAGAAATGAATGCATAAAGGCCTGCTTGCTTTCTCCTGTCTTATTTAGCTCATGAACACCCACCTAGGGAATGGCACCACCCACAATGGGCTGTACCTTCCTACACCAATTAGCAACCAAGGCAATCTCTCCCACACATGCTCACAAGCTAACCTAATCTTGATAAATCAGGTTGTATTGCCTTAACAAAAACTAACCAGAACGCTGACTTTTACAATAAACTTGCCAAAGTAAGAGCCGTGAATACAGTCACCCTTTCTCGGCCCCTTGCCCGGCTCTGAACACTGAGTGCTGCTGGGAAAAGGCATCTCCTACTGGATCTGCTAACTGTCTGCACCTGGTCCATTCAAAAGCCCCCCACCGTGAGCAAGAGTCGTCGCCGCCACACCCTGTCAGGAGTCTCAGAATGTTTCACGAAATGGAAAGTGACTTGAGAAACAGGAGACACATGGGATTTATTAGGGCTGTAATCCATCCCGCTCCCTCTTCTGTCCTAGGGCTGGCAAGCCCTCGGGTTTAAAAGAGGTGAATGGAACCAAAGAAAAGAAACAAGAATGAGGCTTCTCAACCCACCCGGGGAAGAGTTATCTAAGAGCACCAGCCCTGATGCTCGGTGAACACTTAGGGCACACTTTGTTGCTTAATGATTCATAGGGTCATCCCCACTTCCTCTTACATTTTTTGGGGTGAGTGCAAGTCTCCGTCTATTTTTATTGGATTCTAGTCAAATGAAGTCCAGTTGTCTTTACTTTTCTCCTGATGCCAGGGACATGTTGATAGCATGGATGCATGGGAGTTTGATAGCCGGAAAAAGAGCTTGAGAATAAAACATTGGAAATTCTGAAGTAATACAAAGCAGGGAGATTTGGGGGGGGGAGATTATTTAGAGGTTTTAATTAGTAGTTTTGCTGGGGGTGCTGAGTTCACACCACCTCCTCAAGTTTCCGTTGCTTAGTACTCGTCCACACACTGAGATACTGTATACACACGACTGGCCAGTGTGGCCAAGGTGGCTGGAAGACCAGACTGTCTTGACATTGCTTATTTTATTGTGTGATGAGGGAACTATTGACCTATAGGAATCTGTTACAACAAAACACATGTTTAACTTCATCAGCACTCCGTCGTCACGATCCTGCTCCACCCTCTTCCAGCCCTAGATAAATGCCACTGTCACGCACTTCCACGCCTGCCTCATTTACAAATTCCCAAGTTGTTTCACGTAGTTATTCACAATGAAATCACTGGCCCTTAATGATACCTTGGCAGCTTTTTAAGCCTCCATTCAAAGTCCTCTTATCCATACTTTTAGAAGGGACTTAGTTTCAGCAGGCTAAATATTAAACATTCAAGAGTGCCTGAGTCCTACAGTCCCCCCAAAAGAAGCACAAAAAGTACTTCATGTTGGTTCTGCATGCCTATGTCAGCGTTCCATAATCCACTTATTCCCCAAACACCACCCATTCCTGTTAGAAGTCGGGCGTTGCGACGGTCAGTTCTGATTAAAAGTGTCACGGGCTAAAGATGGCACTCAGTGAG
This sequence comes from Microtus pennsylvanicus, assembly GCF_037038515.1. Lineage (NCBI taxonomy): Eukaryota > Metazoa > Chordata > Mammalia > Rodentia > Cricetidae > Microtus > Microtus pennsylvanicus. The sequence goes on along the minus strand of NC_134600.1, from coordinate 15,345,125 downwards.
CAGAGCACTTACGTAACACGTACAAAGCCAGCAACCCCGGCCCAGGATAATCAGAGGGTGGTAACTCACATCTATTGATCCTATCATTGCAGGTAAGTGGGGAATGAGATGTTCAAGGTTACTCTCCGCTACATAGCAAGTTCCGGGGCAGCCTGGGATGTGAGAGCCTGTCTCAAAACAAACAAATAAACAAACAAATATTGGCGCAATCTTCCTTTAAGAAACCTGGAGCTCAGGAAAAAATTCAAGTCTCAAATTATAAACATATAGCACGATTCAAGCTTTGAATGAATGCTCTACTCACAAAAATGTGCAATACTGGCCTTTATATTCAACGCAAACATTTCGAGGCTTTTCCAAATATTCCAAACAGAAAAGCCCTCTCATGTTCCTCATAAGGAAGGGGCTTAGATTAATTAGAGGACTTAATACTACATAAAATAAACAAAAACATTTGTTAAACTATATAGCTTGTACTTTTCTTCATTAAAATGTGGCCTCTAAACACACTCTCAGTAAAGGGAATCAGAAGGGGAAGTGTTTTCCCGGTCGGAGGATGGGACCATTGTGAGTACAGCTACATGGTTCTCATTCCACTAACATTCCAGCAAACAAAGAGCTCAGCATATGAATTATATAAGTCATACGTTTTATTTCTTTTTGGATCAGAAAATAATCACAGATCCGGAAAGGACTGGTGAAAGCCCCGGACTGACTCTCTTCATTCTGAGCACTGTGCAACTGGAGAAACGTGAGGCATTTCCCAAGGGCCCTAGTGAGGCCCTAAGAGTTAATGAAGTTCCTAACAGCCATTATTTTACAATACTGGGCACCGAAGCATTCACAGACATTCCTCGATTTACATATGCCAAGAGGACTTAGGGGTTTGCAGACTGGAAATTCTGAATAGATTTTTCTCTTGAAAATACAGATTATGCATATAATTCTCTGGAACCTATTAAATGCTATATTTGTAGTCACTTTTAGAAGATACTTAGTAAAACGTATGTGCCAAGACTAGGGAAGCCTGACTACCAAGATGTGCAATCCCCGAGGGTGCAGAACTCTGAGCCGGGGACGCAGGATCAATGAGTACAAGCGGGTTTGATGCAGTGTACTGTAAGACAACAGGACCATCACAGGGAGAGGCAACAATACACAGTGGCACAAAAGGTGTTTGCCAGGTTTTGGGGGGCTGTCCCGCACCTAAGATAGGAAGACAAAGGATCAAGTCAAGGCTCAAACTTGTTACCAACAGTGAAAAGCACATGCTGGGATTCCAGCAGACTGAAGATAATCAGACAGGGCAAAGTGGAATCGGGTATCCTCAGCCACAACTGCCCGGCTTGGAGGACATCTGAAACCATGTCCAATGACGCCACATTGGCTAAACTGTGTGTCCATCGCTACAGTGACAGCCACATAGAACTGGGCAGAGCATGTGAAAACACCGCAGGGGCAGGCACACGGGTGATCACAGACCAGGGCGATTCTGATATTATTCGAAGCACGCCAGAACACACAGGTGATAAGAAAACCAAGAAAGTTCTGTAATAAACTGTCAGGGCAGGTTTAAGAAAATGCTTGTGCGCTAAACCTGGAATATAACTATGGTTTAAAATGATTTTTGTAGGTAGTTTTAACATTCTTCTACAGGTACAGGATGTATGTTGCTCATATTCATTGCCTTAACCGTCTCATATCTTCGCCCGCTGCTGCTGAGTCCCATCATTTCCCTTCTCGGTTCAGTTACGTGATCCAGAGCCAGGCAGTGGGTGGTTCGCGCCTTTAATCCCAGCACCCAGGAGGCAGAGGCAGGTGGGTCTCCATGAATTTGAGGCCAGCCTGATCTACAGAGTGAGTTCCAGGGCAGTCAGGGCTACACAGAAAAACCCTGTCTCAAAAGAACAAAAACAAACAAACAAAAAGATTGTGATCCCGAACAATGAACTCATTGATGCCGCCTAGAAACCCTACTGCTGGGGACAATGCTTGTCTGGGTGGCCTTTGTGAATCTAGGTGGAGTCATGGTTTCTCTTCTAGGTAGGAAGAGTGTCACAGACCTGGCCTGCAGGCTGAGGGCCTCTGGGACAGGGTTTGTCTACTAGAACTTGGGATTCATGACTGAATGAGATGAACATCACAGCTTTATCCGAAGGTCTCAAGGTCTCGGGCTAGGTTGGCAGATCACCTGCTTAGTGTAGGAGACACCCTGGGTTTGACCCCCCAGCACCAAACAAATAAACATTCTTGATTGCTCACCATTTAGCAAATGGCTCCATTCCTTAAGTTTTCATGGTATTTGATCAAAATACAAGGAGTCTATGCAGTAATTTCTTCATATTTTATGTTATATATTCATATAAACATTAAACACACACATATATACTCAAGGCATCAGAATATGGAAAATAATGCAGATTGAGCTACTTGGCAATTATTCCATAAGGCTCTTTGCAATGGAATGAAAGATAAGGTATAAGAACTTTCCGCCCTCACGTAAATGGTTTTTTAGGAAGCTAAACACAGTGTAAATAACCCATATCAACCAAATATATTATTTTTAAAACATTAAAAGGAACTTCCTAGGAATCCAAGTTTGGTGAGTAGAATCAACGGGCTGAAATTAATGGGTGAAAAGTCGATGTCTACCAACAAAAGCAGTGTCAGAAAAGCAACTATTCTAACATCGGTAATTGGTGAGTTGAACACCGTCCAATTTCAAGTGAACACTTACACTTCCTGGCTGGATTCCCTCATAGAATATAGCATCTCTCTGTCTCTCTCTCTGTCTCTCTCTCTCTCTCTCTCTGTCTCTCTCCCTCCCTCCCCCTCTCTCTCTCTCTTTCATACACACACACACATCACCAGCATTCACAAATGAAAACGATACATGTCTGTAACCTCAGCACAGGGGGTTCTAAAACAGCCTGGGGTATGTAGCAATACACTGGTTCAAAACAAGTTTTAATAAGAGTTAGGCCACAAGCATAGCTCCAGAATAGGTGGGGATGTAGATCTGAAAACTGCTTGTGAGGCATCTTGTATGCATAAGGAAACTAGAGTCATTCACACGCGTGGTGTGTGTGTGTGTGTGTGTGTGTATGTGTGTGTGTGTGTGTGTATGTGTGTGTGTGTGTTTGTGGAGTGGTAGCAGGGGTTAAATCCAAAGCTGCATTTCAGAGATGAGGTTGGGAAGACAAGCTAGAAGAACGCCACTAGGTGATCCTGAGGGCCACCGTGTACCTAAGACAAGCTAGAAGAAGGCCACTAGGTGATCCTGAGGGCCACCGTGTACCTAACACACACACAATGCTTGTGGCCCTGAGTCCTCTCTCTCACCACAGCCCCTCTTTTGTGGTTGGGTATCACACTGCCCAGAACTCAACATACCTATAGTCGTCATATGGCTTCTTGTTGCTCAGCCTGTCTTCTCTGCAGTAATACATTTTTCTTCAATGATACAGTTATTTTTTCAAATCACCTTAACCAGGCTAGCTATATGGTTCTTACGTCTGGGGGTCATATCACTTACATGCGTTTATACTAGCCTTACCTACCTCTCTCATATTTCCTCTTGTTCTTATAAAGTCCTTAATAACAGTATACGCCATCCCACACTGCAGATCATGTTTGTACTACAGGAACAAACTAACTCCAAAAATTGCTGTTAGAAGCTCAGGACCAAGCAGTATCATGGTTTTCATTTAGTTACTAAGGCCTCCCTCACAGTTGTTCCAGCTAGGGTTTTCTTCTGGCCCTACAAAGACAAGAAGCCTGCAGGACAGCAGGAACACTGTCCTCAAAGGGACACTGCTTAGCAGGTCCTTGTGCATAATAAATCTGCTCTCTCTTCTACACAGCCCAACCTCCAAAGCCATCTTTTCTCACCCACTTGGCCATGAGCAACTGGGATGGATGTTGTAACAAAAGTTCACAATGCAGACGGGGGCTTCCAGGAGCTGCGGAGATAGGTAACTGCTCTCATGGTAACCCCCCCCCCCCTGCTCTAGACAGTGCCTGGGCCCCTCCCTTCTTAGGCACCAAGCGCTCTCAGCCTTCCTGAATAACTTTCTCTTCACACCCCAAACTCCTGAAGCTCAATGTTCCCAGCACCCAGTCCTTAACCTTTGCAGAAACAGGAGGATAGTGGACCTCCACATGTGCAAGTTCAACCTACCATGTACGGTAAAACGTTTTCTAATTTTTCTTTGCGACTACATGGAGGAAGCCATTTTCTTTCTTGCCACTCTCTAAGCGACAGAGCATAAGTGCACGTGCAGATTTGCACTGTGTCCATCACTGAGCATCCTAAGGCGACTTACGATACGTGCAGGGATGTGCACAGGCGACCTGCAAATGCTACACGATTTTCTGTAAGGATCAAGGGCATCTGAGGATACACACTGAGGGAGAGTTGTGTGAGTCTCCCACCTCCAGACTTGCAGAAGATATGCCTGGAAAGACACCTTGGGAACTGGACTTCTTTCCTGGAAGGGTCCCCTCTCCCTTTCCACACAGACCTTGGAGCTCCAAATTACTCTACTTCCTTCTGGGGACATTCAGGTCCCAGATGGTCACTCTCTCCCTGGACTGAGCTGCGTGCCGGGGCTCTGAGTGATGAAACAAGGCTGGAAATCACCAAGGTTTCCCACTATCTGCTTGGGAAAAGGCAGATACCGGACGGTCTTCCAGTGTGCCACGCACCAGGCTGGGAAGTGACTCGGGCCATAGGATGCGTGTGAACTGACCAAAGAGGACACTACAAACCCAGTTTGCATCCAGAAGGGGAACATTTTTTGAGTGTTTTTTTGTTAATTTCTTACAGTTCTTTGTTTATGCTACTACACACAACAGAGAGCTTCCATGAAGCAAAAAGTCATTTTAATCCAACTCCATTAACCAGAAAACATAAAACTTGCGCTGCCGCCCATTTAAGGGAGTCGTCATTTTCAATCCAACGCCATTACCGTAAACTATGAAGTCTCGCGATGACGCCCTTAAATGGGCATCGTCATTCTCAGTTCAACTCCATTACCGTAAACTATGAAGTCTCGCGATGACGCCCTTAAATGGGCATCGTCATTTTCAGTCAACTCCATTACCATAAACTATGAAGTCTCGCGATGACGCCCTTAAATGGGCATCGTCATTTTCAGTCAACTCCATTACCATAAACTATGAAGTCTCGCGATGACGCCCTTAAATGGGCATCGTCATTTTCAGTCCAACTCCATTACCGTAAACTATGAAGTCTCGCGATGACGCCCTTAAATGGGCATCGTCATTTTCAGTCCAACGCCATTACCGTAAACTGTGAAGCCTCGCGCTGACGCCCATTTAAGGGCATCATCATTCTCAGCAAATACAAGCATCTTCTGCTGCCGGCGCGTACTTTGCGCTGTTGAGATGTGCATTCAAAATGGAAAGTTAAATTATTCCAGGGAATAAAATTATCATTAGGAAAGTTTCCTACAGCAATTACGGTAGCAGCAGGTTTTTAAATTATCATCTAACCGACTGCTGATACCGGATAAATTAGAGCAAATCAAAATAAGATTAAGCGTGTAAATGAGGCATGGGCTTCCATGGCGCCGTAAGTGTCAGTACAAGGACTAGGTTTTACCAAAATGAGAAGCTGTCACCACCATCGTCAGGTTTTGAGTTTCCCTCCTGAATTTCATGCTATTTTTGTTTCCTTGTAAGAAGACAATTAAATCTTAGATTTCAGCTTGCCCACCCACAAAATCCCCTTTGTATATTTATCCATTGAGAAACCTTACATACTGAGTATAAAATCTTCACGTGACCTAAAGGAAATGATTTGCTCTCGTCCAGATTACACCAATATTTAAGCATCAATATTTTAGCTCGCTTATTATTTTTTTTTTTGCATCTAGTAATAAAACTGGTCAATGGAGTTCCCCAGGTACCCATGAAAATTTTATTTTAAGACATTTATTACAAGATTAGCTTAGGTTATAAACTTCGGAAGAAATCATTCCCAAAAACGCAGAAGCAATAACCTTACTTAATAGAAGCTCGCTCCATAAGAACTGACACTCATTTAACAAAACAGTCAACAATCCCTCCTAAACCACAGCTGCCTGCCGGAGCTCTCCTCTTTGATGTCATTAACTTTGGGCCACTATTTTTTTTTTGTCTTCAATCTTAAATTAATTCCCTGGGAAGCTTGCAGCAGGTTGGCTGGTGGAAGGGATTAAACGTAAGGGTTTATATAAAGCAAAGCAGCTTTTGATTCAATGCTATTACACCATGATCACTTACCCATAAACTGTTAGATACGGCGAGTTTTGTATGTTAGACACAAAGAGTGTTCATTTTCAAAAGCTGTTTTCATGCAATAAATAGAATGGGGATTATTTGTGTTGTTCATATTCATTTTTCAAATATTCAACATGACTCCAAGGGCACAAAACCATGTGTCTGGGTGATGTTTTATTTTCGGTTGTTTTGTTTCAGGATTTTTTTGTTTTGTGTTTGTTTTGCTCCTGTGTATCTACTTAAGACTTCTTGGGGAGGGGGCATCAAGTTTCCGCTGTGGTGCGCTAAATGGAATCTTCCCATACGCGGAAACATTCAATGAAGAATATGTGTGTATATTTCAGTTCAGCATGAGCCTTTTCCCAGAAGGAGACTGGTGGTCTCTGTGACTTAGTGAGGAAAGAAAACAGGACTCTTGAAGAAGGATGCTTTTAACTGATGCATTTTTCAGAACACTTCTTGAAGCAGCATTTGAAGCAACCATAGACACTGGGCTAAATGTTAGGGTTTTGTGAGAGTCCTCCCCCTCCTTCAGCTTGTACCCCTACCCCTTGCTGGGCAACAGCATCCCCCCCCCACTGACAGGTTCACTGGAGCCCAGACTTGGGGTTCCCGCCCTGTGGCCTCTACTCCAGAGAAGCTTGGGGTTGTTAATTACGTGATAAATGGACCAAGACTCCAACTTCAGGGCATCTTTCTGCTGTGCCCAAGCAGCACTTAGAAGCACATCCAACTCCCTAAAAACGTCCCAGGAACTCTCTCAGTCTTGATTCTGCACCTAGTCTTCCAGCCTACCACCATGTTTCCAGGACTTTACAAGTCCTTTTTCCTGTGTAAGTGAAAGACAGTCTAATTTTATTACTCAGAACTAAATAACCTACCTGATACACGTGCCCTTTTCTGAGATTATCTCTGTGATAAGGTAATAGGCATTGACTCTACTTATGCCACCAGGAGCTCTCCCTGGAGAAGAATTATGGCCTGACCTTACCTCCCGGTTCTGAGGAGCCCGCAGAGGCAAACTCCAGAGAAATCGGTAGCCTGAGGAGCACAGTTGAAGGTTTCACTGTTGCTACGCAGCGGCAGCGCCTGGATCGGGAGGCTGATGGTGACAGTAATGCTGCGCATGTCCTTGCACACAAGGACCTTTCTAATTTGTGACCTATAATCTCAATTATATTTGTAGAAACCCCGTGACCTGCCTTCAGAGGCTCTGTCTCACAATACAATGAGCAGTAAGCTGAGCCATCATGTCTCCATTTTACCTGTAAAACCTACTAAGTCTGAAAAGAGAGATGCCTACAAGCCTTGGACAGTCCTGGCCTATTTCCTAATGTGTTTACTCTCACCTTCAGCACTCCCTAAAATCCTTTGGGGCCTCAAAATCAAATGCCCACACATTAGCTGAAGTTTCCGCCTGTAAGTTTCTTAAAATCCAACAGAAGTAGCGATCCCCCATGAACTAGGATGTCGGTGAGGTCCACAAATAATGGCGAAGACTTGGATTTTTCCAGCATAGTCCATCCAGATCCAAAAACACCGGGAAGTACTCAGAAATGCCCCGGTGATGAAGGGAATACTAAAAATGCACCTGCCTGTCTTTAGACTCCACAGTCTACGGAGCTGGTCATACGATAACATAACACTCCTGCGATTTGATTATGTTACCTATTCCAGGCATAATTATGGCTGTGCTGTGATTCTGCTGTTAGAATGGCTGTTAGACGGCACTGCTGCTGGGAGAGTGCAATCAGAACCCTTCTACCCTCCTGGTAAAAATGGAAATTTACACAGCCAATATGAAAAACGAGATAAACGATACAAAAAAAAAAAAACATTGGAATACAATTTCCATGCAATCAATTCCATCAGTCTCACTTCTGGATGCATAGTCAAGAAAATTAAGGTGAGAATCTCAAAGAGAATAGCACGCCTTAATTCATCCCGGAACTATTTCATTAGCCAAAATATGAACCGATGGGTGATGGGCAAGGAAATCATAGTATAATTGGGGGCATGACAAGGCCCAACCAAAAATGGTGGGCATTTACACACACAGCAGTAAGTAAAGGCAAACTAGGGATAAGTCGGTCTCACATGAACTGGGTTTTTAACTCTTAAACCTACATGTCCTCTTAATGCTTAGGATGCTAAGCCACCAGGATGCCAAAGAATAGTCTTACATCACATCCTAGTACCTTTTGCCCAAGGTATTGGCATCCTGCAATGCCTAAGATCAAGAAGAAAGGGTTGTGTCACCGTTGTCCAAGTTTCTGTCCTGCCCAGTTCCCACAGTCGTTAAGTCCCAAAGAAATCGCACAGAGGTTTACATTAACTGTAAACTGATTGGCCCATTAGCTCAGGCTTCTTATTAACTCTTATAACTTATATTAGCCCATTATTCTAATATATGTTAGCCACATGACTGGGCACCTTTTTCAGCGAGGCAGTCGCATCCTGCTTCTTCTGTGTCTGGGCAGGGACTGCAGAGAAATAGGCTTCCTTCTTCCCAGAATTCTCTTGTTCTCCTTGACCCACCTCTACTTCCTGTCTGGTTGTCCCGCCTATACTTCCTGCCTGGCTACTGGCCAATCAGTGTTTATGTAAAATATAATTGGCAGAATATAGACATTTGGCCCACACCATGTCACAATCATGGTACCATTTAAATTGGAACATTCTTAGAGCAAACCTGATCTCTAAAACCTAGCAGGATTAGCCTTGCTCATGCATACTGGAGACGACTTCCTCTCATCAGGATGAAGCTGACTTCCTCTGTAAACCATACAAATGTCTGATTTCTTGCAAATAAATAGTGCCTAACATTTTAAGCTGCATTTTACAATGAACTTAAAGAGGCCATCAGTTTCATTAGACCTACCATTACAACACAATGGTCTACTGGAGGGGCATCCTTAACCCCCTCCACCGTGAGGAGCAAAACGAAGCAGAGGCAGTACGAACCACATAAATAATTGTCACAAGCCCCGAAAAAGTGAGCATAAATCACAGGTAGAACCCTAATAAAAGTCAGGAAGCAGAACGGAGTGAAACGTAAGATGCTACAGGCTTTCTTTTCTACTGATATAATTTTTTTTCTACTGATATAATTTTCCAAGAACCACTGTAATATTGAATACATGGAACCTGTCTAAGTAAAATAGCCAGTTAATAGCTCTGTTCTAGTTCTCTAATTGAGATATTTATTATAACTCCTTGGATACTGTTTGGAAGACATCTTTGTTTAAGATACTTACTACCTTCTATGCATCTAATACCTAAATATATACAGAACTGGATTATAATTATAACTTATAATTTAATTTACAATTTAAGAATGGAGAATCAGGAATTCAAGCCATCAGGCACGGTGACGCACCTCTACTCCAACCCCAGTACTTTGGAGGTTGCCGCAGGTTCGCCATCAGTAAGAGGCCAGCCTGAGTAATACAGTAAGCTCAAGACCAGCAAAGGCAGCTTAGAAAGATTCTGTCTTAAAACTAAAAACAGGTCGGGACTGTGAGGGTAGAGCACTTGCCTAGTATTCATGAAACCTTGATTCTATTCCCACTTAACCAGCAAAAAGAAATCTACCAAGTATCTGTAGGGCCTCAATCCCAAGGCCAGTCCAATGGCGTCACAGAGTTGCCTGCCTCTAGCCATGGGTATGAGACAACCACACATCTATACTTTTATAAAAAAAACCTTCTGAGTTGTGACTAAAGAAATAAATAAGAAAGAGTCATAGAACCAGCGAGGCAGTCTCTTCCATATAAATTAGCAGCATTTGGCTATGGCCATGCAGCCAGGAACCATTTCTGAACAAAAATTAACAAGTTTGCTGAGGAAATAAATATAGCCTACTTTAATTATCAAACGCAGGAAGTGAATGTACAGAGCAGAGAGAGGCATCAGACCAATGCTAAAATCAAAATTACAAGGCAAGGACTAGTCGGCAAGCACACAGCCTGGGCATTAATCAGGCTCCGAGCTCCATAAACCAGCAATTACTAATTTGCTCATTAAGACAACAGCTTTATGCAAAGTCCTATTGGTGTGCGCTGTGCAGGCATTCGGAATCGCTTCTCTCCAGCTCTGCTTACCTGGGTAAGCGATTTTTCAACTTCACCCCGACTCACCTTCCTCAACTACAGGAGAGAGAGCCTAAGTGTATCCCCACAGTTACCCAAAGACTAGATGTAATATTGCAAAACTGCAGCGATGAAAGATAATATTATTCAGGAACCTCTGAGATCCAGGTGAAGTCAGCAAAGTTGGGAGGAACATCACAGCCAATCAATTACTTCTTAGGAGTTCAATGTCTCTGAAACCCATGGCCAGGCTTTTCCTTCACACCCACCTCTTCCCTTGATCTTACCAAGCACCCCACTGTTTATTCTAATACCCAAATGGGGCTGCAGCAAATGAGGAAAGGAACTGGGGGTGTTGGAGAGGTGTGGTGGCCACACAATCTGGCTGGGATCATGATTTAAAACGACAAGTTGAACCAATGACCCGGACAGGTGTAGCCAGAGACAGACAAGGGCAAAGGAAAGAAGAGCGGCCAATCCACGTGCAGTGAGAAGAGACTACGTGCAGTTAGAAGAGACTACGTGCAGGACAGAGTTTTAACATGAAAGAGAATGGCCCATTCTAGGATCTTCTAGGAGGACCTGTTTCTATGACTTTCCTGTGTAAAGCATTAGAGAATTTTCTCCTGTGTGTAATATCAGCTCTTATTCATGTGCAACTGTGCAAAAGAGATGTACAAGACGCCAAGACGCTGGGAGCAGGGTCTAGTGGTGTTCACTCCTAAGGCAGAGGCAGGTGAACCTCTGTTTCTGAGGCCAGCCTGGCCTGTAGAGTGAGTTCCAGGACAACTAGGATGACATAGTAAGATCCTATTTCAAAAACAAAAGCAAAGGGATGGAGAGATGGTTCAGTGGGCAACAGCACATACCATGAAGGCAAGGGGACCCGAGTTCGAGTCTTCAGCACTCATCATAAAAGGGGGTTGGGGAGATAGGCAAGGTCACACTTGGCTGTCACATCAGCAGAGAGAGGCAGAGACAGGCTGATCCCCAGGGGACTAATAGTCAGATAGCCTAGCCAAAACAGAGAGAGGACAAGGTTCAGTGAGAGACCCTGTCTCAAAAACTAAATGGAGAACAGAAGAAGAAAACTCCCAGCATCCTCCAGTGGTCTCTGCTTGTATGTAAACCTGGGCATGTATATACACACACATATCACACACATTGCACCCAAAGCAAACAAATACACATTACTGCTATCACGTGGGGAGAGTATCTCCATATTTACAGAAAATGTCATCTCTCATAAACATAAGGCCCAGGAAGGCAACTCCTTGCATTCCTCCCCATGACAACAGATTTTTCTTGGTGCTGGAATGCTTCAAGCATCATCGATCAATGAAGAATTCACAATACACTAAGTCCCTTGGAGACAGAAACCTGCCACCTTGAATATGGCATGCTGCCTCAAGCAAGCTGCTGCTCATAATGCCGCCCCTTCGGCTCCAGGGACAGAAGGGCCATGGTCACGCTCCGCAGACTCACAGGTGGAGCCACTGTGCCTTCAGTGCTCTCCTCCACGTCTCAGTACTCAGATGAGAAGTACTGAACCTTTGTTACTTCTATTCACTGCACTTCAGTAAATGGACAGATGAAGCCTCCCTTCAAAGTTGAGGGTTAAACGACTGTCTTCCTTATTGGAGGCACACAATCATAAGTGTAAGCGAAAAAAATAAAAACAAGCTTAATTAGATCTCTGTGAACATGGGTTTCGGACCATGTACTAGAGTGTGGGTAGTCTGTCACGTCCAGCCTCCCTGGAAACAAACAAAACAAACAAACAAATAAAATACGAGCATCCCTCCTGCCCATTATCAACTGTCAGTACTTCCTCAACTAGGAGTGGGATTTCCTGACCTCTGCCCCCCTGATCTCTGCTCAGATTTTTTTCTGGCTTGACCTTGTGCCCAGAGGGCACTCAAGGAGGGAGACAGAATGCAAACAGGATTATTGTGCCCAACACTGATTTAGTCTATGTTTTTCTCCAAATTGATTCAAAGTCAAGATGTAGACAGGAACCTGGGGATGTGGCTCAGAGTGGTACAAGGCTTGCCACGCAAGTCTGACCACCTGAGCTTGGATGTCCCAAATCCACATCAAAAAGCCGGAAATGCTAGCGGTACACATCACTCATGGGCCAGCTAGCCTGGCCCATACAGCATCAGGGAAACAGTGAGACATACCGTATGCCCAGGCAAGGCTGAAAATGAGGACCAACCCCTGCTGTTGCCTCCGACAGCCACATGCATGCCATGTCACGTGTGTCTCACACTCATAAATGCATAAACATACAACAAACACGTCATCATATGCTCAAGCATGCATTACATATACATTAAGTTTTTTTAAATTTTAAATGATATATTTGGTAAATACTTGCTTGTTACCAGAGCAACATACAACACTCTTAAAAGCCTTAAGAGACATACCAGGTCTACAAGACACAGAGCATTTTAGGGAGAGGAGAAGGCTCATCTACTTCCTATTGACTTCCTCTCAACGGGTAGAACTAAAATTCATTTCATTCCATTTTAGGTTGACAAAGGGCTGTGTTTGGCTCATGGCTATGTGCCTAGAGGAACAGAGTAAAAAACTTACAAATTGGAGCAGGACAAAATTTCACCCAATGCATTCTTGCCATTTACTCATTGATTCCACCTCTACCGGCATCTGAATCTCTGAGCTGCACACAAAGAGAAATTTGGAAGCAACTCGCTTCTCTACTCTGGGCTGGAATGAAGACAGTTCTTATCTTATCATTTCTAATTCAACTACCTTTTAGAATCACCAGGGCAGGTTTAAACACTCTCCCTACCAGCCACGTGGACATCAACGAGACAGGAGTTCCTGTGGGTGGAACCCAATGCTAATATTTTTAAGATTCCAAATGTTTCCAACTTGCATTCATGGTCGCGAACTCCTGCACTGCATTCTCGCATTTTCTAAGGCATTTTAAGTCCGTGCAATTCTCTGCTATTTGATAAGACACAGCCTTCGTAACCAATGCGAGTGAGGATGTTGAGAAAGATTTCTGGTGCATTGTTGCTGAAATGTGATTAGTATAGCCATGACCCAAGCAAAAACAAACAACAGCAACAGAAAAGATCGGCCATAGGATCCAGCCATCTCATTTCTAGGAGCACACACACAAAGGGAAAACAATCCAGTGCATCAAGGAGACAACCAACAGTACTCCATGCTTATCACGCACAACCTTGCTACCAAGGAATACATCCAATGTCGCTTAGCGATGGGTAAGGAAAATGTGGCAACATTTACACTGTGATATCATTCAGCTGTGAAAAATGATGAAATCCTCTCATGTACAACAACATGAACATGCCTAGAGGTCACGATGCTAAGTGAAATGAGCCACGCTCAGAGAGAGGAAAAAACAAAACAATAACAAAGGAAGGGAAGGAGGGAAGGAGGGAGGGAGGGAAAGAAAACCATGCTCCCATTTCTAGATGAAATCTATGGTTGCTGAGGTCAGGAAATACAGATCAGGGAAGATGTCACTGAAGGGTGAAGCTGGAAGGGTGAGGGGCGGGTGCAGAACAGTTGGGTAGTGAGTACTAAGTACAGGAGGAAGTAACTCCCAGGGTTTGACATCATAATGGGGTCACCACAGTGTGACCCCGAGAGCGTGGAGCCAAAGTTACTGTGCATTTCCAACGCGCTACAAGAGTTCTCTAACTCTGAGTCTGATGTTGCAAACGCAGAGGCACGAATGTTCGGGGTGATGGGCAGTTTGTGTGCAGCCATAGAAATACCACGGCCAGCTCCTAATTACATACCACTGTGCGCCAGTGAAAACCAGCGCGTATGCACACACACACACACAAACGGCACTGAGGGAAGCTCTGTAGAGACAGATGTGTCCATCTACCCCTCACTGCCTTCAGGAGGAAGCCCGGATCTTCTGTTCTTGCTGGCCACTCTCATTTTCAGGCAGTTGCTGTCTGCTGGACTGTGGCCCCTCTTGTTGTCCCCATTATATACATATATGATATATATAATTTCCAAATAGTTCCGTTTCCATTAGATACACTGACCCACCCTGTGCATACTGTCCCCACCTTTTAATCAGTAGGAGTTTCTTCTATTATCTCTTTGAAAGACTGGGGCCGTGCTTTCATTCTTTTCAGTTGGGAAAACAGACTTGAGAGTGGCAGCCTTTGGCCCCGCCCTCCCGCACATCAGCTCAGCGTTCTCTAGACCTTCCTGCACTTTGTTTCTGAGGCACGGTGAGCTTCCCTGAGTTTTCCTTTGTTTGCTCTCTTTGGGGCCTCTGAGGTGGTTTTCCTCTCCAAGGTGGCTTTAGTTTCCTTCCTTTGCTAGGATGAGTCAGCTCCCTCTCTGCCCCTTCATCTTCTCTTTCTGATCATGGTAAGTATCTTTCCTTCACACCCTCTTTTATAGAGCCCAGTTATCACTATGCCCTGAACATAGGACTGTCCAGCTTGTGAGACAAGCTCTCTTCTGATTTAGTCTCTCCCGTTTCTTTCCTCTCTGACTGTGCCTGCCCATGCTCAGGCAAGATACAGGCAGGAGGAGGGCAGGATGCGGGCAGGATGTATCCTTCCAGAAACAGGGGACCGTGTTCACTGGCTGAAGAAAAAGACAGGAAAAACCACATTCAGCCCATGTTCTGTACCCTGGGATGATCTTATGTTTGGGGTGACTCCTTCAACAAAGCAAAGGTGATATTGGTTAGAAATCAGAGCCTTGGGCCACAGCATCACAGGAAGTCCTCCTGGCCCCATTCCTACCTCACTTTGAAGGGTCCCCCACAATCAGTAGCCTGCACTAGGCTTGAAAGCGGCACACAGTCACTACAGCGGAGAGGTGACATTCAAGCTGGACACTGCTCCCGGTCTCCATAGACCCTGGTTTCACAGGGTCCCTGGGGTGCTTAGCTCAGTGTACCAGTGGCAGAGTTCCTCTTCTCCTCCAGAAGCACCCATCCTTCAGTGCTCCGTGGTGACTGCCTGGCATAACAAAGGACCCTCTGCCATTTGTCATGAGACCACAGACGGCAAAGAGGCCGGCCGCTGGAGCAAACTGTATGCTGCCCCAGAGCTGAGGACCCTCAGAGTGGTGCTTATCCTCCCCCCTTTGTTCAGATCCCACAGGCATTTGTGGGGTGTTCTTTGTTGTTTGTGCCTTGGTGTTGTGAGTACTTTACAGGAGACAGCGACTTCTTTATTACTCACTGTTGTTTCTTCTGTGCGCTTCTAGGCACAAAAATGAAATTTTTGATGACAAAAATTTGTCTGAACTGGGTCTTCATTTAATTTTGAGCACTTTGATGTAAAACTCGAAACTAGGTTTTTTTTTTTTAAATAAAACCAACCAATGCCAAAGAAAACATACTTAACCTTTGATTCATTATTATAAGTATGTCCAAAGATAGAAATTACTTTTAACAGTAAATTATTATTTCTGTGAAATTGCCTTTTAACATCATATATAGAGATGAAAACTTTGCTTTCTATTAATAACCACAAGAAGTGTTCAAGGAAGTGCTCCACCAATTCCAGTGGCCATGATGGAAGTGCTACATCCAGTCCAGTGGCTACAATGGAAGTGCTCCACCCACTCCAGTGGCCATGACGGAAGTGCTCCACCCACTCCAGTGGCCATGACGGAAGTGCTCCACCCACTCCAGTGGCCATGACGGAAGTGCTCCACCCACTCCAGTGGCCATGACGGAAGTGCTCCACCCACTCCAGTGGCCAGGATGGAAGTGCTCCACCCACTCCAGTGGCCAGGACGGAAGTGCTCCACCCACTCCAGTGGCCAGGACGGAAGTGCTCCACCCACTCCAGTGGCCAGAACGGAAGTGCTCCACCCACTCCAGTGGCTATGACGGGAAATGCTCCACCCCCTTCAGTGGCTATACATTCCAGTATCTGATGAATGTATGCCTTCAATTTTTAAAAATTCTTAAAAGATGTGTTTGGAAAGTTGTGTTTTTTACTTCTTTCTTAATTTCCATAATCCTGAATAAATTCAGGCTGGGTGATTTGAGGAGAAAAAGACTTCCCTTTCATCTCAATATTAGCAGTAAAGTTAGGGAGTGTAGCATAATGGTCGAGCATTTGTCTGTCATGTGAAAGATACTCAGTTCCACCCCCAGCACCACAAATAATAATAATCATAATAATAACAATATAATAATAGTTCAGCATTGCCTCCACCACTGTTAAGTGCAGATACAAGTACACTGAACTACTTAGTATACTAACCCTGGGGGCTGGCGATGGATGCTGTATCAAACTTACATCTTGTCTCCAATCACATCTTAACTTTTCCTTCTTTTAAAATCAAATTAAAAACTCATTAAAACTAAACTCTGTTTTTCTCTTCTTAGGAGCCACCCCACACACTCCCTTTGATCATAATATCAAATAAAAACTATAATGAGCTCCTCACTACACATTTAAATCAGTCACAAATAAAGGGTTAACTTGCAAAAACAAGTATTTCCTTTGGGAACATAATGTATAAGCAACCATGGCATACAGTCCATATTATTACATATTCTGTGTATCCAGCTAATGAAACATTTCCCTAAACGCTCCCTTCACGCAGTCCACAGTCCGGGTATAGAAGACACCCTGCAGTTAGGTGACTCTTCTCCTCCTTATTCTCACAGAGAAGAGCACAATGGGGAATGTCTGGCTTGAAATCCCTGAGAGCTTCTGCTCATAGCCAGGAGGAACGAGGAGGGAATCAAGGACCCAGCCGCTGAGGGCCACGGCAGCAGCTAAAGAGGCAGCAGCAGTAAATGTAACCTGACAGGACCCCGGAGTCTACAGCGAGATTCTATCAAGTGTTTTTAAATTTGGTTCCACGGAAGTCAACTCGGTTTTGCCGGGAGATTTTACTAGACATTTAGCTGCTGTGTGTATAATTACTTGTCTCTCAGAACTGGGAGTGGGGAGTGAGAAAACAGTCACCGAAGATGTGCACAGGGTTTAAGACGGCACTGACTCAACACCTGATGTGCGGGACAGTCAATATGTGTGCAGTTGCTTCAAAACTAAACATTTTAGTCTTCATTTTCACGTAAGATGGGGAACATAAGCTTTGCTACCACTGTTTTTACTAAGGTGTTAAAAAAACAAATATTTATCCCTATCTATCCTTAATCTCTAGCTACCCTCTCCCCATCGTCCCCATGATTGCCAAAGACCACAGTGGGAGTCTGAGCATGTGTTACAGCATCCAAGCATCTGTCAGACATAATCAGCTCACGTGGTGAATCCCAGAATTCATGGCGGCACTTATGCCTGTGATCCCTCAGAAAGAGGCCGAAAACAAACTACCTTCATCCAAGTCTGAGTCTGGTTCTTGAAATGAAAACAATGCTGTGATAATAGAAGAACAGGAGTTTCAAGAACTTTCGAGGCAGGGCTCTGGATCTTACAACCAAAGCTAAAGCTAGGGAGACAGCTTTCTGTGTGTTTCCAGAGCTTGGCTGCCGACTTCATTGCTTCTGCAAGATACACCCTTAGTTACTTTGCTCTTCCCTAATTCCAAACTGTAATTTTGCTACAGTTGTGAATCATAATGTAAATGTCTGATATGTAGGATGTCTTCTGTGTGACCCTGTGGGGGTCGTGACCCAAAGGTTGAGAACCACTGTTCTAGAGGAAAGGTTTGGTGGTTTTTGTTTTGTTTCTAGGCTTCTTGTTCTGTTCTGTTTGTTTTGCCCAGCACCAGGGCCTTCAGGATGATGAGACACAGCCCCAGACAGTATAGCTTCCGACAATGAAGTTGAAGCAATCTGTGAGTTCGTTCAACTACTGCCAAAGCTAAAAGAAAGTATAAATTACACTTCTCCTCTCCCCATCTCATGTTGTCTCTTACAAGGGAGGGAGGGAACAATAAAGATGATCAGGAAGGCTCTCCAAAGAAGAGAAAGGTTCCACTCATTGCTCCCAGCTTTATCCCTGCCATTTAACTTTTCCAGCAACTTCGTCTGCTCCACTGCTTCCTGATGTGAAATGTCTCCAAGCAATCTGTGGGGTTCCAGCTGTCCTCGGCTTAGGCACACACTTTATGAACTGGTCAAGCCGCAGCAATCGCTGCCCTAGGAAAACACGTCATAGGAGCAAGTGTACAAACGGGCAGACACATTTAGGAATCCACAAAGCCTTGCCAGTGGAAATGCAGCGGGGTTTCATCACAAGGCAGGCCGCGCAGGCATTCAACACTCCCCACCCGCAGCCTCCTGTGCAAGGGTTGCGACTACTGCCGAGCTGGGACAAGCCAGCCTCAGGTTTGGTGACCACAAAGAAGCCATATGACAGCTGGTTTCATGTCACCTTGCCACAAATCTGAATCACCTGAGTAGGGAACAAAGGACGTGTTCCGATTGCCAAAGCTGATGTGGGACAATCCAGCGCAAATGTGTTCCAGGCTCCATCACTCTCTCAGAACCAATGGCTCTCCAGCAGCCCCTCCCCTTCTTAAACACAAAATCGGAACTGCTGAAGCGTCCCACCGAAAGCCACTGCTAGGCTCCCGGCCTCTAAGGTGTGCGACAACTCTTGTTACTACTTCAGCGTAAGGCAATTTAAGACGTGCTCCTAATGTATATTCATTCACACTAGCGGTTCTGTTCCTCTAGAAAACCCTGACCAATACAGGCGAGGAATCGCTTAGGCGCTGGGAATGGCAGGAGCCCCCTGCTGAATTCTGGCACTAAGCAACCAACACTAGACTGTGTCAATGAGTTATTTGGCATCTTCCTGTCCCTACCCTGGCCTCAGTGTTGGTTGGAAACTCATGTTGGTTACTAAGCGGTCACACTGTGAAACTTGGTGACTCTTTAGGAGACCCTAAGGGCAGAGACTTTAGCTTTGCACAGAGGAATTTGAGAATCTGAATTCGCCAATTCATCTGTTCACTCACAGAAATAAGTACAGGTATCGTTGGACTTGACGCACATCACGGAACCAAAGAGGCAGAGAAATTATTTCAAGGTAAGGCAAGTTATGTGCCCTTCTGGAAAACAGCCAACGCTGAGCCCGGCACAAACTTCTCGGGCAGGCAAGTTCTCGGCCTCCGGTGCAGGGATCGGCAGATCCTTGGGCAGAACTAGCTGAACCTGGGGATGGTGATAGCCTCCCCGGAAATCACAGAGTCTGAGGACTCAGCCTGCCTCCAGGAGGCCAGCTGAAGGCTCCAGAGGCAGGGCCTGGGGAGTGCAGCTGCCGTGTCCCCAGTCTGAAGGCGGGGGGATAGTTGGGCAACGGGCAGACAGAGGTCATGGGGCCAGACTTGAGGATCATAGCTTTGACTCTGAGAACTCCTTCCAAGGTGCTGAGGCAAAGAATGAACTATCTCCTGAAAGACTCGCTCTATTGCTCTGAGGAGCAAGGTCAAAAGCAGGTACCTTTAACTAGCACGTTAAATGTGGTTGCAACTAAGCGCTATGTAACAGCAGCCAAGAGAGGATAAGAAGAATGGATCCTTACTAAGGGACAAAGGGCTGGAAAAAGTAGAGGATGTGGCTCATCCCCCACCCCTCAATAGCCAGGCCAGAAATGACGCCATTCTGACTGATCACGTGAGTGGAAGCAGGTGTGGATGGCCCACGACAGACGGTCCACAGCTGAATCCACAGGCAGCGTCCACTGGAGCTATCGGATTGGATCCGGACACCGCGGCCGGCCTTTGCTGGAGACCTGGATTTACACGTTTGACCTTCCTGCTACACAAAAGAAGCGGTTTCTCGAAAAGCAAACACATTACAGCAACAACGTTAAGGGAAAAGTGTGAGGACGATTAACCTCGCCCTGGTGACCTGACTCAGTACTGAGTCAGGAAACGGAGGTCATGGAGCCAGCCTTAACTCACCTCCGCTGCAAGAAGATGAGTCCAGAAAGAGAAAAAAAAAAGTCAGGGGTATAAATAAACATTAATACAAGGCTAATTTTCATAGTTCTCATTTCGCTGAATAATTATACCTTTGGGCTACCATGAATAATGTATTAAGTAGCATGTAGTTTATATGTAGCCCTGCAAGTTGCTGTCCTCATTATGCAATCATTTGAAATCATTCCAGGGCAAACAGTAGCTGGAAAGCGACTTCCATGCAAATGGTCTTCTCCTGTGAGCCTTCTAGATAGTTTACTAAGTGTCTCTTTAGGTTAACAAGAGCTATTCAGAAACGCAGTCCCAAAATATTCTCTCTGAAATATGTTCAATAATTCATTAAAGTTCTTGCGTATCAAACTCTCTCTTCTCGGCTTTCTATGCAGACTGATGCAAGGCAGGCTTCCAGTGAGGGGAAAGCCATGTGCTCCCATGAATTTGTCACCTCTGTCCTTCAGTGATTAGAGGGAGAAGCAGCCTATCGTTCAAGAAGACCCATGGTTACAAAATAATCCTTTTGTTAAAACGGAATTCAGCGTAGGTGCTTGGGGATCTAACTGCCCTAAGGGAGCTCCCTTCCCATTAAATTGTCTCCATTTTTAGCTGTTGTAATAAGAAGCCAACTCAAGCATCGATCCATTAATCCTGGGAGTTGACCTGTTTTGCTAAGTCTCGCTGAGCACGGAACACGGATTATCTAGACCTGACTGGTCCTCCTCATTTTTCTTGCTTCCTCTGTTCTCCATGATACCACCGATCATCATAAAATGGTAATCAAATTACTCCCAACTATTAATTATGCTCGTGATTAATTTGAAACACCTGACACAAAAATGTAAGCCGGTATTCGGCGAGACAAACACACAGTCTTTAATGAAATTCTAACACCTGAAACTGCTTGGCACCGCCATCAGTCAAGTGACTACGCTTAATTTCCTCTCGGCTGGGCATGTTAATAGAGTTGGTCCTCGGTATTATTTACTAAAAATGCGCTTCCGTACAAAACAATTACAGGGCATCTAATCTGTGGCCTTGAACCACAGACTCGGAGCCAGCGCCAGCCTCCCACGCAGGCGAAACCCCTCCAAAGTCATTAGTCTCTGCTTTTGACTCCCTGCCCTCCTTGTCAAATGCTCAGTTTGCTCTAGAAGTTTGCTCGTTTCCCTGAGTCTCCAAATATGAACGGTTTAGAAGACTTTTTTGTAAAATGCTATGCAAATGGCTTATGCGAGAACTAGGGGGAGCAATGTCCGCTTGAGAGAAGGAATGGATCAAGCGTGCTCTGGCAGCTCAGATGGGGTACGAAGAGAAAAAAGATGGAGACATGAAGGTTAGGGATACGGGGATGGGAATCAATCGAGGGGGAGTTAGGAGGAGGAGGAGATGGGGTGATACATTGTATAAAATTCTCAAATCATTAATAAAAATACTTTTTAAACACACCATGAACATTCTGCTCCCGATAAATCGGTCTGTAAGTACAAAGACCAGAATGGAATAACCTGCAGGGTTTCCAGAGGATGCCCAGACCTACTGGGGGGGAACGCATCTGTTAAACAGCTCTCAGGTAGAGAAGTGTGGGGAAGATCATCCCCTTCTTTGGTCTCTCCCTTAATTAAACTAAATAGGACTACTGAGCCTGGCATGAGGCCGATCCAGTGTTTCTGGACAAGACATCCTCACCTCCTCTCTTCCCTATGTTTTCTCATTGTGGGAGATGGGAGGGACACAGACCCGCGTGTGAGTGCAGACCTGACTTCTGTTCCCCTTTCCACTAGTCTTCCCATCTCCCCTTGGTAAGCGTGTCCTGCCTTTGTTCCAGGAAGCGGAGCAGAAGAGGGAAGGAAGAAAGAAGGTTGGAGAAGAAGAGATAAAGAAAAAGGTGCACGAGGGCCGTATGTCTAAGTCCACAAAGACCAGAGCACCAAAGAAGAAAAAGAAAGTTGGAAACAGGAATAAAAATTTTTTTTTCCACCAAGATTTCCAGTAGTTTGGCTCTTAACTTCTTTTTTTTATGAAAACTCTCTTAATTAAATGAAATGTATGTTAATGACATATCTCTAAAATATTTTATGATGGCATGTCTTACTCCTAAGATGGAACACATTCTGTCATTCACCATCAATCAAGTTATCTAACTTTTTGACTCTAATAGACTATTGCCAATTATGATTCATGCAATATGAATAAAAATTGATGAGATTTATTCTGTAGACTCCCTGATTCAAATATAGGTGGGGTATGCATACTAAAGAGTAATTCTGAATATTCTAATTTTAGATGCTCATTTAATTTATGGTATCTTGCCCCAAAAATGAGCTCACTGGAAGACAGAGGGATGCATAATTTCTTCTCTCAACCTTCAAAGCACTATTAAGCTAGAAACTTAGTTTATAAGTGTAATAAATTTACACGTGAAAATGAAAATGCACATAAATATCTAGTAAAATGAAAATGTAGATATCTTAAAATATCAAGAAGCTAAAGTACATACTACAAAGAACATGACTGAGATGTCTACATTACAGTCACACACACACACACACACGCACATACATGCACACAGACGCATGAGCATGTACACTCACACAGACACATGTGCACGCACACACTCCTAAAGGAGAAATTAGTTGGTGGACCAAGTCATTCCTATCCAAGTACATCAGCTGGATAAATGTGAGGACAATAATATTTCTTTTATCTAAGTATGTGTAATAATAAGAGCCGGGCTGCGGGTTGCATTCCGCCACCCAGCTCCCGCCACCGGCTAGGCTAGCTTTACCCGAAATAACAACACACAAATTGTTTTCTTTTAAACACTGCTTGGCTCATTATATCTAGCCTCTTCTTGGCTAACTCTCGCACCTGGACTAGCCCATTTCTAATAATGTGTGTAGCATCCCAAAGTGCGCTTACCGGGAAGATTCTAGCCTACGTCCATCCTGGGTCGGAGCTTCATCGCGTGTGCCTCAGAGAGCAGAGCTATGGCGTCTGCCCGGGAGAGGGGGGAGCGTGGCGTCTCTGATCTCACTTCCTCTTCCTCCCAGCATTCTGTTCTGTTTACTCCACCCACCTATGTTCTAACCTATCAGGGCAAGCAGTTTCTTTATTTAATTAACCAATGACCTTCCTCCATCTAGTATGTTCCAGGACTGTCTCTTCTTCAGAGTCAGATGAGCTGCGCGCCAAAAGCCACTGCTCCTGAAAATGCACCCAGTATTTTATTGATCTCATAGATACCACAAGAAAACTTTATCTCCAGCCCAGGCTGTGTCTATGAACATCATCTGTAGGTCTAATTGCAAAGTTTAAATTCTCATGAAAAGATTTGCATGTGTGACATTTCTAACAGAAAATGCCCAAACCAAAGTTTTATCTTTTCCTATGTTTCCCATGTCCTAAACATGGTCTAATGATAGACACTACAGCCTGATTGATAACATCAGTATCAATGAAGTTCTTCAATTCAAGAACCCTGGATCCCCTTGGCCTGTGTCCTCATAACTCATAATCTGCTCCCTACTGCTGTTTCCACATTGTATAGCATACCCGGGGGCCAACTACACATCACCTCCACTGTTACTACCTGTTCAAGCCACTGTTGGCTCTTGCAATGACTATCCAACAGTGTCCCAATAGGCTACCCTGCCTCCACCTTTGTGCATATACAACCCAGTACACAATTTTTAGAAAGGCGGGGCCCTTTAAAAATGGCTCAAAAGTCTTTGAGGGCTTCTCACAGGTGAGTAAATGCTATAAGGTGTCCTAGTCTTGAGATGACAAGCTGCTTTTGTTTTTCTGAGCCCCTTTTCCACTTCCTCTTGAGAGGAGAACACAGTCACCATGCTGACAGAGACCCAGATGAAGAACCCTCCAAGGGACCCAGCCTTCTCAACACCTAGGCTGACATCCCAGCCAATGGCCAGCCCCAAGCTGCCAGCCAGAATAAACCCCTGAAAGTGCCTCCTCTAGAATAGCAGCGAACAAGGAACCAGTATATCCTCCAAGGCACTATTCTTGAACTTCTTAACAACTTTGTCTTGTAATTTTGGTTCTGTGAGTGAAGGTCCCAAGGGACTACGGTACAGAGGTTGGCAAAGTCAACTCTGGATTCTTGCAAGGATCAACCTCCTCGGGTGTTTAGCTTTTTCCCAACCTCAGTCTCCTGTGATTCCCAATCCAGTCAGCCCAGTGACCACTGCCTCCTCTGCCCTGGAGCGGGTGTATGTACAAAACCAGCAAGTGCTGACCACACGGACAATGGACGAAGGGTATGGCATACTGTGGGCCATCCTATGCTTGTTCCAGCGTTAATGACTGTGACAGGGGCCAAGACTTGTACCACAATCCAAGCCAATCTGAATCAAGAAGCTTCACCTCTCCCAGGGGAAATATTTGGAGTTAATGACTACCAGGAGAAGGGGAGCTGTATTTCCTTCAGTGGTGTAGCTACTTGCAAGTATCCCATTCCCCAGCAACTAGTTCTCTACCTATGCTTATGCAAGCAACCCTAACTAAACTCAGAGGATAAAAACGTCAAGTAAATAGGAGGGGAAAGGAGTTTAGATGGAGGACAGTGCCCAGAGAGGGCAATAGGGGTGAATGTAATCAAAATACACACGTATGAAATTCTCAAAAATAAAATTTTATAAGACTGTAAATAGGGATGTATTAAGTCTGATCCTTCAATAATAAAATCACTAAAAGTGCTTATTCCAGTGTTCTTTCCAGTATCTACAAAGTTATCTCACTCTTAGATCTCACTTGGTCTTTACCCAACCACAAGAAAAACAGGGTCCACAGCCATGACATAGGTTGGCAGAGTGTTCCCCATGTTCTTCCTGTATTGATTGCCGCAGAAGCTTTTCTCCATCACATCACTGTGTCTATGTGCACACGCCTATGCACTATTCATGTATGTCCTCAGGAGCACATAGATGTAAAGAAGCATGTACCCAGCTGTGCATATGGTTAAAGAGGTCAGAGGTTGACAGAAGGTGTTTTCCTCAATTACTTCTCCATGTTGTTTTGAGACGGGCTCTCTTAGTGAACATAGCTGGTTAGGCCTCCTGGTCTACCTCCTTCCCCCAGCCCTGTATTACAGGCATGCTCCACCACCCCTACTTTTAAAAAATAAAAGTTATTATGTGCGTGTGTCCACTGTATGCTTATGGAGGCCAGAGTTCTCTCTTTATAAACATCAAAAATTCGCTCCTTCCACTGGGAATCCAATTTGGGTCTTTAGGCTCATATACAAGGGCTTTTACCTGCTATGCCATCTCTCCTGCCCAAAGCTCAATTTTTATTCAAACACAGGCCCTTAGATTTGCCCAACAAGCACTGTACATACTGAGACATCTCCCCAGCCCTCTCTGACTCTGGTTCAATGAATGGCTGTGTGAGGGACATTCCTCTAACTCTACAGGGATTATATTTCTCCTTGCCAGTCTGGACGTTGATAAGAGGCTGTCCTCCATCTGTCTCAGTGCCATAACTGTCACTGCCTTCCCAAGTACTGTCCCCAACATTCCCTGACTGAGAACAGCAAACTCATTGGCAAGATTTGCATGCAAGTCGTGTCTTTATGTGTGACAAAAGCTTTTACAGATAGGAAAATGCACACTTTCAAAACAGAATAACTACCATCAGTCACGTAATCCCTGATGTGACTGGTGCCTGGATAGAGTAGACAAAGGAAGAGAGAGGCCAGTAGATTCAATTCAAGTCTGATGCTAAAATCCACGGAAGCAATCATGGAATAGCCTCCTAATGCTCACATTAACTTTGATACATGCATATATATATATAAACAATACAAGTAAAGAGCAATATATACTATATATTATATATTTTTACTTATATTTATAAAATATAGATATGTTTGTACATATTTTGTGTGTATATACATATGCATACATGGTGCATATATACATATGTATTTCAAGTTTTAAATGCATCCTTGGGTTTTCTATAGATTATGCTAATAAAAGGGGGAAATTCTTTTTTTAAATTATATGTCTATGTGTGGATCTATGCACATGAACACAGGTGCTCACGGAGGTGAGAAGAGGGCATCAGATATCTGGCATCTAAAGTTACAAGTAGCATCAAGCTGCCAAACACGGGTGCCGAAAAGTCAACTGGGGTCTTCTGCCACAGCGTCAGGCACCCTTAACCACCGAGCCATCTCACCAACCCCAGAAAGAGGCAAATTCCAAGTAGCTACTCACTTGAATCACCTGGAGCCCAGAAATACACTTAGAGTGAAAAGATTAAGAGATATTGGTCAAAATAGTATATAGAGCAATGATTGTCAACCTCTCTAAGTCTTGTAGGGCAATTCCTCGTGTTGTGCTGGCCCTCAGCCATAAAATTATCTCATAACCATAATTTTGCTACTGGAATCATCGTAATGTAAATATCTGTGCTTTTCAGTGGTCTTAGGTGACCCCTATGAGAGGGTCATTGGACCCCCCAAAGGGGCCAGGACGCACAGGTTGAAAGCCGTTACTGTATGGCATGTTGACCACAGCTAATAGCTCTGTCTTACATGTTGGCACTCTGTCAGGGGAAGATGCCTCCAGCATCCTCCCCACCCACAGCAAATGGATAATGACTGACGAGATGCTTGGCAACCACTTCAGGGTGTGTATGACAGCATCCTCTCGGACACCTCACTTGGACTGGGTTTTTAATCTTCCAATTAATTTAGTAATATGGGCTGGGGGTTGAACCGGGGACAGCAAGGGACCCTTCCCTTAGGACTGTGAGTGCATCGCTCCCTGAGAACGAGGCTCCCTGGCAAACAAGGCAAGTCTGGGCTGGCACGGCCAGATCACAAAGTAAACGCCTGCTTCATCTCACAGCAGCTTTTTTGAGGCAGCGACGTTGCGACGTTCCATGACACACCGCCCCACTCAAGGCCGGCGCACAATTAAAACCGCGGTGCCCCTTCGTGGCTCCGCTCCTGCGAAGCCCCACTGTGTAATTTGACTAGAAGATGGCACCGAAAATGAGTCGCGGAGCTCGCATGTGTATTCTGTCACTCTGCATTACCTCTGTGTACAGAAAATAAGATGCAAACAGTTCGTGATGAGCGAGGTGAGGGAAGGAAATGGAAATGTCAACCACGGGAGGAAACTGTTAAATGGCACCAACTGCCTGAGAGAAGTGTTTGTGTACCCATGTGTTGCTTGTCTCCCTCAATCTATCATCGGGAAGGACAAGCCACCCATGGGGAATGAGTGTCCTCGGTCGGCAGGGAAGCTGCCAGGGCCTGGCTCTGACTGCCCACGGCAACAGCGCACACACGCGCACACACACACACGCACGCGCACACACACACACACACACACCCAGCTCTGTCAGCTCAGGAGCTTCGCTGTGATCTGGCTGCTGTCAGTGCAGATGCAGAAATAGGCAGGCATGGGGCCTGCTGGCCTGCCAACATCTCGACTCTACCAACATCAAATTCTGGGTACGTGTGACTAGGAAGCATCCTCAACAGAACAGTTGGCACACTGGCTTCTCTCAATTGTTTGTACAAGAAAGAATCCAGTTTTACCAAAAAAGATTCGCTGCGTGCAGAAAAATTCAGGGGCTAACAAGATGAAGACAGACTCCAAAGGGGAACGGGGCCGCCTCTTGCCTCTTACGCACACCCACCTTGACTAGGGGAAAGGGGGAAAAGCATCTGGAAAGACGACGGGAAGAAAGCAGCAATGTCAGGAGGATAAAAGTGGTGGCTTCCTGCAAGCGTGTGTGGCAGGATAAGAGAGAAGGTTGGAAAACGGCTCGACAGGAATGCTGCTGCCTCAAATCCAGCCTTCTACCAGGCTGTTTCTAGGATGAGGATTTGAAAGAGAAAGCAAGGAAAGAGAGAGCAGGGAGAAAAGCAAACAACAGCTTCACCCACTTTATGTGGTTTTGGAGGCACCTATTTTGCTTCACCTCTTTCTCTTGTGTTAACTGGCACGTCTTCTTAGGCGACTTTGAGTTTATAGACAAAGTAAATGAATGTGGCTCTCATATCCACCATTTCCTGTTACTACCTGGCAAAAGTACAGCCTATTATAGCCGATAAACAAATGCAACACGTTATTATTAACAAAATGTTACATATTATTTCTATACAGTAGATGAATAATCTCACTTTATGTACCCCGTGAAGTTGTTTTGCAGCGACGCTCTCTTGCATGTGGCGGTTTCCTGACATAGCTCAGCAGCTGGTGAATTCAGGCAGACTCTGGAAGGCAGCAGCGTTGGCCATACCCATTCAAGTCCACACACAGGAGAAGGACCCCCACCTACCGGCCTGACTGGCCAGCTAGACAAGGCAGATGTGCTCTACTCTGGCAATGGATGCCAAGATCACTTTAACAGGGAGACTCCAGGGACCACCTACACTATGTTGCCTTTCTCCAGGAGTCTATTCGCAAGAGAGGGGGGGAGGAAGAAGAGGAAGAAAAGAAGGAATAGGAAGAAGAGGAGGAAGAGAAAGAGAAGGACGGGAGCTGCTGCTGCCGATATCTGGAGTTATGCAAAGAAGATGCCACCACCATCTTCCTCCTTATCATGCCGACAATTACACACTAGCCGCTCAAGGCGAACCTCCAAGCTCAGATGTCCCACTAACTTATACAGGAGTTCTACAGAGAGAAAAGACTAGAGAACACTCTGGTCATCGACAGCTCAGGGTAAATTAAGTCCTCCCCGCTGGACCATGGCCAGATGGACATCGTGCATGGAGTTCCGACAGACAGGAAGACCGGGCCCCTGTGAGGCACCTTCCTGCCCATCTTCCCTTGGCTTCTCTCAACTCCACTCACTGTCTCCGCCTCCCCAGAAACCACGCCCCTTTCATCATAGGGTTTTGCACACTGGGTTTCCCTTCCTGCTTTGGCCTGGTTCTCCTCTCAGGTGGGCCTCTGGGCCTCACAGATTTCAGGCCACACACTTCACAGAGCCTAATGGGGAGGCGGGCCAAAGACACTCCAGAGGCACGAGTCTGCAAACCCTGCAGAGAAATCAGCTACACCACTCTGTGTACTAGCACAGGCAGGAGACAAGGACCTGTTATTGCTCATGCCAGTGTGGCCGCTTTAAGCTGTGGGCATGTTTACTGAAGAAACGTGGCATTCCATTCCCTGATTCTAGGTTCACCAAAAATAACCCTAGTAAAACGACTGTCCACAGAGCATCCCAGAATGGTGGTCTGCTCAGGTCTTTTGGGTCTGGTATAGTTGAAACTATCATTATAAATTGATGAAGTATATTAGCATATGCCTGTTGTCCACTTCATGAGAATCACACGAGCCATACTTCAAGACCAGCTTAGGCAACACAGAGAGACTATGTCTTAAAAATAAACAATAAAGAAACAGGGTGGGGGCGGTGGCACACCTTTGATTCTGGTACTCTGGAGGCAGAGGCAGGGTGATTTCTGAGAGTTCTGGGTTAGCCTAATGTACACAGGAAGTTCCAAGCCAGCCCGACCTATATAGTGAGACTCTGTCTCTGAGACAATAGTGATGATGATGATGACATCACCCAAGTAAGTACCAATCCCTCTGGTGTGGTGAGAGATCAAGGTCCCATAGGACAACGTCACTACTTCCTTTTCAGGCACCAAGGAACGGGCTCTCTCTGGCAAATTCCTTCGGGAACCACTGGGGAGCAAGGATGAGTCAGGGAGCGGAACGGCCTGCTCCGCAATGCTTCTCACTAGATGGCCTGCTTTTAGCAATTTCCGCAGGAAAATTAACGGAGCAGCCTCCTGGGCTGGTCTCTGGCTCTACTGGATATTGAATTATGACTGGCCTGACAGGCAAAATGAGCAGCATTCTTCAGTGGCAGGGGACACTGCTCACCCGTTTATTGCCTCTGGGATGACATGGTTTGTGTTGGTATTTGTGCTTTTTAATGGTTTTCCAGAGACCCAGGCTGCATTTTCAGCCTCCTGCCGCTGCAATTTCTCCACTCCTCCTCAGAGCGGCTTTTGTGTTTTAATGATTAGAAGGTGTTAAAAACAGAAAACTCCTTAAGCCAATTAAATTCAGTTGAGGCTGTCTGAGCAGATCACACAAAACAAAGATGATTCATGGGTTAGACAGGCAGAACCGGAAGTTCAGAGAACACCGCACGGCAAAGTGATCAGAGAGTATTTATGAGAAGGCTGGCTGAAGCGTAGTCAATCAAGCAGTCACCCAATTACAGCCTAACTAGTTAATGGTTTACAGCCTAATCAGTTAATTGGATACAGGGACATCTGCTGCTAGCCGAGGCTGGAAACAGAATGTTCCAAATTGGGAGGGCCAAGTGGAGAGATGGCTCAGGGGTTAAATGCACAGACTGTTTTTGCAGAGGAATCTCAGCTCCCAGCATCCATGCTGGGTGGCTCACAGCCTGTAAGGCTATTGCCAGAACAATGGTTCTCAACCTGTGGGTCGTAACCCTTTTGGGGGGTCAAGTAACCCTTTCATAGGGGTGGCATATCAGATATCCTGCATATCAGATACTTACCTTACAATTCATAACAGTAGCAAAATTACAGCTCTGAAGTAACAACAAAAATAATACTATGGTTGGGGGTCACCACAAAATGAGGAAATGTATGAAAGGGTTGCAGCCTAGGATGGTTGAGAACCACTACTCTAGAGGAAACAAATGCCCACTGTTGGCCTCCACAGACACCAGTACTCACGTGTACATGTACACACACACACAGTAAGATAAATCTTTAACAGCAATAAAATCTCCATATTGGCACAGACCGTTGCATATTGATACGGCCTGTTGCAAACACAATGTCATCTGACAAAAATCTCACTTAGCAGACGGGACATAAACAATAGAAAAACAAATGTTCTCCTTTTGATAAAATAGGTGGGCCATGAATCACCTTCATTTCTCAATATTAAGGATTTTCCTGCAATTGTTGAAATGGCTGCAGAAAGCAAATGCAAACAGGATTCAATCAGAGGCTCAAAAATGTCCCTAATCTTGAGCTGAGCAAATCCTGTAAAATAAGGTGGGTTATTTTAAATGTGTTTTTATATGATTTATATGATTAGAAGCTTGCTTTCGTTGCAATTAAACATTTAATTTAATGTTTATTAAGTTTTAATTTAATGTTTAATTAAATATTTCCCGTGTTGCAATTTATGAAATCCAAAATACTTCTGCCAAGTGATTATAAAACCTACTCCCTCACAAATGTAGATATTACGAGAAAACTAAATTAATTGTCTATTTAAGTACTGTCACAAAAGAATAAACAAGTGTTGGCACCCTTGATGGGTGTTTTGTGTACAGGTTCACTGAATTGGGGTCTGTGAGGCAATCCTAGACTGCAGATTGGAGGATGTCCACGCATGCAAGAGTATCTTGTTACAGGGTGAGGGAAAAGTAGATGCTGAGTTCATTGGAAGAGGGTTCCAAGTGAGAGTTTAGACAAAATAAATGCATCTGTTATTTCACTTGAATTGTGGGCATTCTCTAATCCCATGCGTGGGCATGGACTTTCCTTAGGGTTCTAGGGGTGGATCTGTATAACTCCCCCTAAATCCTTGTGCTCTTTCAGGACTGTAGTCCAGTCTTCAGTTATCTTTACAGGATAAAGCTGTAGATCAGGCTGGGTGGTAGTGGAGCTCACCTTTAATCCCAGTACTTGGGAGGCAGCGTCAGGCGGATCTCTGAGTTCGAGGCCAGCCTGGTCTACAAGAGCTGGTTCCAGGACAGTCAGGGCTACACAGAGAAACCCTGTCTCAAAAAAAAATGCACACACATACATACACACACACACACACACACACATGCATGCACACACAAGCACCTATATGCACGCCTCTGAAAGGCACGCATGCGCACATGCATGCGTACACACACCCCACTCAGGAGTCTCAGCTTCTTTTTCTGTAGCTGTGATAAACATGCTCGGACAAAGCAGCCTAGGGGAAAGGGCCTTATTCTGGCCCTCTTCAAGGATGTTCATCATGGCTGCGGTGCTGAGGTGACAAGAGCTTGAAGCATCCACATTCAGGAAGCAGAGATAATGGATAAAGAAAGGCTGCTGCTGCTCAGCCCCTTTCCCTGCTATACAGTTTAGGATTCCAGACAGGAGACGGCAGCGCCAGCAGTGGCCAGATCTTCCAGATCACAAATAATGTAACAGAAACAGTCTCCTGCAGACATATCCATAAACCTGTCTCTAGGTGACTCTAGATTTAGGCAAGCTGATAATTAATATTAACCTTTACATTGGGCTAAAGAGAGCTGGATTCACACCCATTGACTATTCTAGAGCGCACCCAACTGTTCTAGAACACAACCAACCGTTCTAGAATATATATCCAAATGGCTGCTCTAGAACACACCCAACTGACTGTTCTAGGACATACCCAGCTGACCATTCTAGAACATACCCAGATGACTGTTCTAGAAGACATCCAACTG
Organism: Microtus pennsylvanicus; assembly: GCF_037038515.1. Lineage (NCBI taxonomy): Eukaryota > Metazoa > Chordata > Mammalia > Rodentia > Cricetidae > Microtus > Microtus pennsylvanicus. The sequence goes on along the minus strand of NC_134600.1, from coordinate 15,312,405 downwards.
AGTATTCTAGAACACACTTGACTATTCTAGAACATACCCACTGACTGTTCCAGGACACACCCAACTGACTGGTCTAGGATATATCCAAGTAACTGTTCTAGAACACACCCAACTGACTGTTCTAGACATACATCCTACAGCACCGATCATGTCTACTGTGAAGACCACCAAACTAATCTGTTTAAAATGTGGACAGGGTGTGTAGGAAGAGTTCCCGAACTGAAGCACTGGCTTCCCATCATTCGTATCATCTACTGTGTTTATGCCCGTGGCAAGGCGGGTTACAGTGGGGATGTGGATGTGGAAGAACACTGTTCACCCCAGGGCCGCTGGGAAGCACAGAGAGGAAGGGAAAACCTGCATCCCCCCCAGCTATTTCCACAGCATGAAGGTTAAAGACTTCCAGATAGCATTAAAGACTGGGGGGTCAAGCCTTTATTTAGCACATAGGCTTTTGGGAGTCATTCACTTCAGAAACTGGTAATGTATTATATAGGACCCCAAACATATAAGCACAAATAAAATGGTGTTCATTTTTAAATCTCTTTTCTATTTTTTTGGAAAAATTTATTCTCAAAAAAGTTTTATTAAGAATAAACCTCCAACAGTATAAGCTCTACCACTTAGACATTTCAACTCATACGTACCTAGTAAGAGAGGAATAATCTCATTATAGTACATAGTACTAATTAACAAACAATTTTGTTAGAAATAATCCCTATGAGAAATCAGTTTTAAATGTCTTAAACCTAATTTTTTGTAATTTTTTTTTTAGTTTTGTACTCATTAAAAATGTTCTCCCCTTTTACTCTTTGACATTTTTACTCATTAATATTTTTGGATCATATAATATTTGGAAATAGATTATCAAAATTAATTGCTGATATCAAAATTAAAATGTTGATATATACAAAAGCAATGAGCAAAGGAAGAATATTCTAGAAAAAAGTTAACTTTCCTTTGAATGCCTTTTTAAAAAGTATACATTTCCTATTTCCTTTGCTATTTAAATAACTAGTAATTTTGGTTTCACAGTCCACTAACATAACCAGGAAATCACAGATTCATGCTAAAAATAAAAAAAGGTAGCTTTAAGCTTTAATAAGAAAAAGTCATTTTTTCAATGACAGAGTTGTGTCACGTCAGCATAAAAAGTTAAATTTAATAAAGTCTTACTCTAGGTAAAAGCAGTGTAATTGAAAGGGCGTGGCCTGCCAAGACCTGGGAGGACTCACTCTAGTTAGGCCATGCACACCCCTGTCTCACAAAAGAATCATGTGTGTTTGCTGAGGTAAAGAGTATGGGAACACATCTTCCAAAAGAATTTGCCTATGTTCTAACTTTATAGTTTTCTGTGTAGCGTGTCTGCAGCAAATTATCCTGGAAGTAAAGTTCACCCTGCAAATATTTTCACCCTAAATATGAAAATTGTACGTTCTGACTAAAAGATAAATAGTGCAAAGTTGAAAATAATGTGTTTTAAGTAATGAAGCAATGCTGAGTAAAGTCCCAGACAGCTGATGGAACCCACTCACAGTATTCATGGTAAACATTAAAGCCAGAGACAAATGTGCAGAAATAACCACGGCTCTAGCTAAGAAGGCCGGCATTAGACGCACCTGCCGTCTCCAACACGACAAGCTCCGAAAGAGGAAGCACAAACTGAGGGAAAATTAACAGAAGAAACACAGAGACCTGAAGCACTGTTTACTTCCCACATTGTGGGTTTTCTTTTTCTTTTTTTTTCCCCCCATTCCCAGATGATTTAAGTTGACAAATTGGTTCTTCTGGCTGCTTAGCTTCCTGACCTCGGACAGCCTGTTTCTAACGTCTGTCTCACCCAGCTGTTGACAGACTAATGCCACCAAGCAATGTCATCAAACCTCCACGGGGCTTAGGATTAGGAGAGGAAATTGTAAGGACGGCCGAAGAATTAGAGTGAAGTCGGCCCAACTTTTCAGAGAAAATCCCGCCTCGAACAGAGGAAAATACGGCTCTCTGGAAGGGGCTAAAGTGTGTTCCATTCCTCCTGGCACAGAGCTGCCACGGCGCTGCCAGGCATTTCCTGAGTGGGGGTGGGGTGGTGGTTCTTCTCCCCTAAAAGGACTTCTTGAAATTTGATATAATTTGATATAATCTAAGCACAAGCTGTACACTGGAACCATTTCCTTCAAAAACAAATATTCAATTTTCTTCTCTGTATAGAGCCATACCCAAGTCAAGACACTTGCTTTTCTTTCCTAGAGTTCTCAGGGCAACATCCCACTTGGATGTCACAGGATGTAGAATGGTGATAGGTGTCTTTGTTTTTGACAGGCTTTTTAAAAATATTTTTAAAATATTTTTTTAATATTTATTTATTATGTATGCAATATTCTGTCTGTGTGTCTGCCTGCAGGCAGGAAGAGTGCATCAGATCTCATTTCAGATAGTTGTGAGCCACCATCTGGTTGCTGGGAATTGAACTCAGGACCTTTGGAAGAGCAGGCAATGCTCTTAACCACTGAGCCATCTCTCCAGCCCCATGACAGTCTTCACACCTTAGAGGGACCCTCTCAGTACCTAAGGCACAGTTGAGTCTGTCTTAGACCATTGGCTGACCCTCCCTGAGCCTCAATTTCCCCATTTGTAAACTGGGCAGGTGTTTTCGGGACTATGAAAACATAGTGTAGGGTCGGGCCACTTTTCTACGCTCTTCTCTAACCATGACAAATTAATGTTGATGAGTCCAAGTCTTCCATTTTAACCTTCCCTTGTATTAACCACAACGTTCTCAGTATATCAAATCCCAAAGAGGATTTAGCAAGTGTATGTATCTACCAGGGGTAGAAGCACACCTTTATGTAACTGTTCATCTCTTAGGTTTATAGGGTACAATTAAAGTACACATTTTTTAACTATTATCAAGAAGGTGTGTGCTTCCTAATGAGGAAGGGTGCATGCGCAAGTCCCTGTGACAGCCATCATATAGGCCATATTATGTACTTCCTCGTTTTCTAGGCCTTAGTTTTCACTCTTCCATCATCTTTCTGAACAGCATAGGTATTTCTGATGAAATGACTTTCAAAGGATAGTTAGGGAAACAAAATAAATGTAAATTTTACATAGGTGTATAAAGGGAATTCATTCTAAAGGCTATAAATTATGTCTGGGACTTCAAATTCACGCCTGACTGTTAGAATAGATAGGGTGGTCACTGTATCCTGTTGCTACGACTTAAACTCATTCTGTTGAGGTCCCCATCGCTTCCACCCGGAAGGATGCTACCAGCAATGACTGTGGTCCTCAGCTTCATCAGTATCGCAAAGCCGCCTCACAATACAGTCATTGTAAAGCTCTCTCTAGACAACCAATCATTTCAAGTTATGTAACCATTCGTGAATTTTAATGGTGTTAATATTTTTAATAGTTGATTTTTTCTTTCAAGTAGACTCTGGACATTCATGTAGCGACTTCTGGTGTTCTAGGACATGAAACCAAATACTGCGGCTCAACGGCCTTAGGAAGATACAACACTTGTATTGACCTTCTAGGACAAGAGAAACCCATTCTCGGTGTCATCTCCCCTTTTTCATCAGTGTCAGTCACCTCTGGTCATTTCCCACGGTACCATTTCTCCATGACGACAGCTCCTCTCTACCCCTGATATTCCTACAAAATAAATGCAACACACACCACGATAATAGTAATAATGATGATAATCTCGTGATATACTTCCCTGGAAGACGTCTAAAAGAACTTACAATTAATTAAAAGTAAAATAGTAATCATGATAACAAGGCTGGTTTTGATTTTGCCATCTACTTTTTCTAAGAGGTAGCTGCATTGTCTGGCTACATTTTAATCAGAGATATAGTCTAACTAGAAATAAAAGCGAACGGCAAAAATGGGCTATTTATTCACTGGAAAGATATTTTCTCACACAGCAAGAACCAGGTGTACTGCACTCTAAGGACAGTTTCTTGGGGGAACCATTTAAGTCAATCAAATCAGAGCAAACACTGAAGACTGGAAATAAGGTTCCTAATATGACCACGCAGGAACTAGAGAAATGGACAAGGCAAAACCCTATGGCTTTAAGGAAAGAGACACAGCGACGCGCATGAAGCACTCCACTCTCCCACTCCGAAGGAAAGGGCTCTAAGGATCATTCATTGTGGAATTCACCATGTGATTAGACTAAGAAGTGTTAGGCTATGTCTTATATCAGAAGGATAACGAAAAGAAAACCATTTTCTAGAAGACCTGTGAAGAAACATTCCAGTTTTTGACTACACAAATTCTTTCTGAATTAAGAGTGAAAATTAAAAACTGGCAGATTTGAGCAGTCAGATAACAGAGAGTATCATAATCTTTCCTGACTCTCTTAATAAATCTAAACATAACAATTGACTCAACAAAACTAAATTAACAAATGCATTTGAACTACAATGCGAATTCAAATAGTACTTCATGATCTTGCCTCTGAAGACAGCCAACAACCCAACAGCCTCAGCCGAAGAAATGAGCTTGCTACCGAAAAAGTGTCCTACACCACCTTCCTTCAAGGCCTGAGTCCTAAGCCAGAACTTGTTTCAGTGCCAGTCAAGATTTCGGGCCTTCAACTTCTGTTTTCCCAGAGGCCCTTCTTAGACCATGGAGGACTCAGCCCTAAATAGGACGGCTATGGCAACCCTACCTCCAGGGCTTACAAATCACAGCAGGAGCAAAGACAGAAAGATTGGCAAAGCCAGAAGCTGTGGAGGACTGCAGCAAAACGGTGTTCTCTACATGTGACAGGGTCGCATCCCATAAGACCACATAGTGGTTGTGGCTGCATGTCTAAGACCAAGCCAAAAAAAAATTCCGGCATGAATCAGGAGGGGCTCACAAAGTCTCACTCCTAACTAAAGAGCTACTAAGAGGGAAGCCACATCTCCAAGGATATGATGACCTGTTTGTTGAGAACTCCAGTAGATGGCCCTACACCCCTTTACAGACTAGAAACTCAGCCAACTCCATGGGTTAGGTAAGAAATGAAGACGTGACTGGGGGGGGGGGGAGCAACACGGCTGGGGCTATGTCAGGGGCTGGAATGAAGAAAGTGACAGGTCAAAACATTACACACTTATAAATTATATGAATACTTATACAATGACTCCAGAAACAATGTGTGATTTTAAGAAGAATCAACCCCCTCTTTGCAACCCAGTGTTCTTCACTGGTGTCTACTCTTAACTTTGCCTAGTGGTTCACCGAGATGGGTCTCCCCAGTAAATGGGAAGCATCTGGGTTAAGTGGGACCCAAGGACAATGTTCATTCCAAATAGCACTGATAAAAGCAGAAAGAATGTCTATTTTCCTGGGGAAATCTAGGTATTATCCACTTGCTTAACTCAATGCCCAACCTCATATGATGACAAGGTTAATTAAAACCCAAAGGTAGAATGTTGACCCCTTACCTCATTCTTCTGGGAAATTATCTACTGAACCTCCAAGCACCAGGAAAATGCCAAGAGTAGCAAACCATGTCCTGAGTAAGAGTTTATGTGACCCCCAGATTGAGTACTTGTAATTGAGCCTTAAACTATAAAGACACTTTCAATAATCCCATCCCATTGATTGATGTCTGAATTACCTCTTTAAGTATTCAATATGCATATATTTTGATGGTAATTATGCACCTATTATACATATTCACATTTGCCAAAGGAATTTTAATGGAGAGAAAATGAAAAGAATATAAAATATACATAAAGCACAAAAAGCATAACTTAAAGACATTCACAGAGCCTGGAACCCAAGCAGGTGTGCAGTATTTGTTGAGTGGCCCATGATGCACGTAAGGGCATGGATACACGACCCCATGACCTTCCACTTTTTGCCAGGGACTCATCTGACCAATCATCAAAGACAATTCAACATGCAACTACAGCATCCTGTCACAGGAATCTTGATGCATAAAAGAAATACTGCAACACTGATGCGGGAGAATTGTATTCTGCCAATCATGTTTTAAATAAACACTGATTGGACAGGCAGGAAGAATAGGCGGGAAAACCAGACAGACAGAAATGATGCAATGAGAACAGGAGAATTCTGGGAAGGAGGAAGTTGATTCCTCCCAGTCCTGCACAGACCACCAAGCAAGCAGGATGTGACCTACCCCGCTGGAAAAGGTACTGGGCCATGTGGCTAAAATAGATAAGAATAATGGGTTAATATAAGTTACAAGAACTAATAAGAAGCCTGAACTAATGGGCCAATCAGCTTTATTACTTATAGAGCTCTCCGTGTGATTTTCTTTGGGGCTTGCCAGCTATGGGGTACTGGGCGGGACAGAAACCCCAACAAGCAGGCCCCCTTCATGTTACACAACACAAAACCAAAACCTGAGTCAAAACAGCATATGTCCTAAGCCCTATGCCAAGAGGAGATAAAGGAAAAAAAGTTGAAAAAAGGTTAGATTTGACAAAATACACAGATAAATAGACTTGTGCAAATTATGAAACATTCAGTTAACAGGAAATCAGTGATGTGGTCCTTATTGCCAGTTGCTATCAATTACTTTGTCTGTTACTGTCCCTTATTGCAAGGTCCTCACTCCTGGTCTTCAATGAAACCCATTTTTTTAGACCTATTATCTCCTTCAAGGCTTTGCTCAAATGCAGCTTGCTCTCTGCAGTCTTTCAAATTTCATCAAACTATATGGAATATCCCCTTCATCCGAAACCTGTCAGCAGACTTTATGTTCTCACAGGGCAATAGCATCTACAGAAACCCCAATGCATTTATATATTTTATCCCCATATACTGCTCAGAAGTGAGTCTTGTCATGTATTTCAGGATTACATTCTTAATCATCACGGGAACAAACAAGATTAACAGAGTCCTGACCTGGAAAACTGCTTTGGCTTAAAAGTCAAAGACATAACACCATATTGATGAAATAATCCAATCCATTCATCGATCGGCAAATGACTTAACCTGCAGGAAAATACTGAGTCTCGGGGGACCCAAAAGACACATGATACTGAACCACTTCTGCAAAGTGACTGTATTTTCTCCACCTGCCTACTGTGTCCTCCAGGTTGGCATCTACCCTTCCAAGTACTCATGCCTGCTAGATTTGGAGTATTGTAATCGTTCATAGGTAGACAAGAGGACATGGAACAGAGCTTTCAAATTAGCAGTTCTCCTCTTTAAGGTGATGTATGTGTGTGTGTGTGTGTGTGCGTGTGTGCACAGGCACACACACGCACACACCACAGCAAATGCTCTCTTCATCCCCCATGCCTACATCCAGCAAACAGAAACAGCTACTTGCCTGCAGTGCCTCACACTCCTCCTACCCTTGTGAGCCATAAATAAACTGAGTAACTAATCTTAAACAAATGGGGAGCTCCATCAAATTTAGTTGAACTGGGGGCATTCGCGGGGTTTTACGGTGCCTTGGAGGTCTCTGAGCCTGTAATATATCCCGTTCATTTAGTAGAACTGCCTCAGCGAGGAAGCTGCAGACAGGCGAATGTGACTGCTGGTTAGTCCCCAAGGACTCTTGTCTCCGGTGGCTTTCCTGGGCTATTCCAGGCACTAACTTGCCTGTGCTTGTGTTTGGGCTCAGGAGCAGAGAACTTCAAATAATCAAAGCTCTTTAAATTTTAAGAGAATGTTTACACGTTCATTATTTATTCAGTGAATAAATAATTTATTAATCCCTCACAATGTACAAAGTTCTCTGTAATCTTAAAGGACACTTAGTTCGAAATTACATTTAAAAAATAAGGATAATTCAAGGCAAGAGAGGATGAATGAGGAAAAATAATTCTGAAAAGAGGAGAACACTTGTTTCTGGATAAGAGGAACCCGTACTGACTGAGGACTCACTACACACTCAGCCCACTGTTCTAAGCACTTTGAACAAAACATTGGTGCCTTAAATTCTCAAGAACTGTTCCAGGAGAACAAATATCAAGATAATGGGACTTGGACCCTGCGTTGTCAACTGCCTTTCTCAATATAATGATAAGTATTTAAAATGTGGGACTACAAAATAAGTGTTCATTTCACAATAGCGTGAGTCTAATTTTGTTTTGTAAGCTATGATTTCTTTTTAAGTAAACAAACAAAAATAAGATCGCTTTTTCTGAAAACCTAAAATCTACCTTAGAAGCACTCAGTAAGAGTTTGTTTTGTTTCCCTTTTTTTCCCCCACTGAAAAAGAAAAGAGCAATAAAATATATCCATGACTGATACATTAATCATTCATTGTTTGTTCTCTTAGGGGCATTTAATATGAAAATAACACATTCTAATTTGTTATATATGCGTGTTATTTCTTGTTCACGTACATAATTTATACAAGGGGAAATAATAAAAGCTTTCCATGCTAATTGAGATCATTTGAAAGATGAACTTCAAGCTGTCTCCAGCAGTAAATAAATGGGGCAAAGTGTGTAAAGTGATAACCAAGGCTAGAAGAGCCCAATTGAAATGGCAAGCACTCTGCTCTCAAAGAGTTTCCCAGAATCCAGAATGAGAACGAGGTTCACAAGTAAGTCCCACGAAACCAGGAGTAGAAGAATGCTCTGTGACTGGCAGGAAATATCAAAGAAGAAAAGGGAAGGTTCATGGGGAGGCAACTGAGATGAATTTCTGTGGGTGGAAATACATTTGAGCAGTATAGACGTGGATCTGACCCTTCGTGAGGGAAGATGAAGAAAGAACTTGGCAGTAAGAGCAAGGCCTAGGCTGAGGCCCCCTGAGGGCAGGTGCAGGGAAGGTCTCCTGCCAAAACAAACTCCTTATGTCTAAAGAAACAGTTTCTTGGAGTCCTGGAGAAAACCAAATGCCATGACATGGGGCTGACTTCTATTTTATAGGTCTGTACTTCTCACACTGAGAAGGAAGAAACAGAAGGATACAGCCATGCAATAAACGGGAGGGGATCCCGTTATAAAACAAGCAAACAGCTCCACTACCGTGGCATTTGGGTGTATACAAAGAAGGGCATTTCAATTCAGAGTTATCGTAAGACAGAAAGATACTGGGAGGAAGCCAGGGGGAAGCGTGGAGGCTTGCTTGAGTTGAGAGCAGACTCCTCAGCACCTGGCGACTGTTGACAAGGACTCTGTACTTTTCCTGGTGAAACGGGAAGCCCCTGGAGGCTGGGGAAGAGGAGGGAGACTAACTCCAATTTTGCAGTATCCTATCAGAACACGCGGTGACAGCAGGAGACCAGTCAGAATTCAGTGGTTCTAGAGAGCCGGTCAGGCCAAGGAAAATCTGCAGGAGGCAGGCAGGGGGTGCTAGGAAACGCATAGGAAGGAATCAACAGGTTTCACTGTGGATACGAGGAAAAATGAAGGACAGGCAGGATGACGCTGAGAACGTCTGTCTGAAGACCATGCAAACCGTGTCCTGGTGACGCTGAGAACGTCTGTCTGAAGACCATGCAAACCGTGTCCTGGCATTGAGTAGAGAAAGTGACGAGGCTCCTGGAAAAACAGATGGGACTCAATGGTCCCAGGCGAGCAGAGTGTGGGCTCTGCTAGAATGACATACGAAGCACTCTGGGTTCTAGTCCTGGTTTCTCCAATGCCTACCTGTTTCAGCAGGGCGAGAATAGGAAAGGTCTTGGGGCATCTTACAGGCAGTTGGGAAAGCTGACTTGATTGCTAAGACTACGGAAATCAAAGGGACAGTGAGGTTCCTGGCCAGGATCAAGGAGAGGCATTTGAGGAGTCAGAGACATCAGTGAAGGTGTGGATTATTTGCTGGGTGACCCTGCTACAGAACCAACCAGAGATAAACTCGAGGAAGATCGAGGACACAGAGATGGCTGTGAACCTCAGATGAGACCATGGGAGAGAGGAAGAAAGCCCATCTCATCAGGATACAGCCTAAGCTCTGAACCTTCCAGCAATCTTCCCAGGAAGCATTGGGAAGATTTTACTCCGATTTTACAGCAACATTTCAATAACTCAATTGAAAGCCTTGATATGCCTTGGAGGAGTGAAGAGGATCCTCCCCATACCGTTGCCAGGAATGGCCCATGTAACATGCTCCTGGAATGAGAGAAAGGAACACATGACTGCCTACAGAGAACCACCCCATTGGCGCTTTTCTGCGTCGGTGTGCTGTCTTCGCACTCTTAAAACCACCACAGTCCTGATGCACCATAAGCGAAGCTGTGCGGCTAATCCCGACGATTTCTATAGTCTCCCACATGAGGACTTGCAGCCTTGGAAAGCTGACGGATTAATGAAACACTGTTACGGCTAATTGCTGACATAAGACTATTTAGGGCTCTGAGGCAATCACGGAATTTTTTTAGACATTTTCACAGCTTCTCGGAGCCGTGTACTAATCAGTCATGCTAATTCCCACAGTAAACAGCAGCGAGCTTGGCGGAGGGACCGTTATAGCGCTCTTTCATCATTCCATCTCCGCAGCGCCTTCCAAAACCATCTCTAAATCCAGATCATTTGCTTAGATCATTTACCGGCTGCGACATGCCTTCTCTCCAGACTCCGGGCCGAGCTGATGGCGGCAATTTTCACTTCCCTAATGAGAACAGATGCGCCAGGCCTGAGAGCCTCTCCCGGCCACCTCAGCTCAGACAGTGGCTCGTGAATTGGACCAAGAGCATTCTGCTCATAGAAATGACACCGATCAATGAAGCCACGAAGGTTTAAGGAACATGACCTACATCATGTATAGACGACCGACATCAGTATTCCACGTGTTCACTGCTGTGACCAATGTCCAGCAAAGCAGCTTGGAGGGGGGGGGGGTCTGTTTGGGGTGACAGTTACAGGACACAGTACATCACAGCGGGAAAAGCATGGTGGAGGAACTTGAGGTATCTGGCCATAGCATATATCTGCAAGTAGGAAGGAGATAGTGAGAAGGGATGCCGTTGTTCAGTTTGCTCCCTCCAGAGCTCCAGAAGGAGACGATCTTTATACATCAGTTAACGCAGTCTAGAAACTCTATCACAGACATGTCAAGGTTTATCTCCTAGGTGACCCTTATCTCCAGGTAAGTTTGGGGGTAAGGGCACTGGATCTTTGAGCTCTGCTTTTCTTCATCTATACGATCAGCATGTCACACATGCAGAAAGCCCAAGAGAACAAAGCACCACTATGAGCCCACAGAAAAGGAACTCACAAAATGCCATGTCTGTCTCACATCCTAGGTGAGTCAACTACAAGGAAGAGAGTGACACTAAACGTCTGGCGTCTTCTGGCCACTGATACCATCCAAGTCCCCTTGTTGTGATGTAGCACTCAACTCTCTCACTGGGTCCCTCCTTTAAGGGTATAAAACTTAGTACTTGGTTAGCACAATATGCCAATAACAATTACTGCAAGCCTATAAGCTTGCATTGGGCTTTTATTCGTCGGTATTTTGTGCTTTTGTTTAATTTGAGTGAGTTGTGATCAGCACAAGATACAGAACCAAGCAAATTTCCTACCACCCTTAGTTAGCACGGGCCGGTCTTTCTCTAGTGGAGCAGCAGCAATAGCTACAAGAAACATCTCATACCCAAGGAAACAAAGACAGTATCCGGGAAACTATTCTTCTACCTGGAAAAATGACTCTGTACCCCTAGACCATTACCTGACCCCTAAAAATGGACTCTGTGGCCCTCAGAAGCATCCCCCCCCCGGGGTATATAGTGAAATTGAAAAGCTAAGTTTGTGGTTGTTAGTGTCTTGTCATTCTGCATCCAGATGTGTTATTACAGCAAAGGCGATGGGAAGAAATAGATCCTGGCTACTACACTTTAGAATCTCTGCTGTACAAAATCAAGAGTATTGATTCCTGAAAGAAGAGCACGTAAAAAAAACAAAGCAGGGAATTAGCACCGGTTTCGCGGAGACAGGGAATGGCTTCTCAGAAGGATTCGGTTTCAATTTAAAACTGGAAGGACTCTGTGAGCTTAAAGATGCTGGGTGATTTGGTTAAAATTCCAGAGGATTGGGTTCAAGATTACTTCGTAATCTCACGACTTGAAAACCTTCTTAATTAAGGACTCACATGAGCTTAAATAAGACAGGACAGAGATGCTTAGAATAGAAGAACATGTCAGAATGAGACAGATGTTTCTGGTCAGGGGACCTCGAAGACCTTGAATTGAATGTGATACTCAATTAAAGACAGGACGCAGATGCCAGGGTCCCTCCAGTCAACATTGCTGACTCTTAGGTAGCTTCTCCTTAGATGCCCAGGCGGAACATGGAGCTAATGGTGGGTGTGTTTCTCTATTCCCGAGGAGGGAAAAACAAAGCCTTAGTAGTTTCCAAGAGCCACTTCATGAGGCCTCACAGGAGATGCAAATCCATCATCCACTCCAGAAGGTTCTTCACTATCCCCGATAGAAAACATTATAAAATAACAAAGAGAAACTTTAAAAGCATTGCTCCAAAGCTTTTTATTCAATTCCCCCACTTACCAATTTTCAAATAAATCTGCACAGAGGCCCAAAAGTTTGTTCCATCTTTTAAAAAGTGTTCTAAGAGCTGTGGATGGACCACTTGCCTCGCATGCACAAGGCCCTCAGTTCTAACCCAGCCAAGCAATGCAATCATTCATTCATGTATACATACCAAAACTAAATCCGAAGCTAAAAGAAATTCAGGTTGGTTTTATTTAAATTCGCTGGATCTTCCCCCAGCGTACTTTAGTGTTCCTCGCCCACTGCATTCAACCAGCTGACTGCTCCGCCCCTCACAGTGCTTCTCCATCCACTGACATCTGAGGGAGCCCATGACACGTAGCTCCACGCCACCCATGTAAAAGCATTCCTTGAAGCCTGGCGTGTGCCAAGAGGGGCTTCCTGAGGTAAGTCAGAAGTGGCTTCGGCCTGCTCCTCGCTGCCCCCTTTCCTTTATCCACTTTGCAGCCACCCACAAGTGCAGCTCACGTCAGCATCTCCTCATGACTCATCTACCTGAAACTCTCAGTCCCTGCACTGCCATCGCTTCCTGCCCCCTCCACTCATATTTCCAAATCTAATTGCTTCCTAACCTGATGGATTTTTATATGTGTACGTGTGCGTGTGCGTGTGTGTGTACACCTACTCTCCTCCCACCCCCGCCACACACACAAACACAATTTGCCATTCAAGGCTCAAATAGTTGCAGATCTTGACCATGGCTTGGCAGAATCTCTGGTTTGTTCCACACACCTGTATGTTCACATTTGCCTAATACGACCCCTGCCCAGTGTCTCTACGATAGCCACAAAGAGGGCAAAGCAATATTCTAAAACAGCACATAACATTTGTAATGGCTTTCACATGTGAGCGACTTCTGTGGAAGGACCCTAGATTTCCAGTGCAATTCGGCGTTTAACGAGGCATCCCGTTTCTCCTGACACTAGGCTAGAAGACTCCGACTCCGACTCCGACTCCGACTCCGACTCCGACTCCTCCTCCTCCTCCTATTTACTGAAACCCACCTCCTGAACTGCCTACCCATCTACCCTTGTTCAGGAATTCCCTGCAAAGGTCTCAAGGCGTGTGCCTGGTGGCCGCAGTGCCCTAAAACACTCCTCTGAGGTGGTTCCATAAATCCACCTTCCTTCTTAAACGCAGGTTCCAATGTCAAGTTGAGCAGCTCCAATGTGAAGCTGACTCAGTGGTTCAAAACCACAAAACCAGAATCAGGGCAGATGGAAACCTCGCTAGTCTCTTCTGAGGCTTGGGACATCAAATCCCACCAAGCCCAACTTCTGCTTTTGCTAAACACGGTTCCACGATGCCCCCTACTCCTCGGGCAGACATGAGGATAAAGACAGTCTGAGCATGGAAAAGCACACAGCCACAGAAACACATAAGCAGGTCATGGGCTCCCTGAAGGTGGAGCTTGTTGTGTCTTCTGGTGAACACTGCTAGTGTCACCTGACGTCATTCATCTGACAAGTGACAGAATTAGTTACAGAAAATACAGAGTTTAGGAATCTGTAACTTTGAATGTAGTTACGAAACAACAGAGGATGGAAAAGAATCTGTGTCGCGTTTCCTTTGCTGCTCAAATTAATGCAACTATTCTGTAAGTGACTCAAAACAGCAGCTAATGGTTTTGACAGATTATCCAGTGATTTAAATATCTCATTCTTTTAAGTAAAATAGCATCAGACACGCATGATTTGCAATCAAGCCTCTGTACCATAACTGCAATTCTCAGCAAGTCGTATTATCTTTTTAAGTTCTCATTTCAAAGACAGTAACTGCTGTGCAGTAACAGCACACAGGGGAATAACGGAAATACATTAAATTAGTTGCACTAATTTTAAGTAGAATCATTAGGCTACTGCTTTTTTTTTATTTCTGAAGTATGTTAATGCTTTGATATTAGAGCGGAAACAAAGTGACGGCTTCAGACGCTTTGTAAGCTCGAGCCCTGTCCGAAGATACTCAGGGTGGCTCATACAGTATGTAGCCTAAAACATATATATACATATATATACAAATATTTCATTTCAATTATGAATTATTTTAATTGTTTATGAAATATAAAATATGAAAATTTTAATTATTTAATTAACTAAGTATGTACGTGTGTGTACAGGTTCCACTGGGGTCCGAAAAGGGTGCAGATCTCCCTGGAGCTGGAGCTACAGGCAGCTGTGGGTGTTGGGAATTGAACTTGGATCTTCTGCAAGGGCAAGACCTACTTTTAACCACTGCATCATCTTCTCAGCCTCTTTAGATGGTCTTTGATAATAAATATTCTTTTTTATTAAAATATAGAGACTGGAGAGATGGTTGCATGGTTAAAGCATTTCAATTTCAATTTCAAGGCATCTACATGGTAGCTCCCAGCCGTCCATAAACACAGTTCCACCTAAACCAAAGCCCTCTTCTGTCCTCTGCAGGCCCCAGACACACATGGTACACACAGCCACATACAAGGAAATACCCAAACACACTTAAAATAAGTTAAAAAGCTAAAGATGATTAATATGTTATTACACATTTCCTCCCTCCAATCCCCGAAATCCATGCCCTTGGTTTGTAACTATCGCAGGTGTGTATAAATGCGTAACTATGGATACAGCCTGCTCAGTCCGTTCAGCGCTGTTTGCACCTCTATGACTACATGGTTGACCACTTGGAATTGGATAACCAATCAAGGGCTCACTTCTAGTCTTTCTCCCACTGTCTGAAGTCCTGTATTTTTATATGACTAAGTAAAGTAGAGTATCTGTCACATGGCCAAATTCTTCAAATTCTTCTTTTTTTAAAAAAAAACAAGTTAGCTTTTGTTTTGCATATACAAATAGAACCGTATACATGTACAAGTGCAAGTGCATGTGCATGTGCATGTGCCTGGATGTGGGTAGAAGCCGGGTTCCCTGCCAAGCTAGGCACTAACGCTATAACTGATCCCTATATCCCAGCCCTATGCCAGATTCTCCTGAGGAATGAATGAAACACTGATTCTGGTTGCTATAGCAAAGGCCTGATTCTATCTAAGCTCAGTGTCAGTGACGCTGGTGCTTCCCACAGGAGTTGTTACTCTGAGAAAATGGCTGGGTCAAAGTTAAGCTCTACTTTCTCCCATAAACCCTGCCCCGTCTCAAAGGCTGGTGGAGGCAGTTTCGGGGAAGCCAAGCCAAGCATTCCCCAACAACACACGTTCAAGGCCCTTTCTAATCCAGCATCACTGAGCCTATCAAGTTGTTCTCAGGGAGCCATAGAATGAACTGAGGCTCACCATGGGTCACTGCCTACTGTGTCTGTCCTAAAAGCTCCTTTTCCATAGTCACCAAAGCCCTAAGTTCCATCATGAAACACCAGGATGAAGGCCTGTCCGAAAGATGAATGGTCAAGTCACTTGGGAGGCCAGCACACCCAGAATCAAGGACCTCGTGTATAGGGCTGGAATGGGATAGTTTCAGGACAGGGGCCCCAAGCTAGTGAAACTGCTTCCCCACCTGGCTTACTGGCTGAAGGCGACATCAGGGAAGGGAGCTGCTGCCCTGGAAGGTAATGTCCACTCTTGGAAGCCCACAAGGATCAATATGTTTGAGGGGGAAAAAATGAATAGTAAAAATAAAATAAAATAAAAAATGTCCTATCCAGAGTGATGACAGGCAGGTTGTGCAAGCTGGGAGGATCCAGAGCAAAGGTCAAACAGCAGCTCCCAGCGGGACTCCCAATTCCTCTCAGGCTTTAGCATGAGTCATCAGAAACCTGGACAAGAGGAAGGAAACCCGGGAAGTCCCTCTGCTTGGAGAAAGGCGAACAGGACACCTGCCTGGGTGGTGGACTGTGGAGGGGACACTAAGCATGATGGATTTCCAGTCAGGGGTCTCGGCCCCAGGAAGCAAGGAGGTGTGCCAGAAGACTCAGGGCTAGAATTCTGTCAGTCATGCTCAGAGCTGGGCTCTTAGCTTGGAGGACAGGGGTTGCACCCATGACAAGCTCACAGTTAGCCTGACGTCCGTGCTCACAGCACTCTTGGCCATGCTCCTGAGAGACTGGAGAAAACCGATTCGGCCATGCGCTTTCCTTCCATTTTCCACATGCGCTCCTCCGGCTACCCACTTCCGCGCCCGCCAGCTGTTGCCATCAGATAAAACATACACCTCTGGGAGCCAGTGTGAGATAGTGAGATGGACAATTTTCTTCATGCTAAGATCTACGTATCAGGCTCATGATCTACAAAGTCAGCTAAAGTCTCAACCTTGTCCAGCCCTTCGAAATGAAGGTGGTATTTCCTGTATTGCACTATCTGATTGGATAGTATAAGAAAAGTACCCCCTTTAAAACAAGTCCGCCAAGGCAGTAGGTCCTCCTTGGAGTGAATAAGGTCCTCTGAGAAGCTCTTTGTCTCTCCAGTAATCAGCATCAGGGGGGTAAAGGATGGTCACATCTAAAAGCCTGGCCCTGGAGGCTCCTATTCAGTTCTCACAACAGGGGGTATCTCTGCCTCAGGGAAGGACCAAAGCTGAGGGCCTGCATGACCTGCTTCAGGCCCAGGCAGCACAGTGCTCCCTTTCCAAACCCAGGCTCCTGACTGTGACAAGCTCACCCTGACCAGTTCTAACTGGTCTCAGTAGAATCTTGCAGCAAACTGAACAAGACACAAGGACTCTCTTACCCCCTTGCCAGCTCCAACCTTTCCTGGCAAGACCTGGAAGATTGGAGGCAAATCTTGATTCTCTACTCTCTCACCTAGCAATACAATTTCACCACAGGGCAAGGATTAGGCTCTGTTCCTTCTTCATTCTAAAGCCAAGAATAGCAAAGAGAACCAGACAGTGTGGGAAACTGGACTTTCACAAACACTTGTTAGCACTGCATGTGATAAGAGCCGGGCATTACTAATAAGTCAAACCAAATCAGGAAA